>NC_142882.1:89400000-89735000 GCF_051225735.1 Oryctolagus cuniculus | reverse complement strand
GGGGACCCGGGGGCTTGGGCGACTGTGAGGTTTAGGACGAGTGCAAGCAGCCGCTGTCGTGAGCCCAGGAATGGGTGTGTTTTCCGCACGGTTCTCTGCTGCCCTCCTCCCCTCGGAGCCCCAGCCCAGCCGCCTGCGTGGTCCAGGTTGTCCCTGGAAGCCTGCAGCCGCGGCGCCTCGGGGCTGCCAGAGAGCGTGGCGGATCGCGCGGCGGAGTGGCCTGCGCCCTGCTCCTCCCCACACAGCCCAGCCGGTCATGGGCTCTGCGCCGCCAGCCTGCTGGACGCCCGCCCGGGTGCCCTGGCCCCACGGCTTCTCCCCTCGGTAGCAGCACTTGTCCGGCACAATCAGACGGCCTCAGGCCAGGCCCAGTTAGACTATTGGGGTTGACCCTTCGGGCCACTGATCCCTGCTGGGGGGAGGGTCAGCCTGGGGCCCGGGCACAGTGTCCCCTTAGGCGGGCACTGCTCTGGGGAATGACCGCGTAGCTCCCACAAGTTGGGCGAGAATCCCCGACCCAGTCCCTATCAGAAGCCTGCGGGAGAGCACGGGGCTGAGCCGTCCGGGCTGTGCCCGCGTATTGGACTCTCCGTGGTGGCCGGGTCCCAGTTCTCTCCCAGAGTCGTGCGGTCGGCACGGCGACACGCGAGGGGGCCCTCCACCCCCACGCCCGCCCCAGGAGCCCCAGGCGCCTCCAGCTCGGGTTTGCAGGCTCGGTGCTTTAGTGCAGGACGCCAGGCACGGCAGAGACGCTGTCAGCCGCTGACCGTTCTCCACGCGGGGTGACCCCCACCTTGCTGTTGCTGTGTGCTTGGTATTCCCAGGAGGAAACCGCCATCACCCTTCCTGAGCCAGGTCTCCCTGTTTCCGCCCTCCGCGCTGTCGCGAACCTGTGCACCGTGTCTTTCCCTTGGCCGCCGTGTCCTGGCTGTGCAGTCTTTGCTTTCTGGATCTTCGGCAGCGGGACCACTGGGCGGCTTCCGGCGCTTCCGAATCCTCATGAAAATGCTGAATTATCAGCAGAATTAGGTTGAGTTAGAAGAAATGAAAATGATCGTGTTTGGGATAAAGGCTTCTTTTTGTTTGTATTTTTAAAAAAGGTTTTATTTGTGTATTTATTTGAAAAGCAGAGACAGAGAGAGAGATTATCCATCTGCTCGTTCACTCCCCAGTTGGCTGCAACAGCCAGGGCTGGACCAGGCCAAAGCCAGGAGTCAGGAGCTCATCTTGGTCTCCCACACCGGGTGCAGGGCCCGAGCACTTGGGCCGTCCTCCACTGCCTTCCCAGGCCATTAACAAGACGCTGGGTCAGAAGCAGAACAGCTGGGACCAGTACCGGTGCTCATACGGGATGCTGGCTTTGCCAGCGGTAGCTTCACCCGGCTACACCACACGCCAGCTCCTAGAAGCTTTTTCTTTTTAAATTTTGCTTAGTGGGCGATGCTGTTGTAATAATCACGGCAGTGAAACACCAGCTGCTGTTTCATGAGAGTAGAAGTAAATTTCATTGAAGCAAAGTGTCGCAGACGAGACGCTCTGTTAACAGAGCTGAGAAGTGCAGTCCCTGGGTGGCAGTCACCAGGGGACTGGTGACTCATTCCACTCCCTTGTTCAGGGCAAGCCCCATGGGTGGCCGCAAACCCCGGCCTTGGAGGCTGTGGGCCTCGTGGGCGAGCCCAGCCTGTGCTCCCGTCCTGCCCCTCTCACTCTCGCCACGCCCACAAAGGGAGCAGCTGGCCTTCCTGGCCCTCTCGGCACGCACCCTGCAGCCTGTTTGCTTCCCCGGTCATCGCCGCGCCCACGGAGGCAGAGGTTTCCGAATCCTCACGATGGGAAACTTGAGAACACAGCTGTGAAATGGGCCCAGGCCTGCCGAGAGAAAGGGCAGCCGAGCGGCTCGCTCTCACCCGTGCGCCCCCTGAGGCCCCTCTGGGATCCCCCCTCGTACGGCTCCAGGTGGGGCTGTGCTCCAGTGCACCTGCCGACAGGACAGGTGCGGAGCCTGCTCGCGTGCGGGCGGAGAGGAGGTACTGCTGCCCCTGCTGCGGCTCTGAGCCCTGACCGCTCTCTGAGCGCCTGCAGAGATGGCCTGGAGCGCGGCGATGCTTCCGTGTCCCTGTTTAGTGGAAGCCGCAGGCCACTGCAGGTGGAGTGGAGGTGCCCGCTGCTCACACAGGGGCTGGGAGATGGCGGAGTGCGTCGCAGGGAGAGCAGTGCTAAGCCTGCGTGCTGTTGCCGTAGCAGAATGCCTAAGACCGTGTCACTGTCCAAGGTGCTTTGGGCTCAGTTCTGGAGGCCAGGAGCCCAGGCTCGTGGGGTGGGCGTGGGGGTGGAGGGCCCCCTCGCGTGTTGCCGTGCCGACCGCACGACTATGGGAGAGAACATCTGCTCCGCTTCTCCCCAGGGGCTTTGTGTGGCCTGAGCTCACAGCAGAAAGAGGAAGACGGGCGGGCGCCTGTGAGAGGGAAAGCAGGAGAGGCAGGCAGGGGCCCGGCCTCGCTGTCAGGGCGACGGCCCTCCCGGTGGCCAGCCCTGGCCCACGAGAGCCACACTCGCCCGCGACGGCCCTCCCGGTGGCCAGCCCTGGCCCAGGAGAGCCACACTCGCCCGCTGGTGCACACCGCCTGCTGGCAGCCGGCTCACGGTGGGTTTTGTGAATGTGGCAGCACTGCTCCCCGGGAGGCAGCCCCTCGGCCTTGGGGCACCCATCACCCATGTCTGCAAGCCACGTCATGCACACCCAGCGTCCCCTGCGGGCTCCCTCTGTGTGGCAGGGACGCTGGCTGAGAGGGAGAGCGTTATTTACGTAAACCCAAGAGATGACCACGGAGCAGCCCCCGGGGCTTCGCGGCACCCTGAGCCCGCCCCAGCCCCTCAGTCTCAGCAAGGCTTTCTGGAAGCTTCCCTTCTGCACACTGCAGGCCGGGCAGCGCACCTCCCCCTCCCCCACGATTCCTGAAGGCCTCAGGCCTCTTTGCTGTGACTGTCGTTGGGCTTTTGTGCTAAGGGACCCGCCAGAGAAGGTGCCACAAGCCCCACCTGGGACACCAGGTTTAACACTGAAGCGGGCGGATAGGCGGATAGGTCCTCCTCCCTCGGCAGGCCAGGGCCGAGCCAGGCTGGGCAGCGGCTCCTGTTCCCATCTCGTCTCCACTCATTGCCGTGGTGCTGGGACAAGTGTGTCCTGGGTCCTTTCCTCTCCAAACCTTCAGGGTCGGGGGTCGGGGGACACTTGCCTTTAAATGGACCTGCACAGGTGCACAGGCGAGTCATTCATCAGCCCTACATGTGCTGTGGGCATGGCTTGTGCGTGCACCTGGTCTGCGTGGCCCCCACGTGGGGCTCACAGCGGCCCCCTTGCTGTCTTGCAGCCTGCAACGTGTGGTACCTGAACTCCGTGGAGATGGAGTCCCTCACAGGCCACCAGGCTGTGCAGAAGGCCCTGAATCTCACCCTGCTGCAGGAGCCGCCGCCCGTGTCCACGGTCGTGCACTTCAAGGTGTCAGCACAGGGCATCACCCTGACGGACAACCAGCGGAAGTGAGTGGGGCGGGGCCTTCTTCCCAGGGTGTGTCACCGCAGAATCCCTAGTGTCCCTGGTACCATCAGGGACCCAGCCCGTCTCAGCCCTTAAATCGGCCCAGGAATGACAGGTGTACGTTAATGTTTGTCCTGATGGCTTTATCTTAGGAACCAGTGAAGTATTCCCTCCCCTCAAACCTTTGATGCTTGCTCTCTTTCACACACACACACACACACAGACACACACACGTGCACACATGTACACATACACACACACTGCAGGTGTAACATGTACACACACAGCAGGTATAACACACAATGTACACACAGAGACACACACATACACACTAATACACGTACACATACACACAATGTACACACACACATGAATACACGTACACATACAGTGTACACACATAGCAGGTGTAACACGCGTATACACACAGTGTACACAGAGACACACATACACACACAAACACACATACACACAATGTATACACACACACACTTCAGGTGTAACATGTACACACACAGCAGGTATAACACACGTATACACAATGTACACACAGAGACACACACGAATACACATACACACAATGTACACACACACGAATACACGTACACATACAGTGTACACACATAGCAGGTGTAACACGCGTATACACACAGTGTACACAGACACACACACACACAAACACACATACACACAATGTATACACACACACACTTCAGGTGTAACATGTACACACACAGCAGGTATAACACACGTACACACAATGTACACACAGACACACACGAATACACGTACACATACACACAATGTACACACACATGAATACACGTACATATACAGTGTACACACATAGCAGGTGTAACACACATACACATAGTGTACACAGACACACGTACACATACACACACAATGTATACACACACACTGCAGGTGTAACACACGTACACACAATGTACATACAGAGACACACATACACACGAATACATGTACACATACAATGTACACACATAGCAGGTGTAACACACATACACACAGTGTACACAGAGACACACACACGTACACATACAAACACACATACACACACAGTGTATACACACACACTGCAGGTATAACACGTACACACAATGTACACACAGAGACACACACATGAATACACGTACACATACAATGTACACACATAGCAGGTGTAACACAAGTACACACACAGTGTACACAGAGACACACATACACACAATGTATACACACACACACTTCAGGTGTAACATGTACACACACAGCAGGTATAACACACGTACACACAATGTACACACAGACACACACGAATACACGTACACATACACACAATGTACACACACACGAATACACGTACATATACAGTGTACACACATAGCAGGTGTAACACACATACACATAGTGTACACAGACACACACACGTACACATACACACACAATGTATACACACACACTGCAGGTGTAACACACGTACACACAATGTACATACAGAGACACACATACACACGAATACACGTACACATACAATGTACACACATAGCAGGTGTAACACAAGTACACACACAGTGTACACAGAGACACACGTACACACACAATGTATACACACACACACTGCAGGTGTAAAAATCTGACTCATTTCTTCAGAAACGCTCTGAGACTGACCAGCATGTGCAGGTCTTCGTGTCGGTGCCATTGCTTTTCAGCTGGGGGTCATCTGGGGGGAGCACGTGACCTCGGTACCCGTTATTTCCTCTGTCCAAGTGACTCAGAGGACTGCGGAGTCGCCAGGGGCCCGGGACAGCCGCTGGCGGAGGCCTGTGTGCTGTGGATGTGACAGCACGGGCTGCTGCCCCCACTTGCCCTCTGCAGCGCCATCGGGTGGACACAGCCAGCGGCTGGCCGTGCCGCGTGCCGGGGGGTCCACGCAGAATCTCGTTCTGGGATGACGGGAGCTTGGACAGGTTTTGCCCCTGACCCTTCAGCCGCCAGTCAAAGGAGCCTCAGAAGGACGTGGGCTCTGCTGCTCAGACCCACATTCCACGTCAGGTCCCACCGCTGGCGGCAGGTGACCCTGGGCAGGGAGCCTGTGTCCCAGACCCTCACTAGGACCCTGCCTCGGAGCTGGGGGCTGCACAGGTGCCCTGAGCAGGGCTGCCCTCAGGCCCCCCGCCCGGGCCTCCAGTGCTCAGATCTGTGCCTCCAAGGGCTCTCCCAGGAGCTGGGGCAAAAATACAGATTATGAAAACTGTGCGTGGAACTTGCGGTATTTGGCACCTGGATAAGCCGGCCTTTTGGTGCCGCGTCCCGCCGCCTTGCCGAGGTCCTCACATCTGGGCCCTGTCCCAGGAGAGGAGCCCTCCGGTCTCGTGAGCCCCTTGTACCATAGGGGAAACCAACACGGGTGATCAGCCAGGTCCCCGCGGTCTCTCGGCTCTGCCCCTCCGGGACCCCCGGCCCGGCCCTGCTGGGGTCCCGGCCGCGGCCTCAGGCGCCCTTCCCGTCCCCGCAGGCTCTTCTTCCGGCGGCACTACCCCGTGAACAGCGTCATCTTCTGCGCCCTGGACCCGCAGGACCGGAAGTAAGGCGGGGCGTCCCGGGGTCTGAGGCCGCGCTCCCCCCTGCCCGGGCGTTGTTCGTAAGCTGACGTGACTCTGTCTGTCTTTAACTTGCCAGGTGGATCAAGGACAGCCCCACCTCCTCCAAGTGAGTGCCTGGCCTGCCCGAGAGGCCTCTCCGGAGGAAGCTGCTCCACTCCGCTGCGTGCGCCAGGCCCCGTGGCAGGAGGAGGGGACGCCGCCCTCGCCTTCCACTCCAGGGCGTCCCTAGCTGGGGTTTCTGCTCGGTGCCGGGCCTCCCCAGCCCGGACACGGCCCCCTCTGCCCGGCAGGGGCTTGGGCTTCTGCATGCCATGGGCCCCGTCCCTGCAGGGCCGCTGAGCGGAGGGAACACGCCTGTCGTGTTTCCCAGGAAGATGGACAAGGCTGGCCTGGGCTGCGGGCGT
The DNA here is from genome assembly GCF_051225735.1 of Oryctolagus cuniculus. Taxonomy (NCBI): domain Eukaryota; kingdom Metazoa; phylum Chordata; class Mammalia; order Lagomorpha; family Leporidae; genus Oryctolagus; species Oryctolagus cuniculus. Next base: position 89,728,452 of record NC_142882.1, on the reverse strand, counting down.
GGCTGTGTGCAGTGGAGGGCTTGGACAGCCTGCAGTGGTGGCGGCTCAGTGCTTTCAGCAGGGTCCCGAGCCGTGCCCGTGCGTAGCCACACACGCACCCCATGTGTAGCCACACACGCACCCCGTGCATACCCACACACACCCTGTGTGTTTCCCTCTGGGGGGTGTGCGTGTGGAGTCAGCATCTCCCAGAGGCCCCGGACCCCTCCCCAGGGCTTCACCCACTCCTCGGGATCTGAGGATCCTGGCCCTGCTGGCGTGTGACTGGGGCAGCCACATCCATCAGCATCCCACGCCCTCACCTGCAGGGCAGCTCTGAGGCTTAGCCGCAGGTCCGGAACCTGCACACGTAGCCGCCCGGTGCTTGGCAGGCGTAGACGTGCCATTCTTCCCGTGGTGCTGCCTGTGGTCGCAGGAAGCAGAAGCCTGGGGCCTGTGCGCGGTGGACGCCTGGGGCCTGTGCGCTGTGGACGCCTGGGGCCTGTGCATGGTGGACGCCTGGGGCCTGTGCGCGGGGGACGCCTGGGGCCTGTGCGCGGTGGACGCCTGGGGCCTGTGCGCAGTGGATGCCTGGGGCCTGTGCGCAGGGGACGCCTGGGGCCTGTGCACGGTGGACGCCTGGGACCCTGTGCACGGTGAATGCCTGGGACCCTGTGCACGGTGAACGCCTGGGACCCTGGGACCCTGTGCGTGGTGGACACCTGGGGCCTGTGCACGGTGGACACCTGGGGCCTGTGCGCGGTGGACGCCTGGGACCCTGTGCACGGTGAACGCCTGGGACCCTGTGCGTGGTGGACACCTGGGACCCTGTGCGTGGTGGACACCTGGGGCCTGTGCGCGGTGGACACCTGGGGCCTGTGCGCGGTGGACACCTGGGACCCTGTGCACGGTGGACACCTGGGGCCTGTGCGCGGGGGACGCCTGGGGCCTGTGCGCGGGGGACGCCTGGGGCCCCGTGCACAGTGGACACCTGGGGCCTGTGCACGGTGGACACCTGGGGCCTGTGCGCGGGGGACGCCTGGGGCCCCGTGCACGGCGGACGCCCTGACCTGGAGCCTCTTTTTTGCAGAGTCTTTGGATTCGTGGCCCGGAAGCAGGGCAGCGCCACGGACAACGTGTGCCACCTGTTCGCAGAGCACGACCCCGAGCAGCCAGCCAGCGCCATTGTCAACTTTGTGTCCAAGGTCATGATCGGCTCTCCAAAGAAGCTCTGAGGCCCTCGTAGCCCAGACCTGGGGGCAGCAGTGGGACGCGAGGCGTGGCCCCCACTCTGTCCCGGACTGATCACCTGACATTCCAGCTCCGTGGACCCGAGCACAGACGTCCCCCAGAGCAGCCTTCCCCGAGCCTCCTCTCGGCCAGCACTTTCCGGCAAGCAAGTGCTTCTGGGTGGCCGGACCGCTCAGGGTCCACGTGGAAGGAGGACTTGGGAGCAGACAGCACAGAGGCGTGGCAGCCCCGATTCCAGGCACCCAGGCCTGTGGGGCGAGGAGCGTGGCAGCCGCCCACGCGGCAGGTGCCGAGTGACCGCAAGGCCCGGCTTTGGGCAGGCACGCCCTCGTCCTGCAGCGCCCGCGCCTCCGACTCCCTCGCCACGGTCTTTGTGCCACAAATGCTGATGAGACTGACCGGGGCACGCAGGTTTGATGAAGGTTTGTGCAGGTCGCCCCTTCCGGGGCACGGCGGGGACCCACACAAGGGGACGGCGTCCTGGACTGTGGGCCCCGCATCTGGAGGACTGTGTGGTGTCAGAGTCTGCCCCCGCCATCCTGTGTGGGAGCCGGGCCAGAGAGTCCAGGGAGACCCACACGAGGGAGGACAAGAGAAGGAAACGAGATCGCCACTTCGGAATAATTTATATTCTACTTATGCCAAATTATTTATGCTGACGGTTTGCCATGGCTACGCTGCACCAGTGTCAAATGCTGCAGCCCGCCCACTGTGACCAGAGGACGCACCGTGTGCACCTGCTCCACACGTGGGGGCATGGTAGACTCGGCCAGGCTGTAAAATCCGCCTCACCGGCAGTGCCACCAGAACTTGGCTCTGCCTCCAGCCCCCACCCCGCCTCCACCGGCTGACTTCATGGTGGGGGTGGGCCGTGGGGGTCGCCCTTGGGCCTCTCTCAGCATCACCTGATGCACCCTTGGCCTTCGTGGGATCTCGCGAGGCTGCTTCTCGTTGCGCCCGTGGCTTCCCGGCAGGTCCTGTGTGCTTCTGCCGTGATTGAGGGAGGAGGAGGAGGAAGGGCAGGAACCGAGAGCGTACAGGCCGTCTGCAGCGGAAGCCACCGAGCCAGTGCGTCACTTCCTGCCCAGACGCGTGACCCGGTGCCGGGCTTTTCTCGCCTCCCTCTGTGGTCCAAGGCGGGGAAGAGCCTGGGCCCCAGATTCCCCAGAGCGAGAGGCGGAGCTGGGCCGTGGAAGCCACGCCTGGGCCTCCCCCGCCCCGTGCTGACCGGCTCACCGCGCTGGCAACGCGCAGGACCCGCCCAGAGCTCCTGCCGGCCCCACCGCGCCCAGGACCGGGCGGTTTGGAAGTGGGCTTTGCGCATTCCCTGCTTTGGCGTGAGGGGCAGGGGAAGAGACAGGGAGGAGCAGAACTGGATCCAACCCAGTCACGGTGGGTGTTGTCCGTGTGTGTGTGCACACGTGTGTGCACGGTGTGTGAGGGCAGGTGGGCCGTTCCACTTCGATGCACCAAACTCAAGTGCCTCATTTCTGTGCCAAATGTTTGCCTTGGTCTTTGCGGACCTCCTTCCCCGACACGCTGGCGAGGCCGTCCGAGTGCAGAGCCTCCGCAGGCCCTGGTGCCTTCGCAGCCGCAGCCGGCGTTTCCGGCTTGCCCTCTGCAGGCATCCAGCCAAGGGGAGCCGAGGTCCGGACAGCCCCGGTGCCCCGTCCTGAGCTGGTTTGTGCCCACATTTGTTGCAGAGGCTGCGGGCCAGGCCCCTTCCGCCTGCCGAGAGCGGAGAGGGCAAGTCCCAGATCTGAGCAGGGCAGGTGTGGGGAAGGGGCCCGTGGGCGACCCCGCCAGTGGCGCCTCCGCTACGCCCTTGGGAGCGCGGGCTTCTACCCTGACGAGAGCTGTCAGTGTCCCCATCAGACAGCTCCCCCTGCGGGGCATGCGGGAGCTTCCAGGGTTTCTGGGGGCTGGTACGTGTGTGTCTCGTGTGTACCGCCCAGAACAAGGCAAGGCTGCTCGTCGGCTGCGCCGTGTTCTCAGGGACACAGGAGAGGGACGTCCCCCGGTGTTGGCCTCTGCAGCCCCTGATGGGCCGAGCGTGGGGTCCTGGGGAGGACCTGCGGTGGATTCGCAGGGCTCGTGCCCGACCCGCGGCGGCCAGGGGCCCATGAACCCGCTCGCTACAGTGTGTGCGCCTCCAGTGCTGCGCTGTCCCGCGGTGAAGTCGCCCTGCGTGTATCTCAGTGTCCGAGACCGCGTAGCGTCTCGTCCGCCTTACCTGCCCGCGCATATTTGTACTTTCTGATACTGTAAAGAATATACCCAGTATGTAAATGAATGTGCTCTAACGCCTTGTATGGTCACCTCTGCGCCTTACGCACCATCTCCATGCAGAGTGGAATAAACCACGGCCTTGGTATGCCTCGCTGAGAAGGGGCTTGCTTTCCCCGCGTGCGTGTTGTGTGTGTGCGTTTGTGTGTCTGTGTGCATACATGTGAGTGTGCGGTGTGCGTGTGTGTGTGCGTGTACACCTGTGCACTCGTGTGTGATGCGGGTCTCTGCGTGCCAGTGTGTGTGGGTGAATGCACACGGATGTGTGTCTGGGGCTGCATCCGCGTGTGTTCCTGGGTGTGTGTGGATCAGGGGATTCAGTTCTAAACTCACATACGTTTGGCCCTCAGGAATGTATTCGAGGATTTCTTCCCTGAGATCTTTGAAAAAATTAAATTCAAAGATTCTAAAGACCTAATTGCCATGCATGGTGTTGACAGGTACTGGTATGTTTTAGGGGTTGCTATAAATACCCTCCCCCCACACGCATGTGCACACACACGCACACGCACACATGCACCAGGCCTAGGTGTCTGAGCACTGGAAGTCTGGCGGAGTCACGCACCCTCACCCCACGCAGGGGGTGCTGGGTGCCCTCTCCCGCCTCTCCCATCCCCCAGCCAAGGCCTCTGCCTCTCTTGGCGCCCCTGGTGCTGGCTTTCTGCCTCTGGGGACTGACCGTCTCCCTTCTTGTCAGGTGTCAGAACCTGGGAGCACCTGCTAACTCAGCTCCCAGTGAGAAGCAGTGCACTGGGCCAGCGTCCACTGTGGCTGGAGAGCGTCCAGCCAGCTGCCGTGCGTGGTCAGCTCTGGATGCCTGCCCACGCGTGTCACCCGTGTGTGACGTGGGCCCCTCGGCCTGCCCTGCCTGTGCCTCTGCCGTGATGTTTCTGTGTTGTCCAGAGGCTTGCGTGGCCCCCAGGGGCCTGTGGTGAGCTGCCCAGAGCAGGCGCCTGTGAGCCAGTCTCCAAGGAAGAATCCGAGTTCTCCAGGTGGGCCTGGGGCCTGGGGCGGTGCTGGGAGGGGATTTCCAGCACGCGATCGGTCACGTGCTGAGCTGTGGGACGGGTGAAGAAGAAAAACTCCTGAACCACAAATGGCCCTGAAGTCCCCGAGAAGGCAGAGGCCTGGCCGGGGACAGCTGATGGTCACCAACCCTGTGCTTCCCCCAGGCCGGCGAGTGCAGTGCTAGGAAGCTGCTTCCCAGCCGCGGGCCTGAGCCCCTTCCCCTGAGATGCACCCCCGTCCGTAGGTCAGCGCCGGCAGGGGCGCCCAGAGGCACCAGGCAGCTCCCATCAAGCCAGCAGTGAAGGAGCCGCCAGTGCGACCGTAGCCCAGGCAGCAGGCCGGGACCTGCTCGCGGATCGCAGGTGACTGCCTGCGCCGGTACAGATCTCAGCAGGACCCAAGTCCGCCAACATAACAGCCAGAGGACCTCAGTCCCTCAGGCATCTGGGACACAACAAAGTTGTCACACTGACAACCGAGATACTTGGTTTTTTATTTTTATTTGAAAGAGTTACAGAGAGAGGTAGAGACAAAGAGAGAGGGGTCTTCCATCCGCTGGTTCACTCCCCAGATGGCCGCAACGGCCAGAGCTGAGCTGATCCGAAGCCAGGAGCCTCTTCCAGGTCTCCCACATGGGTGCAGGGGTCCAAGGACTTGGGCCATCTTCTATTGCTTTCCCAGGCCACAGCAGAGAGCTGGATCGGAAGTGGAGCAGCCGGGACTAGAACCAGCGCCCATATGGGATGCCGGCGCTTCAGGCCAGGGCGTTAACCCGCTGCGCCACAGCGCCAGCCCCAGAACCAAGGCATTTGTAACGAATGAGGAAGGCTGTCCAGACGAGCAGGATACGGGGAGTCACCGGGCAGGAGTTTGAGCAGCTGCCATAGAAATGCTCCACGGCCAAGAAGAAATCATGAGAAAAATGAGAAAGAAACCACAACAAAAATACAAACCACGAAGAAGCAGCAACTGAAATCACAGACGTACCAGAAACAAACTCAGAAGGAACAGGAATGGGGCAGCGGAGGGTTTGGCAGCGGAGTGGAGAGGGCGGAGGAGAATGGGTGACCGTGGCGAGGCGTCACCAGTCAGAGCAAACGGACTTAACGTGGGCCGTGGCCGCTAACGGAGGGGCAGTGTTGGTGTCACGGCAGTGTCAGGAGGGGAGGACGGACACTAATGAGCGCGTGAAGAGAGAAGGGCTGTAAGTTCCCCCACGAACCGCACACCCAGAGTCCATACAGCAACGGCAAAACCCACGCTGAGACAGACGGTGACGTAACTCCCGCAGACTGGAGACGGGGGCCCGAAGGCTGGCAGAAGGAGCGGTGTGCAAGCGCTCACCAGGGCAGCACGTTCCCTGCTACAGCCGGCAGCCACGCGGAACTCACAGCGTTTCTCCAGGCCACGGGGAAGTGCCACACAACATTTCTCCAGGCCACGGGGAAGCCATGCAGCGTGTCTCCAGGCCACGGGGAAGCGACCCAGTGCTTTCCAGGGGCTGAAAGAAGAGGACGATGGCCATGACTTCCACTTGCAGTGAAAGCACCGCTCAGGAGTGGGGAATCAGGACAACCTCGGGTGGGGGAACGGAGAGAACTGGCGGCCTGCAAGCCTGCGTTTAAAGACTGGCGCAGGAAGTTCTTCAGATGGAAGGGCAGTGGCCCAGCGAGGAAGCTGGGAGGGCAGGAGGCAGACAGACAGGGACGTGGAGTCTCCCGTGCCGCATCGCCGTGAGCCTGGAAACGGACGCTGCACCTCCCTCTGTCCCCCAAGACAAGGACGTCTACAGGTGCGCAAGGCAAACCACACTGGACGGCAGTGAGGGTTCCAGTCTTCCGCCCGGGGAGCAAGGACCGGTACAAGTGGACAGAAATCGCCTTTTCTTGTACTCACCAGATGGACCCTGTGCAAAACATTCTCACCACCAGGGAATCAAGGCTCGTAAATATCGCAGGAACCCACAAGAAGACAAGAATACAGAAAGAAGGGAGCGGAAACGAGACGAGGGGAAATGACAGTCGCACCGTAGCGCATCGGTGACTGCCTTAAATGTAAACAAACAAAACCAGTCAAGGGACAGAGACCGGGGGCTGGCGCTGTGGTGTAGCGGGTAAAGCTGTCCACCACCTGCAGCGCCGTCATCCCATACGGATGCCGGTTTGAGTCCCGGCTGCTCCACTTCCGATCCAGCTCTCTGCTGTGGCCTGGGAAAGCAGTAGAAATGGCCCAAGTCCTTGGGCCCCTGCACCCACGTGGGAGACCCAGAAGAAGCTTCTGGCTCCTGGCTCCTGGCTTCCGATCAGCTCAGCTCTAGCCATTGTGGCCAGTTGGGGAGTGAACCAGTGATGGGGGACCTCTCTTTCTCTCTCTCTCTCTCTGCCTCTGCATCTCTCCAACTTTGCCTTTCAAATAAATAAATAAATGTTAAAAAAAAAAAAAAGAAGAAGAAGACGACCGGCAGGGTCAGGGGAAATGCCTCTTTCCTGCTGTTCACAAGGAGCCGCATTTCAGTGAGATAAGAGTTGGAGGGCCAGCGCCGCGGCTCACTAGGCTAATCCTCCGCCTTGCGGCGCCGGCACACCGGGTTCTAGTCCCGGTCGGGGCGCCGGATTCTGTCCCGGTTGCCCCTCTTCCAGGCCAGCTTTCTGCTGTGGCCAGGGAGTGCAGTGGAGGATGGCCCAGGTGCTTGGGCCCTGCACCCCATGGGAGACCAGGAGAAGCACCTGGCTCCTGCCATCGGATCAGTGTGGTGTGCTGGCCGCAGCGCGCTGGCCACGGCGGCCATTGGAGGGTGAACCAACGGCAAAGGAAGACCTTTCCCTCTGTCTCTCTCTCTCACTGTCCACTCTGCCTGTCAAAAAATAAAAAAAAATAAAAATAAAAAAAAATAAAACAAGAGGTGGAACATAAAAGGATGTAAGAAGGTGTAGCATGCAAATATGAATCAAAACAGCCGGAGTCGCCACGTTCGTATTGAATAAAGCAGACTCTAGGCAAATAAAGTTCACTGGAGTCCGAGGGTGACGTCGTGACAAAAGGGCCAGACACACGGGTGTGCGGAGTGGAAACAGCCAAGTCCAAGTTACAGCCGGGGGCGGGGGCCTTCCCCCTCCCCCAGCAGCGGCTTCCACCAGCGTTCCCGTGGCGACACCCGATCCCCTACGTGATGGCGCAAGCGCGTGGTGTCTCCTTCATGTTTCCAGCCTCCGGAACCGTCAGAATGGTTCGCAGATGGAATCGATCATCAAGAGAGAAGCAGAACTTCTCAGCCGTATGCAAAAAGCACGTTTACGTGTGGAGGCCCAGGCGTGGCCAGCTACCTCGTGTGGGAGATGTCGGGCCTGGCGGAAGGCAGGTGCTGCTTGTCAAGAGCCTAGCGCCGAGTGCCCGCCTCCCACATCAGAGTGCCCGGTCGGTCCCAGCCTCCGCTCCTGTCCCCAGCTTCCCACCGCTTCCACCCTGGGAGGCAGCAGCCGTGGCTCAGGTGACTGGCTTCCTGCCGCCCTCGGACGCCTCGGTTCTTGGCTTGAGCTGAGGCAGCGGTCAGTGGGTGGGAGCAGCCCCCTCCCCTCCCTCCCTCCATCCCTCTGCCTCCAGACAAATCAGTAATCACAGGATGACCCCAGAGGCACTTCGGTGATGACCGGGCCACTCCTCTTCCCATCAAAGACCCGGATTTCCCGGTGAGGACGGAACATCGTCAAGAAGGAGCCCTGAGGGCCTGGGGGCCTCACTGTGCCTGCAGCAGCCGGGCCGGTTGGTGGACCTTGGCGGCATCCACGTGGCACCGACTCCACAGTGCCCAGAGAGCTATGGGGGTGTAGCTGCCTTCACCCCCAGCCAGCAGAGAACCACCCCAGGCGGAGACCACCAAGGACAGCGCCCCGGGAGATCCTGGTGGAGCCCTGGGGGCGATCAGTACAGCTGTGGGCAGCAGCTCACGGCCTGAGCCGAGTCCAGTGAAGGTAGCCGGATGGGGCAGCTCAAGGCCTTGGGGGCCCAACCCCTGGAAATGTGTCCAGCGGGGGTGACAGCGAATCAAAGCTTCCTCACTCCTTAAAGTGCGATGTGGCTTTCTCCTCTGGGGTCGCAGGTTACCCCAGGCTCCCTGGGCTGGCGTGAGCAGCCTATGCTGGCCTGGCCACTTCAGATGACGTCCACAGATGAGATCCGGCCTGGGGCCTGGGGGTGCCTGCAGGGCCGGGGAGCCGGGGAAGAGTGCTGTGGTTTGCATGTGTCCTAAATTCCGTGTGTGGAACCCAGGAGCCAATGGGTGGGGTCAGGGAGGCCTTGGGGATGAGGCCAAGTGGGAAAGGCAGCACCCTCGGGCCTCCCACAGTGAGGACACAGCCAGAAGTCACTGACAACATTCCTGAACTGTGGGGGGACACTTTGCTTTCTTATGAGCCGCCCCACCTACAGTATTTTTGTTATGTCAGCCTGAGTGGACTAAGATAAACCCCCAGACAGAAGATCAGAGATGTAGAAAACCCGACAATGCTAACTACAGAGTTGACAGCATGGACAACACCCAGACAGCAACAACAGAATCACGCGTTTTCTTCCAATGGTCACGGTGGTCACCAAGACGGATCACGTCCTGAGCCGTATAACAAATCCCAACGAATTCAAAAAAACAGGATAGAATTGATTCCATAGAAAAATAGGACATAAAAATGCATGGGACGCAGCTAAAGCAGAGTCGAGTTGAGCATTCATAGCACTAGAACGCGTGCGCGGTGGACACTGTGCCGCTGGTGCCGTGGACGGAGCGCCTGGAGGGCGCATCCTGGGGCAGCCCCCTGCAGAGCTCAGAGACCCCAGGGCTGCTCTGTGAGGAGTGGTGGGGTGAGACCTGGGGCAGCCCCCTGCAGAGCTCAGAGACCCCCAGGGCTGCTCTGTGAGGATTGGTGGGGTGAGACCTGGGGCAGCCCCCTGCAGAGCTCAGAGACCCCAGGGCTGCTCTGTGAGGAGTGGTGGGGTGAGACCTGGGGGCCGAGGCACCGGCAGCCACATGGACACAAGCACCGGAGGAGCTGAGGGGCACCTGCGACATCATTTCATTTACGTGAAGGTCCCAGCCAGGCCAAACCGGCTGATGGCCACAGTGGCCAGAGCTCTGGTCTCTAGGGAAGAGGCTATGCCAGGTGGGAGGGGACGCAGAGGGTGGGGGCCTGAGGACCCATGAGGACCCTGAAGACGGGCAGCTGTCCATCTAAAGTGTGTGCACACTTTCTCTCCCTCTGTGCTGTTTTTTTTTTTTAAAGATTTATTTATTTGAAAGATTTACACACAGAGAGAAGCAGAGAGAGAGAGAGAGAGAGAGAGAGAGAGGTCTTCCATCCACTGGTTCACCCCCCAGTGGGCCACAACAGCCGGAGCTGCGCTGATCCGAAGCCAGGAGCCAGGAGCTTCTTCCGGGTCTCCCATGTGGGTGCAGGGACCCAAGGACCTGGGCCATCTTATGCTGTCCCAGGCCACAGCGGAGAGCTGGATCAGAAGTGGAGCAGCCAGGACTCCATATGGGATGCCGGCACTGCAGGCGGCGGCTTTGCCCACTAAGCCACAGTGCTGGCCCCTGTGCTGTCGTGTTTAAATGTCTGTGTGGCTTCATTTGATCCTCAAAGGTGCTGAAGTGGACCGTCCACTCTTCACTGGGCGTGTCCTCGAGGCTGAGGGGAAACAGGGCCAGGTTCAGGCTCTAGGGGCCTCTGGGCAGGGGACAGGGGACAGGGCCCCTAGCCCAGCAGCTCCACTGCATGGCCATCCCAAGGCCACCTCCTTGCAGGAGCTGGCTCGGCACCCCACGAAGTCAGGTTTGTGCAGCTGTGGTTGGGGTCAGGATTGCGGGGGGTCAGATGTTAGTCTCTCTGCAGAGATCAGGGGGAGCCCTGAGCCGGTGCAGGGTGGATGCTGAGAAGGGCCCCTCTTCGGGGAGACTCGCGGCTTCCCGGCATGCACCGGGCCTCCTGGATGCTGGTGCTGCTTTGGGAGAAGTAGAGCAGACATTGGTCCTGCCAGTCCTGCTGGCCCTGCGCGCAGCGTGCGCCACCAAGTTAGCTGTGGCCTCTGTAGCTCGCTTCCGCCACGCACAGCCCCAGGACTCCCCACCCCGGCCCCCACACAGGGCGTGGGCTGAAGCCGCCCGGTGTGGCATGTCTGACAGCTGACGACTGCCTCCCACGCCAGGGGCTGGGGGGAGTGGCCGACCTCCCCGGCCGCCGCAGGGAGGTCCCCCCCCGCCCCGCTTCCACAGGTGACAAACTCGGGGTCATCGACATAGCCACTTGGCACGGTGGGGAGACCCGCAGCAACAGAGGAAGACTGAGTTGGCCAAAGGCTACCCCCCACCCCTGCTTGGGTTTGATTTCTCTCTCTGGCCACACAGCAGGGACCGCCGTGAGCCCTCAGCCCGCCCCTCCCTGCGCGGGCACGAGACCCCTGTGCGCATGCGCCCTGGGGAGCGCGTTCCCGCGTTCCTCCTCCTGCACCCGGCCCTCTATTTGCACTGCAGAACGCGCTGACCTTGCACTTGCACAACCGCGCGGACAACACCGAGAACGTGGCAGGCAGCGCCCCCTGGCGGGGAGCGCGACGCCCGACACAGGCCGCGTCCCGGCTTCCCAGGGTCGGGGCGGTTTGGGCTCCAGGCTTGGTCCGGTGTCTGCACGAGAAGCTCCTCCAAGTTCCTCCACAGGCGGCATGGCCCCTCCTGCTAGCTCCGGCCGAGAGACAGGTGACACGGGGGGCCCCGAAGGGTTCCGGGCACCGTCGTCTACGCCCCGTTAAGCCATTGCCTGAAGTGTTGGGGATTCAGCGTTTTGAACCCTGAAAAATCGAGTTTTCCCCAAGTGGCCGCTGGTCCCCTGTAATTGTGGCTCCCACGGTCAGCTGTCGGGTGAGTGTGGCGTTGCTCAGTGAAGCCATTGTAAACCCGCGGACTCAGGAAACTCAGCAGGCGCCCGCCCGGAATCGGACCCCCCAGACCCCCGTCTACACATCCACATGCAGCCGGCTGGGCCCCTTGCCCTGGGGGCTGGGGGGCTGGGTGGGTGGGCGGAGGTGAAGGAGCTTCACCCACCAAGCCCTTCCCAAGCGCCTGCAGGGGACGGCCCTGCACCCTCCCAGCCGCCCCTGGGCAGCCCCAGTAGCACAGTGTGGGAGAATGAGGGCAGGTGCACAGGAGAGGTGGGGACATCCTCAGACGTCACAGGGACTCCACGTGGCGTTGCCAGTTCTCCAGACGACCTGCCTTAACTTCCCGGCTTCACCAAGCCGGCAGGTGGGACCAGAGGCGGCCCTGCTGCTCCGAGGCTCCACCCCAGCTCCTGTGTGGGGACGCTGACCCCAGGAGAGGGGACTGGCGGGAGCTCAGCCAGGTGGCTGGGTGCCTCTCAGCCCTGCACTGCAGCCCCAGATCGGAGCTGGCAGCCTTGGTGGGGTCCCCAGGCCATGGATAAGGGAGAACCTAGGGCTGCAGCAGGCTCCCCGGGTGGGGGAGCCGTGAGTGGGGTCCACCCATGGGTGGCCTTTCCTGGCCAAGGATGTTCACCCCCAGCTGACCCGCAGGCCACACTGCAGGAGCCGACCTGTTGGGCGCCGACACTGGACACGGTGAGACTCCTGCCGGCACGTGCCCCCTCACGCTGCTGTTTGGGGGGTGGCCCCCACGGTCATTCACGTGTCACGTGAAGGCAACAAAGGTGGAGTCCTTGCTGCAGCCGCCTCCTCCGGCAGCCGCGGGGCCGGTAGAGCACCTTGGTGCCCTCCTGAATTCTCTCTGCCGGCTGCGCAGCTGGAGCTCGGAGCCGGGACAGAGGCAGGGTGCTGGGTTACGGGCAGGACTCGGCTCTTCAGGTCCTCCCGGGAAGACGCACCCGCGAGTGGCCGGTGCTGAGGCGGAGGTTCTGGGAGGAGTGAGGGGAGGGCCGGCTGCCAGGATGGGAGCGAGCCCCGGGGCGGGGGGCCTGCAGCCCCAGAGTCCTGGGTGGCCACGCGCAGGGTGAGCTGCTCTGAGGGAGGAGACGCCTTGGTGGCCACAGAGACCGTGGAGGAAGGCGGCGGTTTGCAGGGAGTACCAGCGCCAGGTCCGGGGGTTTCAGGGAACTGGGCCGGCAGCCGTGGCCAGGGGAGCCCAAGGCCCAGGTGAGTCCCCGGCCTTCTTCCCCCCTCCCCCCTCCCAGGGCGTCTGTCGCGCCACGCCAGCCAGCTGAGAGGCAGGTGCACGCCGGGGGTTCTCCCCAGCCCAGCGTCCTGGGCACCACGTGGGCTGTTCCGGCAGTCCAGTCGCCCGCAGAGACGCCGCCGCCTCCTCGCAAGATCTCGTGAGAAGCCGCAGGGCCGACCTGGGACTCCTGCGCGCACACGCCCCCCCCCCCCCCCAGCAGCCCCACACTCCGCAATTCCGGGGCCTCGGCCCTGGGGGCAGGGGTGTGGCAGGAATGGCTGAGCGGGCAGAGGATGCTGGGCTCGGGCTCGCACCTGCCTGGATCTCAGGGGTCTCGCCTCTGACCGTGGGCGCTGCCCTGTGCGGCCCTTCCCAGCAAAGGTGAGGCGGACGCACGGGTGCAGCGGTTTGGGGAGTGAGAGGGAACGCGCGTGGCCGCCGCCCCAGCGGGGCCCGGGAGGCTGTGTCCCCCTTGGGGCTGTGTCCCCCTTGGCTGGGGCTCCTGCCAGCCGCGCCGCTCATGCCGGGCACGGGCAGCCCCCGGCGCGGCCGGCAGGGGGCGCGCGCCCTTCCCCAGCGCCCCCTCCCCGGCCCGCCCGCGCCCCTCTTCGCGGCCGGCGTCCCCCCTCTGGGGCTCCGCAGGTGTGCGCCCGGAAGATGCTCCCGCCGGGACCTGAGTCGGAGCTGGGGTCGGGCAGCGGTGGTGCCCATCCCAAGGGAGGGCTCTGCGCGCTGCCCTCCCGCCCCCGTGCACCTGCTGGCTCCTGGGGGGGGGGGGGGCGAGCTGTGAGGTTTATTATGTACTTGCTTAGTTTTAAAAATGTATTTGAGAGGTGGGGAGAGAGAGACCCCCGTCCTCTGATCCACTCCCCAAATTCCAGTAACTTAGGGCAGGGGGTGGGGGGAGGTGTGTGAGGCCAGGCTGAAGCTGGGAGTGGGGAGCCCGGTAGGGGTCTCCTTGTGGGTGGCCGAGCCCCACCCCTGGTCTACAGAGCCAGGAGTTAGGGCCTGAGAAGGGGGCCCAGGGGCTGGATGTGGGACGCGGGTGTGCTAACCGCTGGGCTGTGCGACTGCCGTGGGTGTTAGTTCCCCACGCAGTGGCGTGGTTCTGAGTGAGGCACATGGGCAGGTGCTTGCTTTCGGGAGATGGGCCCCCTCCCTCTCCCAGTGCGCGGCTGCAGGTCCCACATGGCCCCTGTGGAGCACCTGTTGCATGGCACGCAGCGGGCTTCCACACCGCCACATCCGGAATCCTCGCGAGAGCTCGGCTCCCTGGAACCCGCTTCTTCCGCCAAAGCTGCTGACCCCTCGTGAGGGCTGAGCACAGACCTCAGCCTCACTCCTGGGGCAAGACCGGGGCACAGTCGCCGGCCTCTCGGAGATCTGCCCGGGGTGCCCCTGCTGGACGCAGGCAGAGTGGACAGCTGCTGCGGTGCCATCACAGCTGGGGGCGGGTGGGGCCGGCCATGACCGTGCTCTGGGTCCTGAGCCAAGGCCGCACGGGTCCTGCGTCGGTCACTTTGGGAAGGCACAGACCGTGGCGCCGCCATGGGCCCTGGAGGCGGGGAGCCAGCGGCACAGTGTGGGCAGGCTGCTTTCTCCTGGCCTGGCCCTGGCTCGCGCACGCCGTCGTCCCCCTGTGTCCTCACTTGTCGCTCCCCTTCTTCATGGAGGAACGACACAGGACCCTGCGCTGTTCTTTCGTCTGCTCGGCCCTCCCCGGGTTTGCTGCTGGTTCTTCCCGGGTTGGCTACCGTCCCTCCACCTCCGTGGAAGGGCGGCTCCCCCTGCCACATTCCCCACTTCCACGGGGGAGCGGCACACCGCTGGCCGGCTCTCTCGGGGGCTGCACAGGTGTTCCCCTTAGATGTTCCTGGTGCATGTTGTCTCTCTCCTCCTTTATAGTCCTCTTCCGCCAATCCCAACTCTGCTACCCACACGCCGAGTACGCTGCTCTCCTCCAATCAGGAGCAGGTCCTACAGTTTATTGGTTGAACTGGAGGCAGCTGTGTAGAAGCTGTTTCCCTTCTCAGCGCCATATTGTGGGAGAGCAGATGCATAGAATAAGTCTTAATTCCAGTAACTTAGTCTAGTCCGAGTTGCTCCCAGTTGCTCCCCACACTCACTCTTCCTCCTGGGCACGCACGCACCTCTCTCCTTCCAGGGCCAGCCATGCCGTGGGAGCCGGGCCCCAGTGTGACCCCCGTAACCCTAGTGACCTCGGTAAAGGCCCTCTGCAGTCACTCTGGGGGGCACGGAGGGGACACAGTGGTGCCTGTGACAGTCTGTGCAATGGGCTTCCTGCCGCACGGGAGGAGGCGCGGGCCTGGCTGACCGTGCAACTGCAAGCTGGTTGGGCTGCAGGCCGCGACCAGGATGGGACAAAGTGGGGACGCAGGAGGGCCCTGGGGGCCCTTGCAGGACGTGGGACACCCAGAGGGCTGTCACCAAAGAGGCTCTGCAGAGGCGATGGCCCCATGGCTTCTCAGAGCTCTTCCTGGAGTTTGGCCATCTGCTAGCTTCAGCCAGGCAGTGCCCCAGAGCCGGCCCCGAGCAGGCCCAGGGCCGGGCAGCAAGCCCAGAAGCCTGCTCTGCCGGAGCGGGGAGCCGGGAGCAAAGCCCTGGCTGCCGCAGCTTTGCACGGAGGTCGAAAAACACGGAGGTGCCTGTGGGCACCAGGCCTCCCTCTCCTTTCCTCTTCTGTAAACAGACGCAGCCAGGCCAGTGTGGGAGCGCCCTCCCTCGCCCTGTCCAGAGAGGGCCGGAGTGCAGCAGAGCCATCACCCGCACTCCCAGGGGCATAGCCCAGAAAGCTGGGCCGCCTCGGCCCTGCGCCTCCGTCCGCAGCCAGCGCTGGAGCTGGCGTCCGTGAGTGTTTATCCAAGCTCATGATTAGAGAGGAATGTTAAGTGTGCAGCTTCGCTCTCGTCCAAATGCTGAGGGATCCGGAACAGTGCATTCCCGGGAAGCTCGGAGGGAAAATCACATTTGCAAATAACACATTTGGAAATAACAGCATCCTGGTGTTGGGCGCACGCACAGTTCCTAGATTGGTTTTTAAAAGCAGCAGCCTCAGAGGACCAGCACAGAGGTCACGGGTCGTGGCAGCCAGGAATCAAACACAGGCAGCCCCCTGGAGTCCAGGCCGCGAAGCCCCGCGCATCTGTGTGAGACCGTCCGGTGCGCGCCCACGGCGGTGCAGCCACGCGTCCGTGCCTCCACCAAGCTGCGGAATCAGACCGCTGACCGTGTCCCACCGAGAGGCATGCTTGTGCCGGTGGCTATGCCAACTCCATCCCGCCCCTCTCGCTCTGCCACCAGCTGCCAGAGGCCCCCGTTGCCAATGAGGGCCTCACAGCAGGGAGGCCTGGAGCTAGCTGTGGAGCCCTGCACTCCTGGCTCCCGGCCTGTTCTCCCTGGGGCGGGAGGTGAAGGCTGAGGCTGTGTCCAGGCCCCCGGGGGCTTGGGAAGGGTCTGGTCTGTGCAGGGTGGGACTTAGCCCCACTGCTCAGTCCAGCGCAGTGATGGCTGATGTGGGGTGGGGTGGGGGGGTGTCTCCAAGGGGGTCAGGCATGCAGGGGAGGCGCGTGCGCACAGGTGGGTTTCACTTCTAGGAGGAGGTGAGCTGAGGTATGAGAGTCCCGCCCCTCGCAGCGCCATCCCAAAGCCCAGCCCCGTTTCTGTCTCACGAGAGGTTCCACAGACACTCTGGCACCCGGACGGTTCTGGCAGCGGTCCCCAGGGAGTCTGCAGGTGCTGGTGGGTGTGGGGGCGCTGGCGCCCGCCGCCCTGACACCGAGGGGCCGTCCTCATGCAAGCAGGAGCCGACCTCAGCCCTGGGGCTTCCCACGTGCACCCTCTCTGGGGCCCGTGTGGCCGGGCTCAGGGATCTGGGCGATGGTGAGGACAGAGCGCATAGGACTGCAGGTGCAGCTTGTTCTGTGCCCACACTGAAGGGCAGCAGGAGTCAGGGCCGCGGCCTGCAGGCCTGGGGAGAGGGAGAGCAGGGAGTGCAGATGATCTGTGCCTGGCTGGGAGACGCCCGCCTAGCCCAGGCAGGAGGTTGAGGGGGGAGGCACACCAGGCCCCCCGGGAGAGACCCTAAGACCCGACTGCCTGCAGGCACAGGAGCTCCAGGCACATCCCCCCCCCCCAACCCTGCTTCCTGTTGAGGGGCCTTGTAATTGTCAATCAAGTAATCAGCCCGGGTGTTGCCTAGGCCCCAAGGACCACCT
This sequence comes from Oryctolagus cuniculus, assembly GCF_051225735.1. Taxonomy (NCBI): domain Eukaryota; kingdom Metazoa; phylum Chordata; class Mammalia; order Lagomorpha; family Leporidae; genus Oryctolagus; species Oryctolagus cuniculus. Next base: position 89,711,523 of record NC_142882.1, on the reverse strand, counting down.
GGGAGCTAAGGGGGCTACGTGACCTTCAAGCTGATTGGAGAAGCGCAGCGCCAATATCGGCTTTATCCCATAGAATTAGTGCTGCCCTGAACTAGCCACGCCCCTCCGCCTGCCTTTAAAAGCCTGTTCCTGCTCATCGATGAACGGACAAGTTCACCGAGACTGTCTCCGATGCTTCTTGCCGAAGAACACCGCGGTCGCCCGCCACCCGTCGCCCCGTCGCCCCTCACAGGTCAGGGCTACACTCGGAGTCCTGCTGCCACCCTGATGGGTGGGCCTCGCGGGTCGGGGCTGCACTCAGTCCTGCCCCCTCCTCGACAGTGTGGGCCTTGCGGGTCGGGCCGCACTAGAGTCCTGGAGACCCTGGGCAGAGAGGGCAGTGAGGGCCCTGTGGGACACAGGGGTCTGGCAGTGCGGGAGGGCGGGGCCCTACCCGGATGCCCGTGGCACATGGAGTCCTGGCAGTGCGGGAGGGCGGGGCCCTGCCCGGATGCCCGTGGCACACGGAGGCCTGGCAGTGATGCCGCGGGAGCCTGCAGGGCGTCGTGCCGCAGGGCCAACCAGGCATCTTCTCTGCTGCAGGAGCCGCGGCCTCGCTCGTCCCCAGGAGACCTCGGTGCATAGCACCAGCACGGCCGGCTGGCAGCAGGGGACACACAGGGCTGTCCCCAGACCAGACGCAGCCCGAGAGGAAGCCACACAGATTCCCCGAGACCAGGCCCACACTAAAGTTTACTATTTACACACGTGCACGCGCATACGTGAGAAGTGTGTGTGTGGTGTGTGTATGTGCTGTTTGTGTGTTGCGTGTGGTGTACATGTGTGGTGTGGGTGTGTATGTGTGGCATGCCCGTGTGCTGTGAGGTCCGGTGCGTGTCTGTGTGTGAGGGGAGGACCCTGTCCTGCATGTCAGTCTCTCTGGGTGTGCCGGCCCATGGCAGGTCGCGGGGACGGCGTCCAGTCTGCGTCAGACTCCTGGCTTCGGCCTGGCCATCTGGGGAGTGAACCAGCAGATGGAAGGTGTCTCTCTCTCTCTCTCTCTCTCTCTCTCTCTCTCTCTCTCTGTGGCTTTCTCTGTCTGGAGCTCTGACTTTCAAATAAATAAATAAATAAATCTTAACAAAACACAAAATCCCCAAACCGCACTTCTCTTTGCGTTCCATTTTCCCGCACTCTCTGGCAACTGCTCACACGTGGCATTTCTCGTTGCCACTCACCCACCGACACGTGCGGTGAGCGTGGCTGCTGGCGGGAGCACTGAGCCTTCCTAAGGAGGGGGCTCTGTGGGGGTCGCGTGTGTGTGACTCTGCGCTGAGGGTCAGGCACGTCCCGGTGCTCAGGAGTGAGCCCTGGCCTGGGGTCTCTGCTTCCACACATGCTGAAACACCTGCCAGATGCTAAGGGGGGCCTGCAGGGACTTCCAGGACCTGGGTTAAAGCTACGGAGCAGGATGGCCGTCTTGAAGCTTGTTGGGTTTTCCATGCACACGGACCGTCTGTTTATGTAGATCCTTCATTTCTTTCAGTAATGCTTTGTAGTTTGCAGTGTACCCTGTTAAATTTATTCCTAAGTATGTCGTTTTTTGGATGCTATTGTAAATCTATTTTTCTCTTGATTGCATAGTGTTAGTGGGTAGAAATGAAACTGACTTTTTTTAAAATAAGATTTATTTGTTTGAAAGGCAGAGTTACAGAGAGGCAGAGAGAGAAAGAGAGAGATAGAGAGAGAGGTCTTCCAACTGCTGGTTCACTCCCCAAATGGCAGCACCGGCCAGAGGTGCACTGATCTGAAGCCAGGAGCCAGGAGCTTCTTCCTGGCCTCCCATGCGGGTGCAGGGACTAAAACACATGGGCTGTTTTCTACTGCTTTTCCGGGCCATAGTAGAGAGTTGGATTGGAAGTGGAGCAGCCAGGACTCCAACCTGTGCCCATATGGGATGCTGGCACTACAGGCGACAGCTTTACCCGCCACTCCACAGGGCTGGCCCCAACTGACTTTTGTATATTGATCTTGCATGCTGCAACCTTTGGAAGCTAGCTTGTAGTCTAACAGTTCTTTTACTTTTGTAAGGTCCTTAGAATTTTTTTACATAGATTGGAAGGTTTTAAGAAACTAATGAATGTCATTAATGAGACTCCTCAGGTTATTTTCTTCTTGAGTGGGTTTCACAGAATTCATCCGTTTTATCCAAGTTGTTAGGTAGGGAGGCATCGGTGTGCGTCGCCGTCCCTTTGCTGCCTGTTACACCCGCTCGGTTCTGACACCGTCACTTGTGTCTTGTTTCTTCACTGGGCGTGGAGGGCTCCACTGGTGTTTCCCAAAAAGCTGCTGTTGATGGATTGGCTCTGTCGCTCCCACGTTTGTCTGCATTGATGACTCTCCCTTTATTGCTTCCGTCCTTCCGCTCAGTCCGGGCTGCGCTGCTTTTTCCTTTTCTGGATTTTCAGGAGAGCGGTTTAAGTGACCGAGCTGACCTCTCGAGTTTAAGTGACCGAGCTGACCTCTGGTCAGTTTAAGTGACCGAGCTGACCTCTGGTCAGTTTAAGTGACCGAGCTGACCTCTCGAGTTTAAGTGACCGAGCTGACCTCTGGTCAGTTTAAGTGACCGAGCTGACCTCTCGTCTTTTCCAGTAGAAGCACTTGCTGCTTGAATTCTTCCTCTAGGCAGTGCTTGAGTAGAATATAATAAAAGTCTATTTCTGTGTCCCATTGTCATGTTCATTCAATTTAAGATGTTTTCTGATTTTCCCTGGAGACGGCTGTGCTGCCATCTGAATTATTTAGAAGTGTGTCGTTCAGTTTCTAAGAATTCGGGGATTTTTATGGGTTTCCTGCCCCACGTGCCTGCTGCTTCCACGTGTCAGTGTGCGATGCCAGCAGCCTGTGGCGCTCGGCGCCTGCTCCCGGGCGGCTGTGCTGCTGCCTCTCCGCAGGGGGCGTCCTCTGTGGCCATGTAAAACCCACGCGTGCCGACGAGGTCATCCGTGCGTAGTGTTTTCCGGTCTGTGCCTTGGCTCCTCAGACTGATCGCAGGAAACGTGGAGGCTCTGCGGCTAGCTGGACTCTCGGTGCCTCTCGCAGCCTGTCGGGTTTACACAGCCTGTCGTAAGGCGCGTGTGCACCAAGTCTTCGAGGAGGACTCGGGTCATGTCCAGGTCCACCCTGGCACTCCCCCTGTGCTGTCCTTAGTGTGAATTTAGCCTGTGCAGCCTTCGCGTTCTCAAACTGGGCCCCCTGTCTCGGGGTAACTCGGGGCCAAGCGAGAAGTCCGTTCTGCTGCTCCGCCCGTCTGTGACTCCAGCCCCCAGCGCCTCCCGTGGGCACTGCTCCCCGGCCTCGGGGTCTGCGACAGCCCCGCCCTTCCTTCTTCCTCAGGCTCAGGAGTTTTGTAGATTGTCCCTCGTCCTGAATTTATTTGGAGTCTCCCTCACGATTAGTCTGGGGTCATAGGTTCCAGTTTTCTCCTATTTTCTTTGCATGACCCTGAGCAAATCAATGACCTGCCCTGTAAAACGGGGCCACTGCGCTCCCTCGGGTCCCTGTGGGCTGCCCGGCCCCGGCCCCGCTGCCAGCTCCTCCCACTGCCCAGTGAGCTGGAAGCCTGCGTGGTGCCTGCCACACCTCTTCACGCAGAGCCCGGGGCATTTCTCTGCATGCCCTGGGAGTCCTGCTTTCCCTGTGAGCACCTGAAGGCTGGGGCACGTGATTCGGCTGTGTTGGACTTCTCCCTGCCACACACAAACACGCCATCTGTCACCTGTCACTCAAAACGCGGCCCGACAGGCAGCAAACACAGCCCTTCCTGGGGCCCCGCCCAGTGCCCTGAGCTGGGGGTCTCTGCTGCCACGGGCCGCACCTGTCGCCTTGAGAATCGTCCGTCTTCTCACGGCCTCCCCAAATGTCTGTCGAATGACCCGACACACGCGTGCTGGCAGCTGGCCGTTTCCTTCTCTGAGTCACACAAAGAATTGAATTTTTTGTCTTTGTTTGGCACTGTTGAGGTATGGCCGACATGCAAGAAGTGGTATGCATTGAATGTAGACGTCCTGAGGGGTTTGGGCGCACACATGTACACGCGCGTATACCCGTGCAGTCCAGGAACTGAACAGGCCGCCCCCTGCAACGTCTCCCTGTGCAGGTCCTGGATGCTGGCTTTGGTTTTGGCATGAACACTTAACGTAATCCAGACCCTCATGTATTATTTTTAAATTTATATTCACTTTATTTGAAAGGCAGACGTACACACACGCCCAGAGAGATACTCCATCTGTGATTTGCTCCCCAAATGTCTGCAACGGCCAGGGTTGGGCCAGGCCACAGCCAGGAGCCCGGATCTCATTCCGAGTCTCCTGCAGGGGTGGTGGGGACCCGAGTCCTGGAGTCATCGGTGCGCAGGTACACAGGGCAGGAAGCTGGGAGCAGAAGTGGGGTCAGGACCAGACCAGGGACTCCAACTGCGATGAGGCTGGGAAGGTCCCCGGCAGTAACCCAAGTCAGGCCGTGGTATCCCTCGCACTGCTTGGGCATGGCCTTTGCGTCCACATACCCCCGCCAGGAGCCCCCAACCCACGCCGAGGCCCACTTCCTTTTCCGTGGAGCCCAGGGCCACCACCCATGCAGGAGGCTCGGAATGAGATCCCTGTCTGCTCAGATAAGCTCTTTTTTATTTTTTTAAAGATTTTTTTTTATTTATTTGAAAATCAGAGTTACATAGGGAGAGAAGGAGAGGCAGAGAGATAGAGAGAGAGAGAGAGAGAGAGAGAGAGAGAGAGAGAGAGAGGTCTTCCACCCGCTGGTTCACTCCCCAATTGGCCGCAACAGCCGGAGCTGCACTGATCCAAAGCCAGGAGCCAGGAGCTTCTTATGGGTCTCCTGTGTGGGTGCAGGGGCCCAAGCACTTGGGCCATCCTCCACTGCCCTCCTGGGCCACAGCAGAGAGCTGGACTGGAAGAGGAGCAGCTGGGACTCGAACCAGCACCCTGTGGGCGGCTTTGCCTGCTATGCCACAGCACCAGCCCCTCAGATAAGCTCCTCAACTCGCAGAGTGCAGGCCCCATTCACATCACGCACACCTACGGGGGCAACACAGAAGCGGAGAGCTGTGACAGGGTCAGTCCCCTCCACAGCCTCCCAGGGCCTGGGAGCCGAGGGCACACGGTGGCTGCAGAGTCCCCGCTCGTGGCTGTCCTCCCAGCCCCCGCTTCCACCACACCAACGGAAGTGATGGCCCTGCCAGCCGGCGTCAGAGGCCGCGGGGGAAGCACTGGGCGCCGACACGCTAGCACGCGCTGGCCTCATGTCTCCAAGCACCTGCTGGCCCTGTTTGCTTCTCGGGAGCAGATGCGCTGTTGTGGCCGCACGTCCAGTTCTGGTTTGCAGGTTCTCGCCTCCTGGACGTACATCTGCCTCTCTGGTGGGAAGCCTCGCAGGGGAGTTTCTGTCCTCGTCAGGAAACTGGCGGCGCTGCTGGTCCCGGGAGGAGGACTGCTGGTTCCTTCAGATCTCCCTCTTTCTCAAGACCTTGGCACTTGTCACTCTGGAGGGAAAAGCTGCCCCCACAGCCCCCGAAGTGTCAGCACCTGGGACTCCGGCCATCACCCATCACCGGGTTGTGGAAAAATAAACTCCACCTGCTCCCGGGACGGCGCCTGCTTTGTTCTTTGGCCTCTCAGAGGAGCCTCCCCATCAAGCAGGGGACAAAGGTCAAGTGACCACGCTGATCCTTTCTGGACCTCCCAGCACCCCCACTTGTGCTGCTGGCCGCCCCTCCTCTTCCCCTCCTCCTCTCCTCCCTCTCCCCTCCTCCCTCTCCCCACTCCTCCTCCCCCTCCTCTTCCCCTCCTCCTCTCCTCCCTCTCCCTTTCCCCTCCTCCCCCTCCTCTTCCCCTCCTCCTCTCCTCCCTCTCCCTTTCCCCTCCTCCCCCTCCCTCTCCCCACCCCTCCTCCCCCTTTCCTCCTCTTCCTCCTCCCCTTTCTCCCCCTCCTCTCTTCCTCCTCTCCTACCCCCTCCCTCTCTCCCCCTCCCCTCTCCCCCTCCCCCTCTCCCCTCCCCCTCTCCCCCCGCCCCTCCCCCTCTCCCCACCCTGCCCCCCCGCCCCGGGGCACGGCAGGGAGCGGGAGCTGCAGGTGGGCAGACTCCTGCTGTAACTCAGGCCTGGCCCTCCCTGCACGGGGTTCTCACGGGCTCTCCCCATGCCGAGTGAGGTGGGCACACTCCTGCTGTAACTCAGGCCTGGCCCTCCCTGGCACGGGGTTCTCACGGGCTCTCCCCATGCCGAGTGAGGTGGGCAGACCCCTGCTGTAACTCAGGCCTGGCCCTCCCTGCACGGGGTTCTCACGTGCTCTCCCCATGCCGAGTGAGGTGGGCACACTCCTGCTGTAACCTCAGGCCTGGCCCTCCCTGCACGGGGTTCTCACGTGCTCTCCCCATGCCGAGTGAGGTGGGCAGACTCCTGCTGTAACTCAGGCCTGGCCCTCCCTGGCACGGGGTTCTCACGGGCTCTCCCCATGCCGAGTGAGGTGGGCACACTCCTGCTGTAACTCAGGCCTGGCCCTCCCTGGCACGGGGTTCTCACGGGCTCTCCCCATGCCGAGTGAGGTGGGCACACTCCTGCTGTAACCTCAGGCCTGGCCCTCCCTGGCACGGGGTTCTCACGGGCTCTCCCCATGCCGAGTGAGGTGGGCACACTCCTGCTGTAACCTCAGGCCTGGCCCTCCCTGCACGGGGTTCTCACGGGCTCTCCCCATGCCGAGTGAGGTGGGCAGACTCCTGCTGTAACCTCAGGCCTGGCCCTCCCTGGCACGGGGTTCTCACGGGCTCTCCCCATGCCGAGTGTAGCGGATCAGGAAAGGACGGCTTCATGGAGCGCACACGGTGCCTGAGCAAACCGGGGCTTCACTCAGCGTCCACGTGACACGATCGCGGTTCCCTGGTGCCAGGCCCTCTGCTAGGTGCTGCGGACAAGCTGCTGACCCTGACGCTGCCCGCCTGGGCTGCTGTGCCCTGAAGACTCGCATCCCCGCACCACCCGTGTCTGCCCCTGCATGGCTGCGTGTGGGGCTGGGGCTTCTCAGAGAGTGATGCAGTGTGTCTGAGGTCCTGAAGGTGGGCGTGGCCTGATGACAGGTGCCAGGGACCCGCGCACTTTTCCACTCCACAGAAGCTGGAGGGAAGGCTGAGTGGATGCAGGGCTGCAGCGTGCGTGAGCCAACAAGGAAGCCGATGCTGCTGGTGCCTTGGTTGTGGACACCAGCCTCCAGTGGTGGGAGAAAAGGAGTTTCTGTGGCTCAGGCCATGGCAGCCTGTGCCGCCCAGCACAAGGCCTTGTGGTCCAGGGAGGCGGGCGGTGAATCCGCCGACAGACGGGGCACCCACAGGAAGTGTGTGCAGCCGGCACTGGGACCGCCGTTCTGGCCAGCTCCTGGGTGGATTTTACTCTTCCCCTCGACCTGCAGTGTGGAGACCCGGCCCGCGCAGCCCCTGGGAGAGCAGCCCCTTGGAAGTCCCCCTCGCCTTGACCTCTGCACACCCAGGCCCCAGGGAACATGTCCACCACGCGTGCATCTTCTCACTTTCCAGTTCTGTCCTGAAATTCCCATCCTGTCTCCAGAAATGTTCTCAGCAGTCTCCCCCTAATTTCTCTCATTATTATTATTATTATTATTTTGCTATTAGAGATGCATGAAAACAGCAGTGCTAATGCAAATAAGCGCACTTTAACATCGTCAAGAACTCCCTAAGAGTCAGAGATCCGCTGCGGTTTGAGTGGGATTTGGCCGCCCTACTCGGGCAGGTGCTTAAACCCGGAGTCGGAAGCCCATGGCGCCGAGAGGCTGGGAGATCAGCGCAGACACGAAGTCTGCAGGTGGGGCTTTGCGAGGGGGTCGACTGGGTTAGGCTGCCAGCGAGCAGCACCCTGAAGGAATCCTGACAGCCTGGTAAAGACAGCCCACATGGGGAGCACGCACCCACCTGTGTCCTCCCAGCAAAGGGAAACCCCACGAGACAGGAAAGAAGAAAGGGAGAGGAAAAGGAACAGACGGACAGGGCGCGTGTCGGCCGTGGGTGCCGGACCCCAGGGAGCTGCCTGTCTCAGGGACACAGCCCCAGCTGCTGGCCGCCGCCTCCCATGCCCTCTTTGACATCCCCTCAGTGGGGCCAGCGAGTGATGAGTCACTGGCCCCGAGGACCCTGGAAACACCCCACTCAACGGTCTCGTGGGAGACGCCTCTCCCGGCGGCGCCTGGTGTCCCTACCAGGAATGTGAGTGTCTGTGGCCAGGGACGGTTGTGGTTGGGTTATTTACTGCTGCCACTCTGGAGAAACGGCTGTGCACTGCTGGAGAGCCCTGCCCTGGCCAGCGGCCCCAGGACGTCCCGTCGTCGCTTGGCCCAGGCTCAGGAGGCTCCTTGTAAGCGCAGCTCGCTCTGCCTCGTGTCGGGGTGAGGAGTAGAGAGAGGAGGCCGGCAAGGCTGGACCGCGCGAGGGCCAGGGTGCTCCTGCGTGGGGTGTGGTGTCCCCCACTAGCCCAGGCCAGCACTGGGGAATGGGAAAGCCAGGAAGAGAAACAGACAACTCGGGACCGTGAACCCACGTGTCCCCGACCCCGTGGAGTGGGCGCCTCCTCCTCCCCCAGGGAGTAGGGCCTGTGGCACCAGGGAAGCTGCAGCTGAGCCGTCCCCTGGAAGTGGCCGGGGAGTGGAGGTTGCCCAGTAGGAATTCCGGCCGCAGTGCAGCGCCAGGCGGACTCCGCGGGCACAGTGCACAGGCCCGCCCCTCTGTGCTTATGTTGCTCCTCCTGCCGCTAGTCCTGGAACCCAGACCCAGCCGCACCCCTCCGCAGTGCCCCTCCCAGCCTCTGCCCATGTGCCCCACACAAAGCAAGCTGGCAAACTCCCCGTCTCTGTCAAAGTCACAGCTGCCCTTTTTTTAAACAGAAATTGACAAGCCAATCCTGAGATTCACGGGTAAATGCACGAAGCAGAACTCTCAAACCAGCGCTGGGAAGGAAGAGCAGAACTGGAGGGCTCGCACGGCCCACTTTCAACGCTTAACCGTAAAAGCAAAGGGAATGGGGCGATGCGGTGGTGGCATCAGGGCAGGCACAAAGGCTGATGGGACGGACGTGAGATTCCAGAAGCAAATGCGTGCCCTGGGATTTCAACAAGGGGACCGGCACAACTCAGTGGAGGAAAAACAGTCTTTTCAAGAAGTATCCTGACCAGCTGGGTACTGGGTAGAAATGAAGAAGCTTGGCCTTCACCTCCTGTGAAAATTAGCTCGAGAGGACCAAAGACCTGAGGGTCAGAGGTGAGACCACAACACTCTTAGTGGAAAACACAGACGTGCGTTTTAGTGACCTTAGGTTAGACAAGGCTTTCTTAGACTCGACACCTAAAGCCCAAGAACTGGCCTCAGAATGCGTGTATGGAGCCCCCACAAGTGGAAAACCCGACTGCTCCAAAGACACCGTCAAGAAGGCGAGACGTCGCTCGCAACATGAGAGGCGACGCTTTCAGAGTGTGTGTCAGTCGAGGTTCCGTATCCGGAGCACATGCGGAGCGCTTGCGACCCAGCAGGGAGAGACAAATGGCCCGATGACAGACGGGCGAGGCAGTGGACCAGACGCCTGCCGTGAGCACGTGGGGAGCTGCAGGGGCTGCAGTGACTGATGGGGGTGGAGTGGAGGACTGGCCCTCACTCGCCGCCCGTGGGAGTGCGGAATGGCGAATCATCTTACAGCTCTGTTACCACGCGCACCGCTCCATTACCACGCGAGCCAGCAGCTCCACGCTTAGGTGAGGAAGGAAGGGAATCGAAGACCAATGTGCACACAAGTCCTGGACATGGCGTTCGTGACAGCGTTGTTCAAAACACACAAAGGGGAAGCAACCCAGGATCCATCAGCTGGAGAACGGATTTTAAAAAAAGCGGTGGGTCCACAAAATGGAACATTACTCAGCCAGGAAAAGGAGCGGAATTGGACAGATAGTCCTGCAGAAGTGAACTGGAAAGCCGTGTTGTTAAGTGGAAAGCCAACCACAAGGGCAGCCCTCTGCAGGTGCGTGTGTCTGTGCAGTGTTCGGAGCAGGCAAAGGCGTGCTGAGAAGTGAGGCGGGGAGCGGTCGGCACTGCTGTGGGCAGGGGCTTCCCTCTTGAGTGGTAAAACTGTTCGGAGTTGGTGCTGGTTGGACAGCTCCTTGAACCAAGCTCACCAGGTCACCCACTCTGCAGGGTGCTTTGTGCTGCGTGCACGGTCTCTCAGCTAAGTGAAGAATCCCAGGGACAGGAAGGTGGACTCGTGTGGAAAGATTCAGAGCCAAACTTCTATTTCAGACGTTCTCTATAGGAGGGGATAATCGTCCCTTCTCTTCAGTCTTTTTCTTTTAAAACTTAATTTATTTGAAAGGCAAAGCTACAGAGAGGCAGAGGCAGAGAGAGGTCTTCCATCCGCTGGTTCACTCCCCAGATGGGCCAATCTGAAGCCAGGAGCCAGGAGCTTCTTCCAGGTCTCCCACGTGGGTGCAGGGGCCCAAGCACTTGGGCCATCTTTTCCTGCTTTCCCAGGCCACAGCGGAGAGCTGGATCAGAAGTGGAGCAGCCGGGACTTGCCCATCTGGGATGCCGGCACTGCAGGTGGTGGCTTTACCCACTATGCTTCAGCGCTGGCTCCCAGAAGTTAAACTTGAGTCAATCATGAGTCAAATTCTTTCCTTATTTTGGTAGAAAAAAATGGCCCTGAGCTTCAAGCAAAAGGGATATGCTGGACCACTGTTAGGGAAATGGGAGCGGAACATCTGTGTTGGGGCAGTTAGAGGAGTGGCTGTGTGCCATGCTCTCCTCCACAGCTGTTGAGAGAGAGCACAGGTGCTTCTTTGTTATGTGGGACAGAAACACATAAAGTGGGACGTCCCTCTGAGTTTTTCTCCTACACTAATTGTAGAAAGTTTGAAGACACCAAATATGAGACGAAGAGGAATCTAAGTCAGCCCTAGTTCACTCCCCTGAGACAGTCTCTGTCAACACCACCCACATCTGCGTCCAGGGCTCTCCACTCCTCTTGTCTTTGAGTAGTTGAGGTCTTACCAAATAGTGTAAAAGTATAGCAACGCATCGTCTACGCATTTACAAACTTCTAACTTAGTTAAGAGGCTGCGTGCCGTGCTGTTTGGTGGACGGCTGTGGTTCTGATTATCTGATAAGTCACTGAGATGCAGTTTCCAGAAAAACAATGGTGACAGAGTTCTGTGCATGACTGTGTCCCTGGGGCTGGGCCTTGCTTGGCAGCTGTCACATGGCACTGGGCTGGGCGCTGCGGGAGGCTCGCCCTCAGGTCTGGCACCTGCGTAGGGGTGGTTTGGAAGGCTGAGGCACCATCTCCTCTCTCGCATGCCTGCGTCATGTTCGCCCCGGGACAGGCAGCTGGGCCCCCTGAGTCAGCACTGGGGGAGACATGGCAGACGCTGAGATTTCAGGTTGTCACCCTGATCTGACCCTCAGCGAATGCGCTGTGCGGCGAGTGTGAACTCTCCGCCAAGGCCGGTGACCTAGCGGTGAGCTACTCCGTCAGAAACCCCGATGGCGCCGGGCACTAGGGACGTGGCCGTGGACGGGGACGAGGTGTGTGGCAGGTTCTCAAAGGGAGCGGTGCACACAGGCGTGGCCGACTGTGGCAGCCCCAGCGCCCGCATTCCTGGCGGACTGTGGCAGCCCACACTGTTCTCTCCGCGTCTGTGCTACCTGCACGTCTCCTGTGTGCTTGTCCCTTTCTGATCTGCGTGGGTGTGTGTGTGTGTGAGGGGTGTGTGTGTGAGGGGTGTGTGGGTGTATGTGAGGGGTGTAGGGGTGTGTGTGAGGGGTGTGAGGGGTGTGTGTGTGTGTGAGGGGTGTGAGGGTATGTGTGTATGTGTGAGGGGTGTATGTGTGAGGGGTGTGTTGTGTGGGGTGTGTGTGTGTGAGGGGTGTGAGGTGTGTGTGTGTGACGGGTGTGTTGTGTGGGGTGTGTGTGTGTGAGGGGTGTGAGGTGTGTGTGTGTGACGGGTGTGTGTGTGTTAAGGGTGTGTGTGTATGAGGGGGATGTGTGTGTGAGGGGTGTGTGTGTGAAGGGTGTGTGTGTGAGGGGTGTGTGTGGGGTGTGAGGGGTGTGTGTGACGGGTGTGTGTGTGTGTGTGAAGAGTGTGTGTGTGTATGAGGGGGATGTGTGTGTGTGGGGTGTGTGTGTGTGAGGGGTGTGTGTGTGAGGGGTGTGTGTGTGTGAGGGGTGTGTGTGTGGGGGGGTGTGTGTGTGTGTGAGGGGGGTGTGTGTGAGGGGGGTGTGTGTGTGTGAGGGGTGTGGGGGGTGTGTGGGTGTGTGTGTGGGGTGTGAAGGGTGTGTGTGTGAAGGGTGTGTGTGTGTGAAGGGTGTGTGTGTGAGGGGTATGTGTGTGTGAGGGGTGTGTGTGTGTGAGGGGTGTGTGTGTGTGAGGGGTGTGTGTGTGAGGGGTGTGTGTGTGTGAAGGGTGTGTGTGTGAGGGGTATGTGTGTGTGAGGGGTGTGTGTGTGTGTGAGGGGTGTGTGTGTGAGGGGTGTGTATGTGTGTGAGGGGTGTGTATGTGTGTGAGGGGTGTGTGTGTGAGGGGTGTGTGTGTGAGGGGTGTGTGAGGGGTGTGTTGTGTGGGGTGTGTGTGTGTGTGTGAGGGGTGTGTGTGTGTGAGGGGTGTGTGTGTGTGAGGGGTGTGTGTGAAGGGTGTGTGTGTGTGAAGGGTGTGTGTGTGTATGAGGGGGATGTGTGTGTGAGGGGTGTGTGTGTGAAGGGTGTGTGTGTGGGGTGTGTGTGTGGGGGGTGTGTGTGTGTGAGGGGTGTGTGTGTGTGGGGGTGTGGGTGTGTGTGTGGGGTGTGTGTGTGTGGGGTGTGTGTGTGGGAGGGGTGTGTGTGTGTGGGGGTGTGGGTGTGTGTGTGGGGTGTGAGGGGTGTGTGTGTGAAGGGTGTGTGTGTGAGGGATGTGTGTGGGGTGTGAGGGGTGTGTGTGTGAGGGGTATGTGTGTGTGTGTGAGGGGTGTGAGGGGTGTGTGTGTGAGGGGTGTGTGTGTGAGGGGTGTGAGGTGTGTGTGTGTGTGAGGGTGTGGGGGGTGTGAGGGTGTGAGGGGGGTGTGAGGGGTGTGTGTGTGTGTGTGTGTGACTTTTGGATCCATTTTAAGATTTCTGTGCATAATTAGTGCCTTCTTGGTATAGGACTAGCCAATATTTTCCGCTTTTCTGGCATTTTATCTCTAATCCGTGGAGGGGTTTATCATGCCGATGACAGCCAATCTGCCACTTTGTTCCCCTCCCGATTCCTTGCTTTATGCTTAGTGTGCCCTTAAATACTGAAAAACGCACTTCTGTAGCAAATTCTAGGTGGAGTCCTTGAACCTACTGGGAATGTATTTTGGAAAATGGCAGATTTTTTTTTGTTACAAATTGAAGTCATTTTCTTTTCTTTTTTAAGACTTATTTACTTGAAAGGCAGAATTACAGAGAGGCAGAGACAGAGAGAGGTCTTCCATCCGTTGGTTCACTCCCCAATGGCCTCAACAGCCGGAGCTGTGCCGGTCCAAAGGCAGGAGCCAGGAGCTTCTTCCAGGTCTCCCACGTGGGTGCAGGGGCCCAAGGGCTTGGGCCATCCTCTGCTGCTTTCCCAGGCCACAGCAGAGAACTGGATCGGAAGTGGAGCAGCTGGGATTCAAACTGGCACTCATATGGGAGGCCGGCACTGCAGGTGGTGGCTTTACCGGCGATGCCACAGCGCCGGCCACAGCGCCGGCCCCAGCAAGTCATTTTCTCAGCAGGATTTTCCCACGCCGCTTGTTGGTGGGGGGATGGGCCGTTTATCACAGGACGCTCCCTGGTGGCTGCAGTAGGATATGTGGAACTTCTGATTTGTCCCTGGAGGGCTGCTCTGAGGCCACGACTGTGTTCTGTTCTGCTAGAACAAAGCAAGGTCTACTTACTTTGAATTAAAGTTTTTATCGGTGCATAGTGATTGTCCGTGTGTAAATGTCCTCCACAGGGAACGTGCATTGCAGTGTTCAGAAGACCTCCTACTGCGGCTGTGTGACCCCCCCTCCCACCTGCCAGTGCTGCACAGCTGGTCCCGGCACCGGCAGAGGCCGGGACGTCTGAGCTAGGGCGGTCGGAGCGCAGGTGAGAGGCTGGGGGCGTCTCAGAGCCCCCTGCCCTGTCCCCCCCTCCGCGGCCCTGTTTCCTCGCTCGGTCGCTTCCAGGCCGCTGGCCTCCCCACAGCCCTGACCGCATCCCTCTGTTCTGTCCCCACGGGGATGGCCTCTTGGAAGAGTGATTTCATGGCTTCTTTCGACTTCCGTTACAAAATTCCAGGCGGAGAACCTAGAGAAAGCAGGAGCCGGCGCAGGCCTCGCTGAGGGGGTTAGTGGCGTGGCTTCCCCCGCACGTCCCCGCCTGATAGAGAGAGCAGAGGACTTGTTGGGGGGGTGCAGCGGGAGAGCAGGGAGCAGGGCCCCGAATGCGCCCAGGCCTGGCAGAGCGACAAAGGCTGCGCGTCCTCACGCAGCGAGGCCGACAGCCTCAAACACTAGGAATCAAAACCAAAGAATTTGGAAGAAAAGCCCCTGAGCTGAAAGCCAACGCGAGGGTGTCCTCAGCCAGGCCCGGGCTGGGACGTCCGGGCAGCGCTGGCTGGGCTGCAGCCGGCCCTGGGAAGCCTGGACCCGGAGCCTCATCTGGGCCCCTGGACGCGGACACGAGGCCTGGGGAGGGCGTGCCTGCAGGGGTCAGACGCAGTCCCACCACCTCCCTGTGCGCCGTCCTCTCAGCGCGGGGGCTGCCGGGGCTGGAGCTGGGCGTCTGCGGGGCTGGCCGCCGTGTCCGCACGTGTGGGCGTGATTGGCATGATTGGTGAGCGTGATTGGCACTGCGGTGCAGCTGACTGGCAGCAGCAGAGGCCCTCGGGAAGGCTCCAGCACAGGGCAGGGCTCCAGGAAGGAGCGGTTCTGCTTCAGGCTGCCTGGCACAGCCCCAGCCTGGGTCTCTGGCCCCGAGGCCTCCCCTGGGGGCTTCAGGCTCGGCTGTCTCAGGGCCAGGTCGGTGGCCTGGCAGCTGCCCGGCCCTTGTGGCCGCACGAGAACTTCAGGTTTCTCCTCCTTTCCGGGGCGGGAACTCGCACGCTGACCACGTGCTGTTGATGGACATGGGGCCAGGGGCTTGTAGACACGCTCACTGTGGCGATTCCACCAGGGGTTGAGCCCTGGGGGATGGGCAGGAAGATGTGGGTGGGAGGTGAAGGGAACCTGGTGCAGACGCTGGCCTGGGCTTCACAGGTGGGCCCACCCTCTGGCCCAGGGGGCCCAGCGCCAGGAGGCAGGAGGCAGGAGGCACAGGCGTTTTGCAGGTCAGTCTGGTGGCCGGGGCAGTGGTCAGGAGCAGCTGGGCAGGGGGGAGGTGGGGGCTGCAGACTCACAGGCGTTGAGTGCTCCTGGGTTCGGCTTTATGTGCGGTGTTGGGGAGAATTCGGACGGCCGTGGCCTCATGGGAGATTGTTTTTAGAATATTGACCCACGGAGCTACTAAACCAGTGTAATTAGTATTTAAAAATATCCCCGTTCTTCCCAGGGAATATTGAACAAAGGCACTCTGTAACCCAATTCCTTCAGTTGCAAAATCTTTGAAAAGCAGGATTTGTTCTGGAACCATGACCACAAATTAAACTTACAAGGAAAGAAGTGTTAGGGGAACGTTTGACACAACAGCTACAGCCTGCGCCGCAGGAGAATTTAACCCCTTCTTGGTAGGGACCCGGATGGTCAGGGAACCCCTTCTGCAGCCCTCCCAGCCCCTGGTGCCGGCAGGGGGTGGCCGGCATCGCTCAGCCTGCAGCAGGGTCGGGGTGGCAGACCCAGGCTTCAGGAGCAACTGCACTCCTGTGCTATCTAAGTGAATCTGAGTGGAGCTCTGTTGTGCTTGGCCACGGAGGCTCTGGGGCATGTGGGTCACCCAGCACAAACTCGACCATCCTGACCCGAGCACGCGGAAACACAGGCTGCGTGTGGTCCTCGCCGTGGGCGGCTCCGTGGAACTGCTGCTCCCGGGCCTCATCCATCCCCTCCCCACTCCCCCAGGTGGGTGAAGCCCCTCCCCGGGGACCCAGGACCTCTGGACCTGTCCACTCCCAACATCGCGGCTCCCTGCCCCTGCTCCTCTCCACCTGCCGTCCTCCGAGCCTCGTCCCTGTCTCTCTCCAGGTGCCACACTTCTCACTGCCCCTCCCGAGCCCACTTTCAAAGGCTGCTCTGCTCCGGAGCCCTGTGTGTCCTGCCGTGCACCCCCAGCCCTGTGCTCCGGCGGCTGGGCCGCCCTTCCACCGGGGAGCGCTGGCTGATGTTCCTTCTGCTTCTCTTCTCTGCCACAGTGAGCGCTGCGACTACAAGAGGACTGCAGGCGTGGACTTTCCCAGTGCTGTTACAACACACCTGAGCCCAGAGAGGACGCTTACGGGGCTCGGGCTTTGCAGGCGAAGGGAGGGCTCGGGACTGGGCAGAGCCACGTGAGAGCCCCCTTTGTGGGTGGCATCGCGGTGGTAGTGGAGGTCACCTGGTGAGACAGGACGTTGGAGGAGTCCAGGACCCGGCAGCTCTTTGCTAACACACCACTCTCACAGTAGCTCCCTCGCTTCCCCAGAGCAGCGCTGGCCCCTCCCGAGGGTGGGCCCCAGTACCCTCAGCGCCTTCCTCACCTCTTCATGGTCCCCATCATCACTCAGCCGCACTGGGGACCAGGCGTGCAACACAGGGATCACTGGGGGACAGGCCACACCCCAGCCACAGGGGCAGGTTGCCATAGCGTTGTGCCGGGCCACCGGCACTGGTAGATGCTTAAGTTTAAAGATTCTCTTTCCTAAAGTTTTTGACAAGCTGGGGGAAGATGGCATGGTCGTCACGGTTATTCCTAGACATTCTCCAGCCCGCACAGGAAGCCCCCAGGCCCGTCACAGCAGCTGCAGGGAGGACGCAGTGCGTGTCCAGCCAGCCGAGGGGCCATCTGCCACACCCCTCTCCTACTTGTCCCGTGCACAGGAGCAGAAGGAAGCCTCAGCCGAATACCAGCCTTCGTGGGCAATGGCTGTTCGAGGGCAGACTCAGCTCGTCGGGTGCAGCAGGCCAGGGGGAAGCGAGGGCAAGGCAAACTGCGTCAGGTTTGTTGCTTGCTTCTTGCAGTCTCTGAGTTCACCGCTGCTCAGCATGGGCCTTGCCTCTCTGCGGATAATGTTTATTTTTTTTTTTAAGATTTATTTATTTATTTGCAAGTCAGAGTTACACAGAGAGAGGAGAGGCATAGGGAGAGAGAGAGAGGGAGAGGTCTTCCATCCATGGTTCACTTCCCAGTTGGCCACAATGGCCAGAGCTGAGCTGATCCGAAACCAGGAGCTTCTTCCAGGTCTCCCATGCAGGTGCAGGGGTTCAAGGACTTGGGCCATCTTCTACTGCTTTCCCAGGCCACAGCAGAGAGCTGGATCGGAAGAGGAGCAGCCAGGTCTTGAACCAGTGTCCATTTGGGATGCCGGCGCTTCAGACAGGGTGTTAACCCACTGCGCCATAGTGCCGGCCCCCTGACAATGGTCTAAATGCTGGAAAGAAAAGTGTCATTGTTATTTTAGAAAACTGTAGGGAATGAGCCCACCACGCCCTCATGCGCACTCTGCAGGCTGTGCCAGGAGGTTGCAGGTTTGCTCCTCATCTAACCCATCTCTATGAATGCATAATTGTTTGCATATGTCGAATGGGGGAGGCAATGGCTTTCTGATTCAAAACCATGGCTTCTTCCCAGGTAATGGTTGTGCCACGGGATGCGGGGGTCCGACTTTCTTTCTCAACCAGGTGTGACCAAGGCATAGTGTCCGGCGGGAGGGGTTGCTGCATGAGAGCCCCGAGTGCAGCGGTCTAGCCAGACCGAAGCCGTCCCCACCCATTAGATGAACTCCAGCCCCCAGCCACCCTAAGGCCACAGATAAGCTCTTTTCTTGGCTTGAACCACATTGCTTGCGATTGTGAGTTGCAATTTTGTAAAAACTTAAAAAAAATCAGTGTAAAGTTTCATCTTAAGAACTTATAAAAAGAGCACATTAAACACAAAATAAACAGAAGAAAAGAAATAATAAAGGGGCCGGCACCATGGCGCAGTGGGTTAAAGCCCTGGCCTGAAGCACTGGCGTCCCATATGGACGCAGTTCTAGTCCCGGCTGCTCCTCTTCCAATCCAGCTCTCTGCTGTGGCCTGGGAAAGCAGTAGAAGATGGCCCAAGTGCTTGGGCCCCTGCACCCATGTGGGAGACCTGGAAGAAGCTCCTGGCTCCTGGCTTCGTATTGGTGCAGCTCCGGCCGTTGTAGCCATCTGGGGAGTGAACCATCAGATGGAAGACCTCTCTCTCTCTGTCTCTACCTCTCTCTGTAACTCTGTCTTTCAAATAAACAAAATAAATCTTTAGAAAAAAAAATAAGAAATAATAAAGATCAATAGGATTGAAAACAGGAAGTCAATAGAAAAAACTCAACAGAACTCAAAGCTGGTTTTATTTTTTATTTTTTGACAGGCAGAGTGGACAGTGAGAGAGAGAGACAGAGAGAAAGGTCTTCCTTTGCCATTGGTTCACCCTCCAATGGCCGCTGCGGCCGGCGCGCTGCGGCCGGTGCACCGCGCTGATCCGATGGCAGGAGCCAGGTACTTATCCTGGTCTCCCATGGGGTGCAGGGCCCAAGCACTTGGGCCATCCTCCACTGCACTCCCTGGCCACAGCAGAGAGCGGGCCTGGAAGGGGGGCAACCGGGACAGAATCCGGCGCCCCGACCGGGACTAGAACCCAGTGTGCCAGCGCCACAAGGCGGAGGATTAGCCTAGTGAGCCGCGGCGCCAGCCTCAAAGCTGTTTTTTTTAAAGATTAAATAAAATTTATAAGCCTATTTTCAAGCTGAGAAAAAAAAGAGACAGAATACTAAAATCAGAAATTGAAGAGGAGACATCACTACAGATCCTATGGACATTAAAAAGATAATAAAAGAAAAATTATGAGCAACTCTATATTCACAAGTTTGATACTTCTGATGAAATGGACCAAATCTCTTAAAAGATGCAATGTGCCAAAACTCACACAAGAAAAACTAATTTAAATACACCAATGTCTATTAAAGAAATGGAATCAATAGTTGGCAGCTGTCTAAAACACAGAAAGCACCCGCCCCAGTGGACTTCCCGTGAACTGTCCTAAACGTCAAAGGGAGGCAATGAGCAATTCTCCATGACAGAAGCAGAGGGAACACAGACCACTATCTCTGTATGAACACAGATACAAAAACCCTCAATACAATTTTATGAATCAAATTCAACAGTGACTGAAAACAATTATATACCATGAGCAAGTGGAATTTATCCCAGACAAGCCTGTTTCAACTTTTGAAATCAATTCATGTAATCATTACATCATGAGATAAAGAAGAAAAATACCAAAATACCAGCTCAGAGCCATGGGTGCAGAAGGAGCATTGGAGAAACTCAGCACCGCTCATGATCGAAGCTCTCAGCCAGCCGGTGCAGAGAGGGCCTTCCACACCTGAGGAACAGCAGGCGCAGAGAACACCGCCCCTCATGATGAGGAAGGGGCTCCTCACTAAATCAGGCACAGAGCAGACCCTGCTCATCGCCCTGGGCACCCTCAGACGGGACGTCCCAGGGAGTGCAGAGGACGGGAGCTGAGCGTGGAAGGGAGACAAACGAGAACCGGCCTGCGTTCCCTGCAATGGCTACCCATGTCTTCTTGTTTTACTCCGCTTTGTGGCCAGGAGCTAGACTATGGCCAAGCACTTGAGACACCTAGAGGGCTCTCACCACTGGAAGCCTCTCGAAGTGATTATTTTTAGTGAGTTCAAGTGAACCGTATAGATCACTGTAGGTAGATTACCAATAGAATGTATCAGGAACCCTTCAGCCAAATCACTTGGAAGGCAAGAGTGTGGTACAGGCCCCAGAACCAAGCTCTCGCTGAGTCTGAGCAGGTGCCGTGGCCCCCAGGCTGGGGAGAGTGACACGAAGACCGGGGCCTCGTCAGCACACGGGTCCTGGCCTCTGTGTTCTGTGCGTCGTGTACCGCCATGTCTACTCAGAGGAAGCAAGGTGAGCCGTGCCACCTCACTCTGCCTCTTTTCTTCCTGATCTGCTGCTAGCACATCCCACAGCTCATCTGGCACGGTCCCTTCTGCCCCCGGGGGCAGCCCCAAGGGGTGTGGAGACCCTGGCTCCTGGCTGCAGCTGTTCTTGAGGGCCTTGTGTGCTATGTGCACAACACAGACCAGGGTATTTATAGAGAGTGGAGTAGAGATGTTGGCTCACAGTGCAGGGGCTGGGAAGTGCAACGTCTGGGTGTCAGCGTCTGGTGACCCAGGCCACCACCCAGCGTGACAGAGCCACGGCACCAGCTTGGCGTCTTCTTCCTCTTCTCATAAAGCCACTGCCTTCACCACGGGCCTACCTGCATGATGTCATTGGACCCCAGCTGTCTCCCAAAGGCTCCTCCTCCAAATGCGTCCACATGGGAATTCAAGGGTTAAATCAGACCCTCGAAGCTTGCTGGGAGTCCCCACCACTTTGAGGCTCTTGGCTGGAGTTCCAGGCCGGTGGAGTGCTGGGGCGGGAGCCGAGCCCTGAGATTCGGTGGCTCTTGGTTTCCCTTCTCTGCCATGATGCCTTCTGGGAGAAGCTGTGGCTCTCTGCAGCTCTCCACTCGAGAGAACAGGACGTCAGCCATGGAGAAAGCGACCAGGCGGCTTCTCGCCCCTGACCGCTGAGCCGGCCTTCCCATGTCCCCAGCTGGGGCCCCAGCAGGGCCCCACTGCTGACACTGGGCTTCTGAAAACTCACCCGGCCTCAGATGAAGGAACCCTGCCTCCTCCCAGCCAGTCCCTTTGTTCGGCAGAGGAGGGGGACGAGGGCCTTGCCCAGCTGCCTGCCTGTTGCAGGCTCCGGAGGCTTGTTCTCCGTGGAGCCCTGTCCTGGCAGCCACAAGCCTCAGAACGAGGTCCCTCTGGGCAGAGACATCATCTCCACACGGTCCCTGGAGGACTTCTGCATCCCCAAGACAGGCACGCAGCCCCTTCCGCGGCATCACCGGCACTGACGCTCACCCAGCCAGGCTGAGGAGCTCATGCTAGGATTTATGCCAGGATTTACGTCCTGCTGCCCAGGTCAGCAAGGGGGTGGGGGTGCCCCAGGAAGAGAGGAGTCCACTGGGCCAACGTGACTGACAGTGTCGCTGGTGTCATCCGCACCCCCTTCCGTGGGGTCTGTCCACAGCTGGCCTTGACCTCCGTCGTCAGGTCCCTCTGCAGAATTCAGACGGGGCTAAGGCCCTGGGGTGCAGATGGGGAGGAGGGGAGACGGAAGGCCTGGGGGCTGCAATGAGCAAAGACCCCCGGCAGCCGGCGCCGTGGCTCAATAGGCTAATCCTCCACCTTGCGGCGCCGGCACACCGGGTTCTAGTCCCGGTTGGGGCGCCGGATTCTGTCCCGGTTGCCCCTCTTCCAGGCCAGCTCTCTGCTATGGCCAGGGAGTGCAGTGGAGGATGGCCCAGGTGCTTGGGCCCTGCACCCCATGGGAGACCAGGAAAAGCACCTGGATCCTGGCTCCTGCCATCGGATCAGCGCGGTGCGCCGGCTGCAGCGGCGGCCATTGGAGGGTGATCCAACGGCAAAGGAAGACCTTTCTCTCTCTGTCTCTCTCTCTCACTGTCCACTCTGCCTGTCAAAAAAAAAAAAAAAAAAAAAAAGACCCCCGGCAGCCATTCAAACCAAGACGCAGGGCTGGGGTGGGGTCCCACCGTCCGTCAGGGCCGCTTCCTGCCGCAGGGCAGGGAGGCACCGTGGGCTGTGTGGAGCTCGCCCGTGGCAGCCCCCAGTCTGCAGCAGCTCACCTCTGAGCTCTACTGTGGCCCGACAGGAGGGAGGTTCCAGGGATGAAAAACTCTGTGCAGATGTTCACTTTATGACACGAGCCTTTCACCTCGCAGCCTCGTGTTCTCTGTCCCCGTGTAACCCGCCTCCCCATGCACACATGCACACGTGCACAGCCACACAACACACACATACACGCATGCACACAAACACGTGTGCATACATGCACGTGCACACACAGACACACATGCGCAGGCACCTGTACATGTGAACACATGTGCGTGCACACACCTCTGGGTGTTTTCCTGGGACCACGGGTCTCCTGTGGGTCACACCCGTCTTAGCAGCGGCAGTTCTTCTCACGGCTGGAGAGGACAGGCCCAGGGACTCGGGCGCACTGACCCCACAACGTAGCCACAGATGTTTTGGTGTGATTTTCCTGCTTTCTCTGCCAGTTCCTTTATGAACTTTTTGTGACTGCTCTTCTTTTCCAAGTCAGCCAAGAGACAAATACGAGGCAGACACTTCCCCAGGAGCTGAGCACGTCCACCTGGAACGCGGTACCTGCTACGCTGGGCCGGCCAAGGCATCCTCCCCGGGAATGCGCGTGGAGAAAGACACAGATGTGGCTAAAACGGCTGGGACACTGCTCAGTCACAGGCGATGGCGCAGGGAGCCGAGGCCAGCGGGGAAGGTTCTGCACCCTGAGTGCAGGCCGTGGAGTGGGAACCTGGGCCCGGGAAATGTTAACCCCCACGGCCAGGTTGGCTCTTCCTGCCCAGGGCACGCGCAGTGGGCAGCAGGAGGAGACAACGGTGTGCGTGGCCTGCGGGGTGCTGAGAGAGGTGCCACGCTCCCTCTTCCTGCCTGCCTTCCACGCACCCTCACCAAGCACCTCCTGGAGACAGACCCTGGGCCTGCAGACACGAGGGCATGCGCTCTGTGTGTAAGGGAGCTGCCGAGGGGCAGTCGGCCAGTGGCAGCAGAGGGAGAGGCAATCGGAGAAGGCGGCTCACATGTTGGGGGTCGGCGGTCAGTTTTGCAAATGCCTTGGGGTTTCCCTGATGGAATTCTCGGGGGAAGAGGAGAAGGCCTGGCTGCTGGTCCAGACACTTCCAGACGGGGCTTGCAGAGACAGAACCTGCTTCCCAGGGGCTGCTGTGACCAGCGTGCGTGTGCGGGGCCTGGTCCCGGTGTGGTCGTGTGGAGGGGTGAGACTTACGGTGGGGCCCAGTGAGGGGTAATTCAGCCTGGGGGTCTCCATCCTGGGATCTCTAGCTTTCATGGGCCACAGCGGCCCCAGTAGAGTGGGATTTTGCAAGGCAAGGCCACCCTGCAGCCTGGTGTCATCGGCAAAAGGCCAGTCCTCTGTCTGCCTCTGCACTTGGACGTGAGTCACAGGCGGGGGACCCTGGCCAGGATGCCAGTGTTGGACCTCCGGCCACCAGAACTGTGGACCAAATACCCTTTAGTGTGCCACTCTGCCCGGCTCAGGGAGTTGGCTGCAGGAATACCTCGTGGCCCCGGGCAGAGAGGAGGCTGCACTGCAGGGGTGAATCATGGTGTTCTGAAGCCTGCTGTCCTGGAGCACGGAGGCCCCTGGGGCCTGGCCAGAAGAGCGCGGGGGGACGGAGGCAGAGGCCAGCACCCCGGGGCCTGGCCAGAAGAGCGCAGGGCGACGGAGGCAGAGGCCAGCACCCCGGGGCCCGGCCAGAAGAGCGCGGGGTGATGGAGGCAGAGGCCAGCACCCCGGGGCCCGGCCAGAAGAGTGCGGGCGGCGGAGGCAGAGGCCAGCGGGCCCTGCACGAGCACCGGCTTCTGAGCCTGGTCCTCCAGGCCCTGGCACCGGCAGCCGTCTCCCTGTGAAAACTGAGTTTTATGTGGGCCTCATTGTACAAGGGAGCAGGAACAGGTGGTCGTCACTCAAACGCACGTCCTGCCTCGGCCCACCTGGAGGGACAGCGCCTGCGGGAGCCTCCCCTCCCCCGTGCCTGCAGTCCTGCCCCGGGGCCCATCAGCCGGGGCCGGGACACTGCGCTGGGTCTTGACCTTCTGTGCCCGACTCCCTTCCCGCCTCGCCCGGGTCGTCCCCAGAGCTGGGCCCAGGGCAGCAGCTTCAAGCTGTGGGCCCTGGAATGAGCTGGGGGCGGCCTTGGGAGCTGGCACAAGGCAGAGCAGAGGCGTCCCTGGCGGGTCAGGTCAGGGGTGAGGCCCGGGCGACTGCCCGAAAGCTTCCGCAGCTGCCCAGCTTCCAGGCCAGAGAACATTCTGGACGTGGACAAGATGGGACAGCAGCGCAGGTACACAGCAGGGAATGGCAATGGGGTCATCAAAGGACAGGATCTCTGTGCATCAGGGGAGCAGCGAGATTAGGGTAAGGGATCATCTGTGTCGGGCAACAGAGCTGCCTCTGCGTCAGTTCAGCTGTCTGAACCCCGCCCCGTCTTCGTCCTTAACTTCCTCTGTTCGTAGCCGCACCTTATGCAGTGAGGCCTTCAGTTACGTGTTTCTGTTTAGGTTACAACTATTCCAATGCGATGACTCCTGTTCCCTTTCTGTTTTCGACTCACTCCCATGTTCCTGACTTGCGGCTGTGGAATGCCTTCTAAACAGAGAGGTGCATGAAACATAGGTGTCCGGGAAGGAGCACTGCTAGTGCTGCTGATGAAAATGGACTGCAGACCTCCCGCAAGACCCTTAAACCTCCCCATGAGCCTCCCCGGGCCACTGCTGCCGCCACGTGTCCCTGTAGTCCACCCCAGGGGACCAAGCCCTGGACTCTCGGCAGTTCTGCTCCTTCGCCTTACAGCTCACTCTCATACGTACACCTTTCAGACAACTCATTGTAGGTGCGCCCCAAGCCTGTGTGAACTTCTACATGTGCATTTTTCTGTAATTTGTTTTATTTTTCATTCCACACTGTCGTATGAAACTTATGCTTGTTTGTGAAACTTAAGCTCATGCATTGCTGTGTGTGGGCTGTGCTGTTTGTACAGCGGCTGTGACACACGCATTGCTCTGTGTGTGGGTTGACATGGCTGGCTGGCAGCCGTGACACACGCATTGCTCTGTGTGTGGGTTGACATGGCTGGCTGGCAGCCGTGACACACGCATTGCTCTGTGTGTGGGTTGACATGGCTGGCTGGCAGCCGTGACACACGCATTTCTCTGTGTGGCTGGGATGTTCGTATGGCTGCTGTGGCTCAGGCAGTCCTCTCGTGGGTTGATGTCACTGTACAACTTCTCTTCTCTGGCCACGGATGTAGTGAGTTCACGGACTTCTATTGCTCTGTGATGATTCATGGGCGAAGCAAACGCCACAGCTGCGTATCTGCCTCCTGAAGACCCCCGGGTGCCTCCCCCGCCTCTCATCTTGATGGGCGGAGTTCGGTTTTGCAGAGCCCAGCACACAGGCACAGAGATTTTCCGGTGGATCTGTCCATGCTCAGATTTACCGGATTTTGTCAAACTGGTTTGCGCACCATGTGCACCCTGCCACCCATCAGAAGCGGACGGGGGTACCCATCCTCTCACCGCGTCACGGGCGCTTCGCGTCCCCAGGGTTCTAGTATTTTGTCAGTTGGACAGTTGGAAGGGCTCTGGCTGTGCTGCCTGCTTCCACTCTAGGTTGCTAACGAGCCCCTCGAGGTCACCGGGGAGACAGATGGAGCGGGGGCTGCAGCCTGCTGCCGTCTGCACGGGATTCTGTAGGATGGGCTGGGAGGGAGCTGGGGAGGTGGCTGCGGGTGGCAGGGGGCAGGACGGGCTGGGGGTGTGCGTTCTTCTGCTCTCTGGCTTGCCCGTGCGCGTTGCGAGCTCAGCCTCCCAAGTGTCCCGTCGCTTCTGACTCATGCTTCGAGTGAGTTCTATTTTCAGAATTTTCATGGAAACCCTGGAGCCTCAGGAGCTGTGCTGGCTCTCGGGATGAAGACAACGTCTTGTCGCATGCAGATGGGTCTCCCTCGTTCAGCAAACAGTGGAGTGAGAGGTGTGCGGGGCTGGCACCCCAGCAGTGGGGGCGATTCCTGGCAGTGAGCAGGAGGGGCCCCGGACCTAGGATCCGCCCCTCTCCTCCACGACAGCCATGCTTGCTCCCATCTCTGCCCTCACAGGCCGCTTGGGATGCAGACAGCGGTGCCTTGTGTTCCTGGAACATTTCTTTCCTGAGTTTGCAAACCGGCGATGTTCCACCTTGGTGGAAGCCGGCAGGCAGGATCCCATCTCGGAACTGTCCCCAGAACTTCTGATGCAGCCCAGGGGCTCCGGTGCTCACGGGACAGCGGCCGGGATGAAGCAAGGTCATGCGTTAGCAACAGGTACTGATGGCTGATTTGCATTCCCAGCGTCAGGGACCCAGGGATGGACACAGCAGCCCTGGCCTCCTGGAGTGGCCTCACTGGGGAAGACAGCGCCACACATTGAGCTCAGGAGCAAAGAAGGCACGTGCAGAGCGCGGCCAGTCCAGCAAGGCGGCTCAGGTGCGTTCTGACCAAACACAGCAGAAGTGAAGCAAGTGGCCGTGCAAAGCGAGGGGAGGGGGCGTCCGGCAGAGGTGCACGTATGCTGGTGTCCGCTGGGCGCAGCTCGTGGTGTCCAGTGCTGAGAGGAGCGGGCGTCTGGGCTGAAGGCGGAGGCCAGAGGCCACTGAGGTACGTGGGCCCCACTGGTCTGCACCAGCTGCTGGCCAGGACTCGGACAGGGCATGGCTGCTCTGCCCGCCTCAGCGCTCCCTGGTGGGCGCTCCCAGGCCCCTGCATCCGCACACAGGCACCCTGGCGGCCTCACTGCAAGCCAGCTGCTGCCCCAGGTCCTGCTCTGTCCCATCAGTGGGACCCCAGGGCGCTGTGGCCTGCCTGCCCTAGGCCCCGCTGCCTGCCCTCCCCAGCAGGGTTCCTCTGAGTTGTGCCTCACTCCCAGCACGTCAGCCCGTCCACGCGAGTGCTGTGGGGCCCCGCAGAGACAAATGCAGGCTTCCGCAGCCTTTCATTCCCTGGATGGAGTCCTGACACCGCGTGAGACCAGGACGTTCTCATGAAGGGCCACAAGCAGGAGCCGTTTCCAGAACAGAAGGTCTCGCCCACGGCAGCCCCCCCCCCCCCCCGGGCTCCTCCGCCCCTGGCCAGGGGGTTGTAGGGGAGGAGCGAGGGCCGGGGGACGGAGGGGGAGGCCAGCAGGAGAGCAGGCATGGAGCTTTCTCAGCGAGCACCAGGCAGGTCCAGTACTCACAGCTGTAAGCAGGGTCCCTTGGGATTGGCCACACGAGGGCGGTGAAGGGGCAGGTGAGCTTTCTAGAACAAGCAGCCCCGCGGCCTGTGCGGGGTGGGGGCGCGAGGAGAAGCTCCGGTAGGGGTTGGGCAGCCGCCTGGGGACGCTCCCGAGCCAGCCGCAGCACACAGGAGGCCTGTCAGGGTGGGGGCTGCCGAGGGCGGACTTGGGACCCACCCGCGGGGGCGGCCCTTTTCAATTTAACCTGGTGAAGGGACGGCTCTGTGCTTTGTTTCCCGCCTGGGTTACTGCGTCCCTCCCGGGGCAAGGCCCCTTTCCGCTCGGTTCCCCCACGAGCTCCCGCCTGGCGCAGGGGCACCTGTGCGGCCACTTCCGGCAGGTGCAACGCCCCGCCCAGCGCCGCCCCACGTCGCAGCAGCGGCTGCTGCCTTCGCTCTGGGTGACAACGCTGTTCATTCTCCCCTGGGATGCAGCTCAGGGGACCACGTGGCTTTCCTTTCTCGATGCTCCCGCGATGCACGGGGCCCAGGGGCTCGCCTGGCTTCCCCGCTGTGGGGGCTCCGGGGGTCCTCTCTGACGTGGGCTCTAACGGCCGCGGGCGCTGTCCTGAGAGGACGTTTGTCAAGCCTCCCCTGTGCCCTTTGTGGACCCACAGTGTCCCCGAGGTCAGCGCCTTGAAAGTAAAACAAACTGAAGCAGAAGCCAGCAGGTGGCGGGCTCGGACCAGGAATCCCAGGGCTGCATCCCCGGCAGGAGCTGCTGACCAGGAAAACCCAGCCGGAGAAACGCTGTCCTCCAGGGAGGGCTGCTGTGGGGCGGAGGGGCGCTTCCTCCCGGGTCTGCCGCAGGCTCCCACTCAGGGATCTTCCGTTTCTGCAAACCCTCAGCCTCCCGGGTCCCTGCGGCGCTGCCAACCCACTGGGCAGCCCCATGCCCGAACCTTGCCAGCCCCTCCCAGAAACAACCACCAAAGGGACCGAGTCTTAGGTCACGACGAGGGCCGTGATGAGGTCCCCCAGGTGGGGAATGCTGGGTCACTGTCCACGGAGAGAACAGGAGGCGCCTGGTGCCCACAGCGGAGCACCTGCCCCCACGGCTACAGAGGACTGTGGGAGTGCGGAACCCAGGCTGCACGGGCTCGGGCTCCTGCAGCCAGAGAGGGAGGCGAGGCCCAGGGGAGGGGGCTCCGCTGCAGACCAGCCCCGAGGACCCTCGTCTGCTCCCCGACCCCACAGCACCCCTCTGTTCTACCTTTCACCTTTCCTCGTGGCCTTGGTAGAGCCAAGGGGCTCTGTGACAGTCTCCAGCAGAGGGGCGGGAGCACGTGTCCAGAGCTCTGTGGGGTCTGACACTCTGTGACCTCAGCAGTGAGTAGGGTCTCCAGCAGGGGGCACAGTGTATCACCTGTCCCTAGCTCTGTGGGGTCTGACACTGACCTCAGCAGTGAGCAGGGGCCCGTGTCACCCGTCCTGAGCTCTGTGGGGTCTGACACTCTGTGACCTCAGCAGTGCGTAGGGTCTCCAGCAGGGGGCACACTGTATCACCTGTCCCTAGCTCTGTGGGGTCTGACACTGACCTCAGCAGTGAGCAGGGGCACGTGTCACCCGTCCTGAGCTCTGTGGGGTCTGACACTCTGTGACAGCAGTGCGTAGGGTCTCCAGCTGAGGGTGGGGGCACAGTGTACACCGTGCCACTGTCCTGAGTCCTGTGTGGGGTCACTGGCACCCTACTGGAGCGCTGCAGTCGTAGGCCCTGGTAGTGCTGTCACCTGATACGTGCCCAGCCTCCTCTGTTGCTTGGACAGAGTGACACGGCTGGTCCAGCTCCGACAGGGAGGCAGGCTCGCCTCCCCAGTGTGTGTGTGGGGTCCCACAGGCCCCGGGGCATAGGTCGACCGTGGGATCACTCCACCTCTACAGTCACCCGAGCTGATCTCTCAGGAGAAAACTCATTATACACGCGGGGACTTCAAACAGCTCCTAGACAATGGAGTTAAAACCTAAGTTCATTTTGGTTCAACAGTCTTTAAAAACCTTCATTTTTTTTAAAAAGATTTATTTATTAGAAAGAGTTACAGAGAAGCAGAGGCAGAGAGAGAGAGAGAGAGAGAGAGAGAGAGAGAATCTTCCATCCACTGGTTCACTCCCCAAAAGGCTGCAATGGCCGGAGCTTAGCTGATCCGAAGTCAGGAGCCAGGAGCTTCCTCCAGGTCTCCCACATGGGTGCAGGGGCCCAAGGACTCAGGCCATCTTCTACTGCTTTTCCAGGCCACAGCAGAGAACTGGACTGGAAGTGGAGCAGCCGGGTGTTGAACCAGTGCCCATATGGGATGCCAGCACTGCAGGCAGCAGCTTTACCTGCTATGCCACAGCACTGGCCCCTGCACTGTTGTTTTTCTTCTTTTTTAAAAATTTATTTAATAAATACAAATTTCCAAAGTACAACTTTTGGATTATAGCGGCTTCCCCCCCACCCATAACCTCCCTCCCACCTGCACCATCCCATTTCCCACTCCCTCTCCCATCCCATTTTTATCAAGATTAATTTTCAATTATCTTTATATACAGAAGATCAACTTAGTATATACTAAGTAAAGATTTCAACAGTTTGCACTGACACAGACACACAAAGTATAAAGTACTGTTTGAGTACTGGTTATGCTGTTAATTTGGATAGTACAACACATTAAGGACAGAGGTCCTACATGGGGAGTATGTGCACAGTGACTCCCGTTGTTGATTTAACAACTGACACTTATTTATGATGTCAGTAATCACCCTAGGCTCTTATCATGAGCGGCCAAGGCTATGGAAGCCTCTTGAATTCACCAACTCCGATCTTATTTAGACAAGGTCATAGTCAAAGTGGAAGTTCTCTCCTCCCTTCAGAGAAAGATACCTCCTCTGATGGCCCGTTCTTTCCACTGGGATCTCACTCACAGAGATCTTTCATTTAGGTCACTTTTTTTTGGCCACAGTGTCTAGGCTTTCCATGCCTGAAATGCTCTCATGGGCTTTTCAGCCAGATCCAAATGCCTTAAGGGCTGATTCTGAGGCCAGAGTGCTGTTTAGGACATCTGCCATTCTATGAGTCTGCTGTGTATCCTGCTTCCCACGTTGGATCATTCTCTCCTTTTTAATTCTATCAGTTAGTATTAGCAGACACTAGTCTTGTTTATGTGATCCCTTTGACACTTAATCCTATCATTATGATCAATTATGAACTGAAACTGATCACTTTGCTTATTGAGATGGCATTGGTACCTGCCACCTTGATGGGACTGAATCGGAATCCCCGGCACGTTTTTAACTCCACCATTAAGGGTAAGTCTGATTGAGCATGCTGCAGTATTTTTTAATAATACAATTTTCAAGAAGTTTCTAAGACCCCTCAGGTGCATGGATTTCTATGGATTCCTTCCTTCCTTCCTTCCTTTTTTTTTTTTTTTTTTTTTTGACAGGTAGAGTGGACAGTGAGAGAGAGAGAGAGAGAGAGAGAAAGGTCTTCCTTTGCCGCTGGTTCACCCTCCAATGGCTGCTGCAGCCAGTGTGCTGTGGCCGGCGCACCGCACTGATCTGAAGCCAGGAGCCAGGTGCTCCTCCTGGTCTTCCATGGGGTGCAGGGCCCAAGGACTTGGGCCATCCTGCACTGCACTCCCTGGCCACAGCAGAGAGCTGGCGTGGAAGAGGGGCAACCGGGACAGAAGCCGGCACCCCGACCGGGACTAGAACCCGGTGTGCTGACACCGCAGGCAGAGGATTAGCCTAGTGAGCCAGGGCGCTGGCCATTTGCATGGATTTCACGCCACAGTGCCGGCTGTCACCTGGCTTTTGAAGGTCACGTCTTGCAGGCATTCGCTGTGTGTCATGTGCTGAGTCATGGTGATGTTGATGCGCTGACCGCAGTACCTGAAGCTGTGACCCTGTTGGAAGTGGATCTCCACCACGGACAGGGGGATCCCCAGGCCAGGCCCCTGTTCCAATAGGCCGGTGTCTTCACCAGAGGGCAGAGATGCCAGAGAGGGGACACCGAGGGGCCCGGGAGAAAGGCTGGGAGCAGAGCGCTCCCCGGCTTCTCCAGAGGCCATTGTTTCAGACGTCCAGGCGCCAGGACCCGGAGACAGGGAACGTGTCCAGGCAGGCGCACTCCGGGGCAAACCCCTCCCCACACGGGGACAGCACCGCACGTCTGTCTGCTGCGGCCGCCCTGCTCTGGTTCCCAATGCTACCTTCTGGTATTCCAGTTACAGGTTGTTTTCTGAAGTTGTCTCCCATTTCTTGAATGTTCTGGTTTTTTTTTTTTTTTTTTTAATTCTGTTTTATCTTTGCATTTCAGTGTAGGAAGATTCTACTCAGTAGTCTTTACGATGACTGATTCTTGGTCGCGTTTGGTCTCCTGATGAGTTCATCAAAGCATTCTTTGTCTGCTATAGTACCGTTACCCACCCAGCACTGTGGGCTCACTTCCTGCCGACTGCAACCAAGAAGCACAGGGAGCGCATTTGGCGCAGCAGCTGGGGGGCCCTGGGACACCTGCGTGCCACCTGCAGAGCCTGGGTCTGAGTTCTGGCTCTGCTCCGAGTTCTAGTTTCCTGCAAGTGCGCTCCTGGGAGGCACTGCTGACGGCTCAAGTACTTGGGCTCCTGCCACCCACAGGGGCGACCTCGGCTGAGTTCCCCGCTCCTGGCTTCAGTCTGGCCCAACTCTGCTGCTCCAGGCATTTGAGGAACGAATCACTGGCTTCCAGGAGCTCTCTGTCATCAGTCTCTTGTCTTCTCTCTCTTTTAAAAAACATTTATTTATTTATTTAAAATGCAGAATTACAGAGAGGCAGAGGCAGAAGCAGAGAGAGAGAGGTTTTCCATACGCTGGTTCACTCTCCAGATGGCCACAACGGCTGGAGCTGTGCTGATCTGAAGCCAGGAGCCAGGAGCTTCTTCCGGGTCTCCCATGTGGGTGCAGGGGCCCAAGCACTTGGCCCATCTTCCACTGCTTTCCCAGGCCACAGCAGAGAGCTGGATCGCAAGTGGAACAGCCGGGACTTGAACTGGCGCCCATATGGGATGCTGGCACTGCAGGTGGTGGCTTTACCCTCCATGCCACAGCGCTGGCCTCATGTTTTTCTCTCACAAATAAATACACAGAAATTTTAAAAAGGGGGCCAGTATTGTGGCACAGCAGGTTAGGGGGCCTCATTCAAGGCCTGCATCCATACCGGAGTGTCCACTGGACTCCTGGCTGCTCCACTTCCCATCCAGCTCCCTGCTACTGCACCTGGGAGAGCAGGGATGATGGCCCAAGTGCTTGGGCCCTGCCACTCATGTGAGAACCGCCAATGGAGTTCTGGGCTCCTGGCTTAGTCCCGCCCAGCCCCAGCCATTACGGCCACGTGGGGAGTGAGCAGGCAGGTGGAGGGCTCTGTGTTCTTCCTTCAGGTAAGTGAATTAAAGAACAAAATCAGCTGGGGCTGGCGCTGTGGCCTAACCTGTGTGGGCGCTGGTTCGAGTCCTGGCTGCCCCACTGCCTGCTGTGGCCTGGAAAAGCGGCTGAGGATGGCCAAGCGCTTGGGCCCCTGCACCCACGTGGGAGACCTGGAGGAAGCGCCTGGCTGCTGGCTTCGGACAGGGCTACCCACTGCGGCCACCTGGGGAGTGGACCAGCGGATGGAAGACCTCCCTCCGCCCCCTTCTCTCCCCTATCTCTTCCAAATAAATAATCTCAGAGAAGACACAGCTTAAGCACCAGAAAGAGCTGTCGCACGAAGTAATTCACTGGCAGCAACACTCCCAAGGCACCGACTCTAGGAAGGGGAAACGGGTATCTTGTTTTAGCATGAAAAGCACACATGGACAGTGGACGTCGCAGGTAGGGACCAGGCAGTCTCGCCTCTATGTGCCCATAGGCCTGCCCGGCGCACGCATGCGCAGTCCACAGACGCGTCTTCAAGGGCACACCGGGATGCGCTGAGTGCACGCATGCGCAGTTGCGTCTTCACGGGCACGCAGGGATGGGCCCGGGGCACGCAGGCGCAGTCCACAGACGCGTCTTTACGTGCACGCAGTAACGGGCCCGGGGTACGCAGGCGCAGCCCACAGACTTTACGGGCACGCAGGGACGCGCCGGGCGCACGCATGCGCTGTTGCGTCTTCACGGGCACGCAGGCGCAGTTGCGTCTTTACGTGGACGTGCTGTCGTCATTCGTGGCGTTAAGGGTCCTGCTGGTTCGGGGCAGAGGTTGTGGCGGCCCTTGGATATCTTGTGACGCGTCGGGGAAGACGGTGGTGGAGCGAAGGGGCCTGGAACAGCCGAGACGGCAGGAGCTGGGAGCTTTGCGCCGGCCGCTGGCGTCGTCCGCGTCCGCGTGGGGACTCCGGAGCCGCGTCCTGCCCCTCTCCGGCCTCTGGCTGTGGAAAGCCGGACAGGACGCGCCGCGCCGTGGGAGCGGGAGCGCCGGCCGCTGCGGCCGGGGACCGAAGGCCCGCGCTGCCCTCCCTCGCTGCAGACGTCAGGGCGCCTGGTTCCCGCGCAGTGCGTGTCGCCGAGTCCACCGAGCCCGGCGCCCGGCCTCTCGGCTCCCCAGCGCCCTGCCCGGCGGCGCTGGAGGGGGAGGCGGCCTCTGCGTCGCTCCGGGCCCTGCGCACAGCCCAGCCGCGGCCGAGCTCCGGGCCCTGCGCCACCCCGCGGCGACCTCTGCGCCCGTGGCTGAGCTGCGTCCCTCGCAGGCTGTGTGGGCGCAGACGGGACGTCGTGTCGCGTTGCTGCCGCCGTCTGTGCCCGGCATCCTAGTGCGGCCCCTCTGTGTCGCCTGATGCGCCCTCGTGCCCAGGAGGCGCGGGAGGAGGGGCCCCGGGCGTGGCCGGGCGTGTGCGGGTCGCTGGCCTGGATCCCGACCTGAGCCGTCCGGCCCCCTCTCACGCTCCTCCTGGCCTGGGCTGGACGCGGGGCTCGGCCCAGGTCCGCAGCGGTGCAGAGCCCAGCCTCCTGGTGTCCTCCCATCGCTTTCGGCCCACGACTTGGGGTTGTTTTCCCCTTTCTGGAGGGCAGTCTGTGGGTCGCCGGGAGGGATGGCTTCCAGGGCCCAGGTCACCAGCACCCTCGGCTGCAGAGTCCCGAACATGAAAGGGCGTGGTGTTGGACGTGAGCCCCGCACACCTTCCTGCACGCTGGCGTGGTCTCTGGATGGCTTGCATGTGGTCGCCGTGCTGTGGATTAGGGGCAGACCAGGAAAACAGCTGTGCATGCTCTGTGCGGGTATGCTTTCTTCTTCTTAAAGACGCATTTACTTATGTGAGAGAAGGAGAGAGATTTCCATCCACTGGTCCACTTCCCAAGGGGCTGCAGCAGCCAGGGCTGGGCCAGGCTGAAGCCAGGAGCCGGGAGCTTCATCTGGGTCTTCCACGTGGGTGCAGGGACTCAGACTTGTGGGCCTGCTGCTGCTGTCCGAGCCGAATCAGAAGAGAGCTGGATCAGGAGTGGAGCAGCGGGGCACAAACCGATGCCCACGTGGGATGCCGTGTTGCAGGGGGCAGCTTAACCCACTATTGACTGGCGCCGTGGCTCCACAACACTGGCCCCAGATACACTTAAAAAAAAAGATGTTTATGCACAACTGGTTGAATCCAAAGACATGGAACCAGTGGAGGTGCCGGGCAGATTGTCTTTGTTGAGTTTTGGGATTTAGAAAGCAAGAACCGGCTCTTTCCTGTGTTCTGCCACGGAAACGTTCCCGCGAGGAATAGCTGTACCCCCTCTCCCAGGAGTGTCACACGGCCGTCAGGACAGGACGCTGCTCCCCTGTGTCTGTCGGGGGGTTCCTTTGACCCTGGATGAGCAGGAAGTGAAACACCCTCCAGTTACACAGTCGGGAGGACCAAGAACACAGAAGGCCATGGTGGTGCTGTCTGGAGGCAGCAGTTCAGGTGAAACTTGTTTTTGGTCTTTCTGGTGAGACGCAGTGAGTGGGGATCGTCGTCTGTGCAGGGCAACAGCAGGGCCTGGGTGATGCCTGTGCATCGAGACCGCGTAGACAGCGGGGAGCCGCGCACTCGCTGTGGAGCACTGTGGGCCAGTGTCAGAGGGAAGACAGCTAAAATAAAAGTGGACCGCGTTTCTCTGGAGCCGCCGGGGCCCAGGCCCACCCCGGGATCTTCAGAGGTGGGAGAAGTAATCGTGCTTCACTGAGCAGGTCGCTGTGCAGCTGGCCTTACCCCTCCTCTGGCTGCAGCCACCCGCCCTCCTGGCTGCTGGCATGGAAATGCGGATGGCCACCATGGCTGTGGGGCTTGGGAGCATGTGTGTGCTTGGGTCTGGGCTTAACGTTTGCAAAGAGCACGTCTGGGCGTGCGGGCGGCAGAGGCCTGCAACTGTGTTTAGACTGCCCTGGCCCGAGTAAACACCACACGATATGTGCTCCCTGGAGGACAGCAAATTTGGGCGTTGTTTTTATCCTTGGACCTTGTGAGTTGTATTTTTAATGAGCCATTTTACAAACTCTGAGGAGGAGTTTCTGCATCTTGGGGGGGGGGGGTGGCATTCTCTCCATCCCTGCCGCGGTGTCGCCTCGTTTCCAATGAGCTGTTGGGTGACAGATTGAAAATGCATCATTCCAGGAACTTTACTGCTGCTCAACGCGGGGTTGGGTGTGGAGGGTCTGAAGTGTTCACAAGTGCTTTTAATAGCTGCTCCGTGGCTCCCCTACCCAAAAGCCAAGAGTTTGTTAAAAGATGTTCACAAATAAAGGAGGAGATCCAAGGACAAGGAAGCCAATGTCACCTGATGATTTCAGATTTGTTAATAGCTGTTAGTTATGAAGGGAGAAGGCTCCCAGTGACTGGTTCACTCCCCAGATGCCCACCGTAGCCCTGGATCGGGGGTCAAGGCCGGGAGCCAGGAACTCAATCAGGTCTCCTATGTGGATAAGGAACCCAAATGCTTGAGCCACTGCTGCTGCCTCCAACAGTCTGCATTAGCAGGAAGCCGGAGCCAGGATCAGAACCCAGATACTCTGATACGAGATATGTAATCACTGCCGATCACTAAGGTCAGTGCCCACCTCTGTTATTTCAATATGTGTTTTAATAATCTTAATCTGTAAAGATATTTTGCATTAGTTACATTCTCATAACATCATAAAGCTTTTTTTTAAATGAAAACCTATCATAGTATGTAAAATAAAATTATACTCCATATCTAATGCAATCAAAAATGAGTGAGCGAGAGAGAGACGGTTGGCAAAACAGTGACCTAACGCTAGGCACTTGGACGCAAGGTCTGTCAGTGCCTAGCCTTGTCATCGTCACTTGGACAGGCGGCTTCTCTCTTCTGATAAACACAAAGATGACCAGCTAGATAGCCTGTCAGAGAACTAAGTTTAGTACCTGCAGTTTTCTGAAGTAAGAACCTGAGGACTGGTGGTCTTGCCGTGAAACTTTGGGCAAGGACCACACTTCCTGATCTTGGAAGTCCAGTAGCAAAATAGTGGAGTTGAGTGGGAGGGGCTCAGGGGTCTTTGTGCTACCTTTAAAGGCCAATGTTGTAAAACTGTTTCTCTACTCTGGGTATTCTGTTAGTTTTTCTTGGATATGGACTTTAATTAACTGTTGTGCCATAAACTCACGTTCACTTGGGCCATCCAGGTCAGTCTTGTGAGTTTCTTACTTGAGGATGACTCTGTCCTTTGTAAAGGTCATTGTGGGGTCCATAGCATCCTATGTGTTTTAACTCAGTGTTTGCATTTCTCGGTGTATGTGTGCATGCATATGTTTGACAATGAAAGAAATTAGGATAATCTTGTGATATGGGTCAAAAACAATTTTTATTGCTATATGTAAAACCAGAAATGAGTAAAATTGTTGGTATCTAAAAATAGGTTTCTTTTTTTACCAATAAGTAAGACTGAGAAAGCATGAGGAAGAGTTAACCCCTCCCTGGGGATTGGCAAGAATAACTGATGCTAATTGTGGTCAGGATCTGTCTATTTGCCATGATGGTATTACCATTCATCAAATATTTATAAGCTTAAGTAAATATGAAGTATGGAAGGACTTGATACGCTCTGGTTTGTTCTTCCTTTTTAACGAAAGGGTTCAAGCAACGCTTCATAAATAAGTTGATCATCTCTTGTAGAGAGGTAATAACTGCTGCTTTTTTTTTTTTTTTTTTTTTAACAATCAGCATTTGCTCTTAGCTCCTAAGTTCATTTTTTTTTATGGAGTAAAGCCAGGAGGTGAGCTTTGTCAGCTGATCCCAGCTCTAATCAGTCTGAACTCTGCATTGTTGTTGGTTTTGGGTTGTCCCTTGGGATGCATTCGTGCTGGTGGGTTTAAGAATTGGTAAGGGCCTTGAGTGTGTCCCTGATCCCTGTCATCTGACCTCTTCACTCCCATCTAAATGAGGGAAATTTTAACGTGACTCTATCTTGGGCGAAAAAATGACAAGGAATGTGTTTTGAGGGCATTCAGATCACGGCCGCTGGGACCTATCACGTAAGCACAAATATGGGCTGAGTGGCCGTCGTCTTCCAGGAGCTGAGGGCGGGACTTACAGAGCTTGTGTCCTAGTGCAAATTCTGGCAGACTGGAAGCACAGGTCACTGTTTTAGAACTTAACCTCTAATCATTCATTGATTCAAGTTTTCCTTCATCTTTACTCGTAAACCAACATTATTAAGGCTGCCACTGTCCCAGGTAGCCACACTTACTGCTCAGAGGGCAAAGGCTTAGACTTCTGCGCTGAACCAGATCATCTGCTGTATGCAGTAGTGGCTTACACACTGCTCACACATGTGCTGGTTCTGCTGGTCTGAGCTGGGCTTGGGCATCTCAGGGGTCTCACACATGTCCGGAGGCTTGCTGCGTATGGGCTTATCTGGCATGGCTTCAGTCTAGACAGCAGGTTCTTCCTCTTGCTTCTCGGCTCTTGATCAGCTGTCCTTGGTGGTCCCCAGACATGTGAGGGAGCTTGGCACAGAGCCACAAAGTCACGTGGACAACCTCTAGCTGACCTACACATACTGACACATGGGTGAGCCCTGAACCCAGCTCACATCAGCTCTAGAGATCCCAGAGGTCCCATGGATGCAAGAGAACCAAGTATGTGTTGTTGGTTACACCTGGTGCAGTAATAGCCATTCCCAGGGTGGTTTTAGGCAGATCATCCGTCTCCTAATGGTGGTGCCTGCCCTTGGGCTGTGAGTGGCAGTGGGAGAGGGTGTCAGTGATCCCTCAGGGGAGGCCTGAGGGGGTGTTTGTGTGCAGTGTGTGTCTACAGAAGAGCATGCTTAGCATAGGGTATTAGACTGTAGGGTGCCCGATGCCCAGTCTTTGGCTAGAGTGTGTGTGTGGGGGCTGTGAAGATACTAGGACAGACTTGCATGTGACTCTGTTATAAACACCTCTATTTGTTGCTTGGTCACAGCCTATCTGAAGTTTTTCCTCCTTTAAGTTTCCACTGAATTAGAGTGATAAAGTGAATGGGAGAAGAGAAAGAAGAGGAAGCTGTGTAAATCAGTATGATATGAAATAAAAATTGACTGAAATAAACATACATTTCTTCAGTTGGTCTCTGTCTCCCCATCACCCACCCTCCCTCTCCCAGAGAGCCGGGTGTCTCAGAGCAGAGGCCTGAGTTCATCTCAGATCCGGACAGCAGGAGTGAAAGGCACACCATTAGGAGAGGTGCTTTGGGCGACTCTGACAGCTGGGAGTGGTGCCATATGCACACCAGTCTGGTCTTTATGTGGACCTTGCTCCAGAGCCTGGGCCAGGACCTGGACAGCGCTTCCTTCTGAGCTCTCTTGCCTGGGACCCAACCTGCAGTTGTAGTGCTGGCCCGTGTGGCATTCGTAGGGCTTTGCAGTGTCTGATAAGCATCGTTTCCCAGCTCTGATATCTGTCTCTCTTCATTTCCATCCTGGAGGAATTCTCCACTCCTTCCTAGCAGGAAAAGGTACCCACTTCTCAGACTAGCCAGCCTCAGTGTGCTTCTGCCCTGTCTGCCCTTTACTTGGGGAAACTGGGGCCTACAGATCTGCCTTTCCCAATAGTGCAGGGATATTGAGATGCAGACCAAATGGAGTTAATGTTGAGTCCAGAGCAGGCTATGTGCTGGCAAAGACGGACAACATGGTGCAAATGACAGACGCATCTCGATTTTCCTTTCCCAGATGCAGGGAGCAGAGCCGTATGGAAATGAGGTTCTTGTAGAGTTTGCTCTGACAGTTGCTGCTTGCTTTACAGAATGGAGATAGGAGCAGCCACAGTGAGGGGCTAGAAACTCCCTCTAGAAAAATGTCTGCTCTATCATCGTGATTGTCGAACAAAACTCGCCATTTAAGAAGGGACACGGGAGCCAGCCTCGTGGCACAATGGATTAAGCGGTTACCTGCAACGCTGGCATCCCATATGGGTGCTGATTTGAGTCCCGGCTGCTCCACTTCTGATCTAACTGCCTGCTGATGTGCCTGGGAAAGCTGCAGAAAATGGCCCACGTCCTCAGGCTGCTGCACCCACATGGGATATACAGATGCCGTTCCTGTCTCCTGCCTTTGGCTTGGCCCTGTCCCCCCATTGCAGCCATCCGGGGGGGGGGGGAGGAGGTGAACCGGCAGATGGAAGATTCTCTCTCTCCCTCTTTCTCTGTAACTCAGCCTTCCTAATAAGTAAAATACATCTTAAGAAGAGAAACAATAATTCTCTTAATGAAAACGCATGTCAGCGGCCTCCCTGGCAGACCCCCCATGACCCTGGCAGGTAAACTGGAAGCGACTGACCACATTCGATCAGGGCAATGCAAGGACCATGCAGAGTTTCATCTTCATTTTCTCGTCTAGTTCCTATTTTATTTTCCAGGTGATGGGCACTTGAAAAATGTTCCTTCTTTGAAATTGGAAATAAATTTTAGGAACTAATTGTCTTTGTCAGTGGTGAACTTACAAATATTTATCATCTGATCTGAAATATTTTCAATCCCTTTGAGCAATCTCATTTAAAGAAGCATGCTGGGGCCAGCATTGTGGTGTAGTAGGCTGTGCCTCCACCTGTGGTGCTAGCATCCCATATGGGCACCAGTTCATGTCCCAGCTGCTCCTCTTCCAATCCAGCTCTTTGCTAATGGCCTGGGAAAGCAGTGCAAACTGGCCAAAATGCTTGGGCCCTGCACCTAAGTGGGAGATCTGGAAGATACTCTTGGCTCCTGGCTTTGGATTGGTTCAGCTCCAGCCATTATGGCCATTTGGGGAGTGAACCAGTGGATGGAAAACCTTTCTCTCTGCCTGTAACTCTGCCTCTCAAATAAAATAAAATCTTTAATAAAATGCTAAGGAGGGACTGTTGCTGTCACATAGCAGGTAAAGCCGTCGCTTGCAGTGTCGGCATCTCACATGGGTGCCGGTTTGAGTCCTGGCTGCTCCATTTCTGATTCAGCTCTCTGCTATGGCCTCAGAAAGCAGTGGAGGGGCTGGTGCTGTGGTGTAGCGGGTAAAGCCGCTGCCTGCAGTGCCAGCATCCCATATGGGCGCCTGCTCAAGTCCTGGCTGCTCCACTTCCGATCCAGCTCTCTGCTATGGCCTGGGAAAGCAGTAGAAGATGGCCCAAGTCCTTGGGCCCCTGCACCCATGTGGGAGACCTGGAAGAAGCTCCTGGCTTTGGATCAGCATAGCTCCAGCCATTGTGGCCAATTGGAGAGTGAACCAACAGATAAAAGACCTCTCTCTCTCTCTCTCTCTGTGTGTGTGTGTGTGTGTGTGTGTAACTGACTTTCAAATAAAATAAATAAATCTTTAAAACAATGCTAAGGAATTTTTGTGCAAATGTGTGACTATAGGCATGTAAGCTTGTACCTAGTGTGGTTGAAAATGGTAGCAAGTTGGGTTCAGTTTAAATATTCAGCAGTAGAGGATTATGTGGTTCATCCAAAATGTGAAATACTGTGTAGTAATTTCTAAGGAAATCTCTTCGATTTCTATCTTTACCTATGTTTGTCCTTTGTATTGATATTAGTACACAATATCAGAAGGGTATTTCTCTGATGGTGGGATTTTGAGTAATTTTAATGAGTTTATTGCTGTACAGATAACATATTCTGTAATTTCAAAATCTAAAAAATGTAAGAAATACCACTACACATAAGGACAGATTTTTAATAACTGTTACCCAAGAAAAGTCAGAAAAAGGCATTAATCTTTTCTGCAGCTGCAGTTACTTGCTGAATAAAGTCGTCCTGCGTGGTACAAGCCGATGAAGACAGAGCTTTCATTGTGAACTGGGGCAGCCTTGACCAAGGGAAACCGCGCACACTACTGCCCTGGCACGCACCTCTGTCGGGGAAGCCTGTTTGGCGTTGGAAGTACCACAGCTATCTTCTCAAGGACATTCTGTGAAAAGTGCTTTCTTGGCATTGGACATTGAATCTGTTAACTGACATCCTGCACCTAATAGTTCATGTTTGTATAAAACATTTGCTGCAGCTCTCGAACACCTCATCAGTTAGGCAGGGAGCTTGTCCCCAGATCTGAAACAGTAGCAGCTTCTCCTTGTTGGCCTTGCCTGCATGGTGCCCTGTCACCTCCAGGACCCTCCGTAGACACCTGGTGTTGCTACTTAGAGCTGGGCACCAACAAGGAGAAGTCAGGGACTCTCACACATGGGGTACTTTATGGAGGAAGATCTCCGTCCCTCAGGAGTACCAAGTAAGCGAAAAGGGACACTCTGCAGGATATTTGTGGGGGTGGCAGAGGGACAAGCAAGAGGAGCTAGAATGAGTTGCACCCAAGTGAGGATCGTAACTCATGAAAACAAATCCTAAATTTCTACAAGTCCTAAATCTTCTACAGTGTCACTGGCAAATGGAAGATGGCATCATTTAAACACATCAAAACATCACATGGTACTCCATAAATATGTACAGTTTTTAACAGCTCGAATAATACAAAGCACTTTTATAGCCAATGTGACAAAAAACCCCAAACCACAGCACATTAGAAGATCCTACACCACGACCAAGTGGGATTTATCCCTGAATGTCAAGATGTCATGGATTGGCTGAAGGACTCGGAGGATTGTGACAACCCTGGGATGGTTGAATAATCTTTGAGGATTTCTTCTGGAAGAACGGAAGGTGTGTTCTCCCCACACCAGCATGGGTCTCGGGCACCACCACACGTCCTTCATACGTCAGCCTCTGTGTTGGCTTTGATCTCCACATTGCATGCCTCTGCCCCGCCCCCCGGTCCACTTTTATTTCAAGAAGAGCAGCCCGCGTGTGTGGTCTCAGGTCACTGGTTGCCTCCTTCATTCTCAGCAGAACTGGGGCTGCCTCCACTCCTTGCTGTGGAACCACACAGCTGACCGTGCTCCCTCCGAGGAGAGTGGTCACTTCCTGTTTATTCCACCGTCTTTGTCTTCCGTCACACGCAGCTGTCTTGTGTCACCCCGCAGTGCTGCCTGCATAGGGCCCTACCCTGAATTTTCTTGCTACCTTGCTCCATCGAAGTCTGGTTTTCACTCTGGTCAGTCCTCTGCACCTCCGCCTTCCCCAGCCTTCCTTTCCACCACGTGCCCTTGAATGTCAGTGTCTTCCAGCTCTAGGCTCCAGGTCCCCTCCCTTCCCGCACTGCGTATCCTCCCCAGGTCACCATAGGCTCTCTCTTGACTTCGTCTTCGTTTCCTAAGTGATGTGAGCTGGGCAGGAAGCTAGCTAGTGAAGAAGGGAGCTAACAGGCTGCCAGCTCTCTCCTTGCTGTGGCCCTGCACTGCTAAACTCCGCCACTTCCCAGGCCCATTTGACAGGTTCCCATGAAGCACCTAAGCTGCCTCCATCAGGCAGAAGTTGCCACAGTGAACATCTATGCTGAGCACCACACGCAGATGCCATGAAACCTTCCCAGAGAACCCCATCCGAACTCCACCCCATTTGTGTATTCAGTTAGGGCATCGCCTCCTGCCCGCTAGAGGGTGTGGCTGCTTTGAGAGGAGGCCAGTTGTCCCCTCGTGAGGCTGCCTGCCTTTCCTTCTGAATGTGTACTACTCCTGTCTCTCTAAATGAGTCCTGCTCCCATTCTTACAAGTCTCTGCTTTGAATTCTTCTCTTAGAAGAAGTTGGAATGAATCCAGCTGTGGAAATCTGTACCCACAGCATAATTGGCGAGCCGTCCAGGAGGAACTGGGCGGCAGGAAGTGTACCCCAATGTGAACAGTCAGTGCATTTCAGCGTCTGTCTCTGTCTCCCTGTCACATGTAATGGTTGCTACTTCCCTTTCCGATCTCATGGCCTATGGGCAGGCCTGTGAAATGCTGAACTGGGTACGTGTTTGCTCTTGGTAAGTAGGAGGCAGCTGGAATACAGGCTGGAGCCATGCAGAAGCCAGCAGCTGCTGCCAGTGCGCTCTCCATCCGATCAGCCCCTCCCCCAGCTTGCTTCCCAGAAAGGGATGGAAGGGATGGAGGGCATGGCAGCTGCTTGGTGTAGGGCAACGCAGCAGGAGCAAGCCCGGACTCCAGGAATTTGTGGGTTTGGCTCCTGGCTCCAGCTTCTAGGGCTGCAGGAACAGCTCCCAAGCAGCTGGGAGTTCCAGACTGGATTCTGTGGGATCTGGCTTCTAGGAGCGGGTCCAAGCACCAGCTTGCAGATCCAGGTTCAAGGAACAGGTGCCTGACTTTCGATCTGGTGGGACCTATGTGGCCTCTACACCTACTCCCCTGGGCACAGGGTGGCTTGTATGGGGTGCACATGCTGCACCCTTCCTTGGCCATGTCGGCTAGTGTGAATCCCAGTGGCCTGCTTGCCATCTGGATGGGGCAGCAGGCCCAGTGCCTAGCCCATGGCCCTGAAATGGAAGACGTGTGGGGGCCCT
This sequence comes from Oryctolagus cuniculus, assembly GCF_051225735.1. Classification (NCBI taxonomy): domain Eukaryota; kingdom Metazoa; phylum Chordata; class Mammalia; order Lagomorpha; family Leporidae; genus Oryctolagus; species Oryctolagus cuniculus. Next base: position 89,667,525 of record NC_142882.1, on the reverse strand, counting down.
GTGGAGGTCTCCGCTGGTGACAGAGGTGGCTGCTCCGTGGCTGCGTGCCGGTCAGCCTGGAGCTGCTGTGGTTTCTAGGACTACAGAAGTGGACCCAGGCACCCAGGGTGCAGTTTGCCTCCCTCGGATTTGAGCTGAGAACCCTGGCTGCGGTAGACTCTTCTTCCCTCAGGGACAGAGGACCCTAGGTACCAAGAGGAAGTTCCAGAATTGACCAGGGCACAGAATGGTTGTATCCAAGATCTGGGGTGAGACTCCGGGTCTGAGTCAACCTGCAGGAGGCTCCCAGATAGGACTAGGGCGTGGATAATCACATGCAGGCCTGTGGTGTGACTGACACCCTCAGCTCCATGGAGGAAGGCGTTAGGCAAGATATGTCATGGTGCGTCTACTCTACTCACGTGGCAGACAGCCAGGCATTGCCACCCAGTACTTTGCCCCAGAAGGATGGATTTATTGCCTTGAGCTTTAGAGCTGGAAGAAGGTCAGAGAGCCTGTATTTACATGGGCTCCAAATATGCTTCCTTTGTGCTAACATGCAGCAGTTTTGAGAGAAAGAGAGCTACTGACTGCAAAGAAAACCTCCTCTTGAATATAGAGGAAAATATTTTCTCTCTCCGACAAGTAGTTTTTGAACCTCTGGAAAGGGGAACAGCCACATCGCCAAAGCAAGTGCACTATGGGAAAAAGAAGGCTGCTACATAGCAGGTGTTAGAGAGGCTGTAACACCCAAGCCTACAGGGGCGACTGAATCATCCTACTAGATCATCCTTGAGACGGAATGGGCCCAGGATGGGTTTACACTGAAGTCTCCACTGTGGGTAGACTTTAGATCGGGCTCCTAATGGCCTCTTAGTGGAAAATTATCAAAGAAATGAATGAATAGGAACCCTAATGAGATAGTTTTTTTGTGTATTTTGAGGAAAAGGACAATGTACTGTTTTAAGGGAAGTAACCCAACCCTGTCCCCCCATCCACAAAGCTACCCTGTTATACCAGCTTGCTTCGCTTACTCACTCATGAACAGATGAGAGGGACCCAATTAAGTGAAGATTGGCACACAGATTTTACCAGCATGCCCCTAGCAAATGGTCCCAGAGATCTGTTAGTCCTCATTGTCACTTTCATGGGTGGATAGAAGCTTTTCCAATCCAAATAGCAAAAGCACAAGTATCTTCAGTTGTGCTAAAGGGAATACTTAGGTTTTGGGCTCCCAAGATCACTCCAGAGTGATGATGGATCTTTTTGTTTGTGTCTGGAAATGACTCAGCAGATGGCTACTGCTTTAGGAATCTCTCACCATCTCCAGGCCTCTTGGAGACCCCAGTCTTTGGGTGAGTCGAAGAAGCACCAGTCATCCTAGAGGGATCCTTGTCAGTCTTTGCCGAGAGCCTCAGAATCAGGACTCAGGCTATCGCCTGTTGCCCCCCTTGGGATGAGGATGGCACCTAAGGCTCCTGTGCAGCTTAGCCCCTTGCAGTGTGACACGGGAGACCCTTCCTCACCGCTGGCACCCTATTGGATTCTGATAAAGCATATTATCCTTGTAGGTCAAGTGTTACGACAGAACGTGGCAACAAGACTTTTCCAGTGCCAGATTCCAAAAATCATGAGCAGCCAGCCCGAACCTCCATCTTGCAGGGGACACCATGCTGAATATGTGTGTCTTGGTGTCCACACGGGCATGCCATGAAAACTCCCCGGGACACCACATTCTCTGAACCCCACCTGAACTTCGCCTCATTGGAATACTCAGGGCACCATCCTTTACCCAATAAAGGGGCCGATTCAACTGGAGCAGGAGCAGTTCTCTCTCATGAGGCCACCCACGGTTGCTTCTGAGTGTGTACCATCTCTGTCAGTTTGGTAAGTCTTCAATAAGTCCTGTTCCTGTTCTTTGCATTCTTCTCTCATGCTGAGACAGGAACTTGGGATAAATCCAGCCGGGCCCCCGGCCTTCACAGCACATTCCCAGACTGTACATCGTCTGCAGGTTATCATAGCCTCCGTCTTGACTGCGCCTGCATCTTCGTCCCTTTCATCCCTTTCATGGCAGATGTCCACTCTCATGAACGCCAGGTGGAAATCTTTGCATGCCTGCACGAATGCCTCCCAGCACCTTCCGCGTAGGTTGCAATGACTCGCGACACCCCCGGGAACGTCTTGCGTTCTCTGCGGCTGCCATCTTGGTCAGTGTCATCCGGGTCCTGAGACACGGATGGCATCCAGGCACGTCTGCACAGCTCTTCCTGCGAGCACTGGACCTGCCCTGCTGTTTGTGGTGAAATGGCTTGTGTGCAGTTCTGCCTGTCCATTCCTCTGTTTTTCCCTTTACTTGAAACACCATCTCCCTTTTCATCCTTTCCTGCTTGTTCTAATCCAATTCACCCTTCTTGACCTAACATGGTCCACTAGGGACCAAAGGAAAATTGATTGAGTCCATTTAGTGTGCTGAATCAGGACATTTGGCAATTCCTGGAATTGCAGAAACTCTTTTCTTAACTAAAACTATTTCCTGATGTTTTTCAGCTGCTCTTGTGGGGGAGAGCAGAGAACACCATTGAATAATGTGAAGACTGCAGGGAATCCGAGTGACACGTAGAGTACCTTTTGTTATTCAATGCGTTTTGAAGCACAGTCAGGGGCATTGGTGTTGTCAATAGAATTCTAAACAGAAAGAAGGAGAGCCAGTTGTCCTAAGAGCTGATTCTCAAGGAATTTCCATTGCTATAATCCAGGTTTAAAAATAACTCAGAAACAGGCTGATGGGAAGAAAAGAGAAGCTTATCATCCCTAGACAAGTGTAAAAACCGACACATTCGTGAGAGAAGTCAGCAAGCGGAGAAGGGGAGGAGCCGGAAGTGATGCTCTGAGCCAGGTTCCTCTGCTGGTAGCCGGGGAGATGACTCCGTCACAGCGGGCTCCAGTAGTGCTGTGTAAAACACAAAGGGTGCTGCAGGAGTCTTTCAGTTCTAACATCTAACTTCCTTCAGTGCGCTTCTAATAATTGTATCTTGATAACTGCTGTGGCCTGGACTCCTGTCTGAATGGGATTTGGAAATAAATGAGTCATGGTCCGTTGACCTTCCCGCAGGCACGCTGCTGGGGAGAACAGCATGTTCTGAGAGCCGCGCTCTTGGAAGGTGGACGGGCTGGAGCTGCCCCAGATTCACAACCCGGGAAGGAGCCAGCCGAGTCAGCAGAAAGGATGGGTCCAGAACCGCTCCCGGGGGTGTCGGCTTGCGCGTCTGCAAGTGTCTGCGTGCCTAGCGCGGAGGTTTAGGGGTCTCTCTGCTGGCCCTGTTTGTGCAGCCCTTCTTCATCAGTAGTTTCCGTCAATGTGAGGAAGACTTCCCAGTGCACCTGTCTGCTCAGGCTGCAGTGTGCAGGACCACACAGGCTGTGGTGGCTCTCCACGTGGGAGCAGTGAGACGTGTGATGCAGCTGATGGAGACCTTGGACTGACCCTCTGTCAGGTGGGACCGGCAGCCTCAGATCTGGGCAGGTGCAGGAACAAAATGCTCACAAAGGATGGCATCTAAGCTCCCCATCAGGAGGCACAGGGAGCTCCTTGTTTGTTATCTTGGAGCCAAACAGTCGAGCAAGATTAAATCAGAAATGATGGAGTTAACGGGGAAGAAGCGTAATAATAGAAGATTGTTCTTGGTTTAATTAGTAGCAGCTGGAATTTTGTCAGAACTTGGTCTCTCAAGGTCTTTTCTTCATGCTACACTCAAAGGAGCTCTTTTCCAGTGGTAGCGACAGCCCAGTGAGGAAAGCTAATTGGTTTTGACTTGTTGCAGCCTTGTGTTTGACTCATTCCCAAGGAAACAAGCAATTTGGTTTGGAAAAAAGAAGTTTTTTTTTTAAGTCTAGAAATTATAACAACCCACATTTGTTATTTCATTTGGCTTTGCCCTCTTTCTTAAAGACAGCATCCCACTCCCACATGGGAACATCAGGTGTTTTAAATGCTAATCTCACCATGAGTTATTTTGATTCAAATTTTCTTTCTTTCTTTTTTTTTCTTTTTGTATTTGACAGGCAGAGTGGACAGTGAGAGAGAGAGAGAGAGAAAGGTCTTCCTTTACCGTTGGTTCACCCTCCGGTGACTGTCGCAGCCGGCGCGCTGCGGCCGGCGAACCGCACTGATCCAAAGCCAGGAGCCAGGTGCTTCTCCTGGTCTCCCATGGGGTGCAGGGCCCAAGCACTTGGGCCATCCTCCACTGCACTCTCGGGCCACAGCAGAGAGCTGGACTGGAAGAGGGGCAACCGGGACAGAATCGGGCGCCCCGACCGGGACTAGAACCTGGTGTGCTGGCGCCACAGGCAGAGGATTAGCCTAGTGAGCTGCGGTGCAGGCCTTTGATTGAAATTTTCATGAGGACATTCAGAGTCCATTTTCGAAATACTTCTGAGAATTTTTCTGTTAATGTCATTTCCAAATTTACTTGCCTTTCGCCCTCCCATTCAAAAACAAAATGAGTATAGGTGAAAGAACATCGTTTGAATATGTTATGAAGCAGATCATTAGAAACATTAATGCGCACACTGAGATCAGAGCTCAGGCACGAGATTCAGGCTGCTTTCTTCATGGAGGGATCCTGGACCATGTATCAATATTTTCCATGTGTATCAGGTAGTTCTGAAGGACGGACGTTATAATTTCAGGAAGGGAGGACCCAACAGGCTAAGCTGCTCATACCAGCTGTTCAGACAGGAAGTGTTGGAAGTGAGGTTCAAACCCAGTTTGCTAAATCTAAAGTTGGTCTACACTCTGTGAAGCTTGGAATCCCCTTGCTGGTGAGAAGTAATGGTGAGGGGTGGGGGTGAAGGGGCTCCAGAGTGAGGTCTTTAGAAGGAGCTCAGAGCTGGTCCTCGGTGGGGGGGGGGGGGGCGACGGTGGTGACTTCCTGTTTGTCCCATGGAGTTGCCCTCAGATCAGCTGTGTACACTCGGATGTGAGTCATGTGGAGGGCAGGGTGGGGGCCATGAGGAAAACAGACACAGTGAGCCCTCCCTTTCCACGGCTTCTGCACCTGAAACCCAGCCAACCCCACATCAAGCATCTGGAAAGATTGTCATCTACACCGAACCTGCACAGACTTTTTCTTGTGTTCCCTGCACAATGCTTATGACAACTGTTTCCACAGCATTTGCATCGTACTAGGAGCTATGCAGGAACTGAAGGCAATGTGACGTGTGCAGGAGGCTCTGTGCAGGCACCATTCCATTTTAGATAAGGGACTTGGGCACCCTGGATTTTGCTGTGCACAAAGGAATCCTGGACCCAGTCCCCCGTGGATACAAGGGATACTTGTATAAGAATCTTTAGCTTAAATCTGAAGCACGTGTGAGGCCGCCCTGGTGACACAGGTGGTGCTCCGGGTCGCCCCTTTGTCAGCGCACCCTGGCCGCTCGGACGCCGGGGGCCTTGCTGCTGCAGCCAGGCCAGTGCTTCTCTCATCTTTGCTGAGGAGGCTTGATTCTGTGACAGAAGGAAGGATTCAGTCTGAACCTAGTCTGGTCGGCTTGGGCCGGTCAGCACTGGTAACGGCAGGTTCCAGCTGCCCGTCTGCGGCTCCGCAGTGGCTTGGTCCTGCTCACTCCTCACTCCTGGTTCGGCGAGGGCTCCGCTCACTGTGTGCGCGGCCCTGTGATGCGCTTCAGTCAGTGATGTGCAAGCAGGAGCGACAGGAGCCAGCACTGAGCGGAGCTCCTGAGGGTGGCCGGGACAGGCTCCCTTCCTCTTCCGTTTTGCTGCGGTGACTGACGGGATTGCAGGCGGGAGAGGCCCTGCGGACCCAGGTGGACGTCCAGGCTAGGAGAAGTAGACCTCTCTGGTTCCAGGGCCCTGTGCCGTCACAGGCGTTCCCGGTTCATCTTAACTGATACAGGGCCAGGTTGATTTCCTCTTTCTAACTGAAACGATAGTGATTCCTAGAGGTGTTGCGGCCTCCTGACGGCAAGGACGAAGGGTGGTGGTGACAAGGGTGGGTGGAAGGTGGGAGCTGGTGCCGTCGTCACCCTCACTAAGCAGGTGAAGCGGTGCCAGCTGTTGCCTCCCCCACCCCCTTCTAGCTGTTTAAATTCTTGTAACAAGTGGTTTCTATTCCTGCAACAAAGATTGACCCCATCCAAGGCCATGACACTGGTCAAGTTCCTGGGATACTCTGCTCAGGGCGTGCCGGCGTCTTCCTGGGCAGCCGTATGGGTGGGTCTTGGGCTGTGCACACTGGAGCAGCACGGGCCCTCAGGCTGCAGGAACCTGTGGTGACAGGGAGGGAGAGGCCTTGCATGGAACCCTGGGGGCGGTTGTGTGGCTGTTTGGTGTGAGGGAACTATCTGTGTAACTCCAGAGGTCAGTAAGGTGAAAGGAAACCTAACTTACATGTTCTCTAGTATTTTTGACTACTTGATGATAATAGCAGGTTAGGTTGATGGCATGAGGTACTTGAAAAAGTCCATGCAGAATGAAATTAAAAGATAGGCTTATACTGGTGCAAAAATTTCTGAAATCCATGTATAGTTTTTCCATAATTGGCATTTCCATGAAGTTTTTGAGCTCTTCTTCGTGTGTGTCTCTAACGCATGTGCTTCTAGTTCTTCTATATGTGTGGTTTACGGGTGTGCAGCATAAGGGTCATGCCTGTTACATCCGTGTTACTGCGTTTACCAAAACAAGATGTTGTCCTTCATACCGTTCATGCCTGTGGCCTGGGTAGTGTATCTGTTTCGGGGCCAGGACTGCGCTGTTTGATTGCTGTAGCTTTATGATCCATGTGGAGATCAGGGAGGGATGCTTCTGGCTTTATTCCTTCTACTCAGGAATGCTTTGACTGCTCAGGGTTTTTGGTGGTACCATATGAATTTGAACATTTTTTTTCTATTTCTGTGAATGGTGACGTTGACATTTGGATTGAATTTGAACTGTCTGTAGATAAATTCGGGTGATATGGACATTTTAACATTATTAACATTTCTAATCCATGAATATGAAATATCTTTCCTTTTTTTATGTCTTCATCAGTTTCTTTCATAAGTGTCTTATAGTTTTCAGTGTGGATATTTCATCTCCTGGATTACATTTGCTTCTAAATATTTTATTGTTTGATGCTATTGCACATTAGATCACTTTTAAAATTTATTTCTCAGGTAGCTGATTGTTAGTGTATAGCAGGAATATGTGAAGGAATTGAGATCAGTATGTTGAGGAGGGTGCACATATCTGTGTCATTTCAGCATTGTTCACAGTGTCCAAGATACGGAAGCAGCACAAATGTGCACTAGCGGGTGAGTGGATAAAGAAAGTGAGTAGTTGTACACAGTGGAGTAGTAGGTGAGGTGACCCCCACCCTCCCACACACTGTGCCCCCTCCATGTGTGAGAGCCGGGGCTGAGAGGAGGGACCCAGTGAGATCCAGGTGTGAGGTGACCCCCCCAAACATACACACTGTGCCCCCTCCACTGTGTGAGAGCCTGGGCTGAGAGGAGGGATCCAGTGAGATCCAGATGTGAGGTGACCCTCACACACACTATCCCCCCTCCACTGTGTGAGTGGGCCTGGGCTGAGAGGAGGGATCCAGTGAGATCCAGGTGTGAGGTGACCCTCACACACACTGTCCCCCCTCCACTGTGTGAGTGCCTGGGCTGAGAGGAGGGATCCAGTGAGATCCAGGTGTGAGGTGACCCCCACCCTCCCACATACTGTGCGAGTGGGCCTGGGCTGAGAGGAGGCACCCAGTGAGGTCCAGGTGTGAGGTGACCCCCACCCTCCACACACTGTGCCCCCTCCACTGTGTGAGAGCCTGGGCTGTGAGGAGGGACCCAGTGAGATCCAGATGTGAGGTGACCCCCCCAACCATACACACTGTGCCCCCTCCACTGTGTGAGAGCCTGGGCTGTGAGGCGGGACCAGTGAGATCCAGATGTGAGGTGACCCCCCCAACCATACACACTGTGCCCCCTCCACTGTTTGAGAGCCTGGGCTGTGAGGAGGGATCCAGTGAGATCCAGGTGTGAGGTGACCCCCCCAAACATACACACTGTCCCCCCTCCACTGTGTGAGAGCCTGGGCTGAGAGGAGGGATCCAGTGAGATCCAGGTGTGAGGTGACCCCCCCAAACATACACACTGTCCCCCCTCCATGTGTGAGAGCCTGGGCTGTGAGGCGGGACCAGTGAGATCCAGATGTGAGGTGACCCTCACACACACACACACACTGCCCCTTACACTGTGTGAGAGCCTGGGCTGAGAGGAGGGACCCAGTGAGAACCAGATGTGAGGTGACCCGCACCCCCCCCCACTATCCCCCCCCCCCCGTGTGAGGGCCTGGGCTGAGAGGAGGCACCCAGTGAGAACCCCTCCTTCCGTAGTGTGAACGTGCTTAGGCTTCCTTGAAAAGTTGTCTTATCAAGAACAGGCCGGTCTCAAGCTGACAGATGAGAGAGAGCGGGAAGAGACAGCGGGAAGAGACAGCTACTAGATGGTGCTTGCTAGGATTGTCTGGCTCAGACGTGAAAGTGAATGTGCTAAGTGTTTTCCAGAGCTATCCGGAATGCTCTTGAGACAAATGGAAAAATAGACTCATTCAAGGGAAAACGTATCAGTCCAGAGAGACAAGGATGAACAGATGGGCATTTTAGAGCTGAGGTACAGTCACTGAAGAAAGCTCTGTGGGTCGATCCCCTGAGGAATGGAGAAGGCAGAGGAAAAAGCAGTGCATTGGCAGGTAAAAGAACGGACCCGGCTCCACCTGAGCAACAGAGAGAGGAGATCCGGGCACACACCCCACGCTTTGGGGACTCGGAAAGACAAATGAAGGGTCTGGCACTGTGGCCTGGTGGTAAAGCCACCACTTGAGACACGGTGACCATGTGGGTGCCCGTTTGTGTTCTGGCGGCTCCACTTCCAATCCAACCCCCGTTAATGCACCTGGGAAGGCAGAGGAGGACGCCCAGGTGCTTGGGCCCCTGCACCCACATGGGAGACCCAGAGGAAGCTCCTGGCTGCTGGTTTTGGCTAGGCTCCTCCCTAGCCATTTGTGGCCTCTTGGGGGAGTGAACTACTGTATAGGAATCTCTCTCTCCCTCCCTCCCTTCCTCCCTCCCTCCCTCCCTCCCTCCCCCATCCTCCCTTTTCTTTCCTTCTCTCTCTGTAACTCTGGCTTTCAAAATAAATAAATTTTCAGAAAAAGAAAAGTTAAAAGCTGGGAGAAGATACTGTTAATGAATACAAGTAATGAAGGATTAGTGTTGAGAATAGATTTCAGAATTACAGATATCACTTCGGAGATATAAACTATAAAACAAGCAGTGGGAAGAGCTCTGCGAAGTCAACACAAGCAGGACATTTCCAGGAAACGTCTGAGAAAAACAGCGCGATTGGTGATGAACGAAATGGAGATCAAAAGCACAGCACAGTCCCATTTCGTATCCTTGTCGCGGTTGAGTGATTAGCTGTGCCCTGCTCCGAGGATGGAAGGCGCGATTATTCACGGCTGCTCCGCTCGTATCCTGCGGCGTGTTCTGGGCAGGAAGTCAGTACCACTTCCTGAGACTGGACAGGCGCATACCCCACCCGAGAGAAAGCCTCCCACAGGCAGCGCCGACGGTGTGGGAGGAGCGCTGGGGGAGTGCACCACTCCCACAGAGGCCTGTGCAGGTGCGGGCGAGCCAGCCCGGCCTCGGGCCACGTCGATGAGCCCGGCAAGTTAGAGGAGCAAAACGTTCCCAGTTCCGGAAAGCATTCTTGTTCTAAGGCTCAAAGACACACCTTAGGGACTTAGACCATCTAAATACTGAATACAGATGTAGAAATGGCAAAAATGATGGAGATGAGATTGGAGGTGATGGTTATTTGAATGAGGTCTGTGGGGGGGTAGAGAGAGAGAGAGAGAGACAGACAGACAGAGAATAACTTTTAATGTGGACTGGTAGGGGAAAAAGAGAGGGACAAAAGGGTGAAGATTTGTCATCCTGGGATGGAACCAGAGCAGGATGTGATTTCTAGTCCCAGCGCGCGCGCGCGTGTGTGTGTGTGTGTGTGTGTAAGGTTTTGAAATACTAAACGACGAAGGACTCTAAGTGACACTGAACACGTTCTTTTATTTCATTTGAGCAGAGAACCCGACACAAACACAAAGCAGAGGAGACGAGTCCCAGAGGGGAACCAGCACATTTTGCAGTTCTGGGCCGGCTCAGCCCGGCCAGCTCCTGAAGCTCGCTCCAGACCGCATCTGGAGAATCCCAGCGTTGGCAGCTTGCACTGGGACTCAGTGGGGCTTTTGGCTTACTCAAAGTTTCAGGTTAAAAAAAGCTAAAAATAATTGTTCAGTTAAATCAGTAACTAGTGGAAAGTGAGGCCAGGGCAAGTCAACCTTTGTGACCGCATCATGAATAAAATGGAAAAAGGAATCTGGAACACGAGTATTGTGAGGGAGGAAAAGGCCAGTGCAGGTGGCCACGGCACCAGGAAGAGCGTGGGGTTTACCTGTGCATAGCGCAATACGCCTGGGTCACAGACAGGAAGGAAATCCTGTCGGGTGTGGCAGTGTGGGCGGGACTGGGGCACGTGAGGTGAAGTGTGGTAGGCCAGGCACAGAGAGACCAGTTCTGCACGATCTCGCTCCCACATGGCATCGAAAAAGTCCATCTCACACACGTTGAGAGTGGCTGCCAGCAGCTGGGACGTGGAGGGGAGCAGCCCCGGGAGGGCTGTGCGGCATCACACAGCGCAGGGGGCAACACTGGCTCAGCACACTATTACGTGTTTCATCTGGAAGTAGGAGAGTGGGGTTTCCAGGTTCCCAACACAAAGAAGTGATGTTTCAGGACATGAACATGATGATCACCTTGGTTTTAACAGATCACAGTGTATACATGGTATAGATTATGGCACTGTCACCCAAATCATGTACGACTTAAGATACGCTGACTTAGAACTTAAAGTACATTGATTTAAGCACAGTATCAAAAAATAAACACAAAAAGAAAAAAACTATTTTTTGAAAGGCGAGAGCAATCTAATACTCACTTTGTTAGACTTAAAGTGTCCACTTATACCTCACCTTCTCTTTATCCCCGACTGATGGATCTGAAATTACTACACAACATGCCAGGAGTGGTCCTATTTCAAATAAATAAACACAAAACAAACAAAAGATTAATGACAATGGCGTCTCCCTACTTGCACTGAAACAAAGTATTCCCTTCTGTGAATTCTTGCAAGAGGTTACTACATAAAACAAGAGCTTGTCAGTGAGCTTGTTATTGTAACCAAATGACCACCCCATGGGAATTCCATGTTGTCTCAGTGGACAAGCGATGCTGTCACGCCCAGATAATGGGCTGGCCATGGCGCATTGCATCTGGAGGATAGAGTGGAGCGTTATTTCTCTGGAAAGAAATTGTTATGTGCAAATTAGCTCTTGGACTGGAATGTCTTCTGTTTGGTGCTAGTCCAAGAAAGAAAACTTAATTCCAAGGGTGCGTGTTATTCTAATGAGTGTTATTAATTATAAGGCAGGCTGTCATCATGAGCATTCCAGTGTAAATATGTTATTTACAAGGATAATAGGCAAAAGAAAGTCTAAAAGTGAGCTGAAATGAATCTCTTCAATTCTATGCCAGCTTGATGCCTGAGCTGATTTCAGCCCAGTGGGGCGTTCACGGCAAAACCTTGCTGTCTGACAGTTGTCTCAAGAACCGGCCCAGTCAATCAGATCTGTGTGTCCGTACACACCAGGTAGCCCAGGTCAGTGTAAGCCATGCTGGGTTGTGTCTGAGCTGGGTTTGACGGGATGTGGGGTCAGTGGGTGGGAGAGGGAAGGGGGAGGCTGGGGCGGATAAGTCCAGTTACACTTTGAGAAGCGGGGGTCTGACCCTCTAGGGTGGTGCTTCCTGCAGCTCCCCACCCAGACACTCCCGACAGAACTGGGGCTGAGCTCGTGCCCCCAGGTGTGGTTGCTCAGTCCAAGTGCAGCCTCTCCTGAGTGCTTTGTTTGAAATGCAGCCTGTGCACTCTGTAACACAGGCCTGGTTGCACGTGGCTACTGTGATAGCATCAGTACCAGTCAGGGCAATCGCAGACTTCCACGTCATTCCATAATGCTCACAATCGACCGAATGAAGAACGGGAGAGAGAGGACGGCTCCTGGGGAGGAATCTTGTCTAAGGAGCGGGGGATGGAGGTTGGTGCCGACAGTCACAGGGATAAAGGAGTGAAGGATGAGACACGGAGTCCTAGAGGACTGGCAAGGCCGTGTCAGGATGAGACACGGAGTCCTAGAGGACCGGCAAGGCCGCGTCAGGGGGGTCAGCTGGCTCCGGCGAGAGGACGAGTGCACTGACACGCGGACACTGAAGTGGACAGCGAGCATTGTAGGGACTGGAGTCCCTAGCTTGCTAAATGCCAGTTTCACTCGCTTGCCTGCCTGCTGTATAGGCCTCATCTTGAAGGGGGCAGGCTGGATCCTTGAGAACAAAGAGAGTGACTCTCCTGGAATTTATGACCTTCTGCAGAAGACTGGTCGGGGGATAGAAACGCCAGTGGGCTACAGGGGGGTGAGTGGCCTCTCTGTGATTTGAAGATGAGGAGCAGGAGGAAGGCACGAGACCTCCAAGGCAGCAGTCACTCAAGTTGTGTGATGCACAAGCCAGTTGCATGTGCAGCAGACCACTAGAGAAGGTGAGGAGGAGTCACCTTTGACAAAGTGGTGTCGTCTGCTAAACACACAGGGAAAGCCAGCAGAAAGTCCTCGAGGCATCGGCCAGCATGTGACTTCTTCCCTGCTTGTGTGTCGGTGTTACCGGAGTTAGCTTGGTGGGAAGATTTGTTCCCTTGCCTGTCAGTCACGTGTGTGCAGAGAGAGCCCCTCCCAGTCGCCCTCTGATGATTCTCGCGTCTTTCACAGGCAGGCGAGGGCAAAGTGTCCTCCTCCTGAGCTGTGCGCCCCACACCTGAGCACAGGGACTCATCACCCTCGCCCCGGGCCCAGGGCCCTGCTGGCGTCTCAGACATGCAGGGATGGTCGGCTGGGCTGCTGACCGGGCCATCTGCACAGCCATTGGAGCCACTCGAATGTCGACAGGGTCTGGGGAGGGGACCCCAGCCCTGACTTGACACAGGGGTGGCCGGGATGGGTGTGTTGGTGAGGATGGGGTGGGCGTGTGAACACGCAGCGGCCAGGAGTGTCAGGACATTTTTGTTCTGTCCGTGGAAGAGCAAAGATATTTCACAATTTACATTCTACTCAGATCGACTGGCGATTAGTAGTTTAATTGGCGAGCGGGGTCACCGCTTGCATAAACATGATAGTTGTTTTGTTCCTTTGGATTTGGAGTTAAAAATGCTTTTTCCTCCTTTCAGGGATTTTTAGGGATTTTCCAAGCCATTGCTGTATAAGAGCCAGTCATGATGGCTCTGTTGGTCACCCTTAACCATCACTTAAGAGAAACTTAAGGAGAGACTTGGCTTATTGCAAATGAATATATATTTTCTAAACTCAAGTCGATAAATTCCAAGAAAAGACTGGGCATAATATTGTATGCATGGTTACAAAATTCTGCAGACCAAGAAGTGGCCCATTACAAGGGGATCTGTAGAAAGTTTGTGAAAAATTCTCTGGTCCAAAATAAACTTGTATTTCAATTCTGTCTCCCATGAACGTTTTGAAGAGCTCTGTGCTACTCCTGTGAATGGAAACCACCAAGGCCTCTGCCAAGGTGCTGTGGGCAGCTTCTCATGCCCTCGCCGAGGGTCGGTCACTTCTGGCTGCCCGAACACAAGCGCTGAGGCTGGTAACCAAGCCGCTACCACATGACAAACAAGGGTGGCCTGTCCAGCCTGGGTTCACATCTGGAGTGGGGTGATGTGAGATTCACACCACTCAGAACAGGGCGAAATTTAGAATGTGTGAGTTGTTTACTTCTGGAACTTCCCATTTAATACTTTGGGATCACGCTTGACCACAGGTAACAAAACCACTGAAAGTTAGCTGACGGATAAAGGCTGCGCTGTGTTATTTTCCCTCCAGATTGGTTTTGGTTTCAATTCAGTTTTTTTTTTTTTAAGATTTTGTTTATTTATTTGAGAGGTAGAGTTACAGATAGTGAGAGGGAGAGACAGAGAGAAAGGTCTTCTACCCGCTGGTTCACTCCTCAAATGGCCGCAAAGTCCAGAGCTAGGCCGATCTGAAGCCAGGAGCTCGGAGCTTCCTCCAGGTCTCCCGTGTGGGTGCAGGGACCCAAGCACTTGGGCCGTCCTCCACTGCTTTCCCAGGCCACAGCAGAGAGCCGGATCAGAAGTGGAGCAGCCGGGACTCAGTGGCCATATGGGATGCCAGCACTGCAGGCAGAGGATTAACCTACCACTGCACAGCACCGGGCCTTTCAGTCCAGGCTCCCTTTCCTTCCTCCCTCCCTTCCTCCTCCCTCCTTCCCCCCTCCCTCCCTCCCTCCCTCCCTCTCTCCCTTCCTTCCTTCCTTCCTTCTTTCTTTATTTATTTGAAAGTCAGAGTTACACAGAGAGAGGAGAGGCAGAGAGAAAGAGAGGTCTTCCATCTGCTGGTTCACTCCCCAGTTGGCCACAACAGCCAGAGCTGTGCCGATCCGAAGCCAGGAGCCAGGAGCCTCCCCTGGATCTCCCATGCAGGTGCTGGGGCCCAAGGATTTGTGCCATCTTCCGCTGCTTTCCCAGGCCATAGCAGAGAGCTGGATTGGAAGTGGAGCACTTGGGATTTGAACCGGTGCCCCTATGGGATGCTGGCTCTGCAGGCAGTGCCCTCACCGGCTACACCACAGTGCCAGCCCCTCAATTCAGTTTTTAGGATAAATTTCTGATAACTGGGGGGGGGGGGCTGATTCGTTTTTCCGACTCTGTTACCCCAGAGAACACTCGCGCAGCGTGGTGTTGGTGGCACAGGGACTCCGGCTTGAGCCAGTGTGCTTCAGCAGGATTTGAACCCTGAGGCTCCTGGCTTCCTCTCGGCCGTGCAGGCAGCCGTGTGGTCCACCCGTTGCGGGGTGCTGGAGCCTGTGGTGGCAGAGCTCCTGACCAGCACACATGGGCCCAGTGGGCGTTTCAGTTCCTCATTCCCACAGCTAGAGGTGTGGGTGAGGGGAGAGCCAGGGAGGGCCAGAGCCCTCCAACCCAGTGCCACCAGACTCAGGGTCTCAGCTGCAGGCAGATGTGGAGGAGGAGGAGGGTGGGATTTCTCCTGCTGCCCTCTGTCCTGCCTGGGAGATCCGAGAGAGCGAGCGTGTGGCTGCACAGAGGACCTCCGAACATATCCCAAAGCCGCAGTAGCCAAAGCAGCATGGCGTCGGCATGTAAGGAGACACACAGACCAGAGGAGGATGCTGGTACTGAGGCCGGGCCTGGGCCATGGGTGGCCAGGCCCTCACGCTGGGAGGCAGGTGGGGACCAGATGCCAGAGTGGAGCCAACCAGGGCTTTTCCATTTGCTTGTTTTTAATGAGCTCAGCTTCATTTTTGTCACAGAAGATAGAAGTTACAAGTAGATGTTTAGCACTTTTTCTTCTTCTTCCCAGAAAGCACAGAGCTAAAAAAGAATGACTCAGTAGCTGACTCATAAGTTAGGCGCCCAACACGGGGGCGGGTGGGGAGGTGGGGCTGCCGAGTGCCCCATTTGAGGGTTTGCCGCGTCCACATACCTGTGCACAAGTCCACCTGTCTCCCGGTGCCTTGTAAAGGTGATCAAGTTCTGCTTGCCAATCAGACATTTAAAAATAAATAAATAAAGTAAAAGAGACAGCCCACTTCGAATGAGGTTTTTTGGCGGACTTTTCTCGCAGGGTCCCGCTGTGCCTCTGCAGAGGTGCTGTCCTCCCCCCTCCCCGGCCATGGATCCGCGTCCGTAGCTGTAGGCAATGCTCTCCTGTGCGTTACGGATTTGACTGAGAATCAGGGAGAAGACACGTCTATATATTTTCGTCACATACTTAGTTTGCGCTCTTGATTTGTGCTCATTTCTCGTCTCCTCACCAGGCAGGGCAGGTGAATGACGCTGTGTCTGTGCTGCCACAGGAGAGGTCTCTGAGCCTGGACAGGTTCTGTAAATCCTCCCGGAACCCAGGCCTCTGCTGGCCCTGACCTCCCTCGCCTGCATGGGCATGGAGCCGGGTACTCCCTCCCTGGCTGCATCCTGCTGGGAATGTCTACCTGTGCGTCTGCACCCCCCTCCTTGCCGTCTTGAGCGCCTCCCCTGCTTGCCTGGCCCGTGTCGTGGGAGTCCCTGGAGGGCTCTGCTGCCCGCAGCCCTGCTCCGGTGCAGGCAAGGGTCCCCTGCCTGCTTCCCATCCCCCGGCACGTGGGCAGTCCTGCCTGGCTCTCGGAGCATCCTTCTGCCTGGTCCCCCACCTCCCCCCACGGGGTCCTTTGAAAGGAGCGGAGGGCTCAGACGCAGCTCCCTACGGCTCCAGCCATTGCTGCAGAAGGCCTGTTACCACCCGGGCCTCTCTCTTTCCAAAGGAGCAGTTCTCAGGCGTGCATGGCCCAGCTTGCCCTTGCGTCTCTGGCCCTAACTCATTGCTATCCGGGATCCCTGCTAGATTGGAGCCAGTGCCTGGCTCCAGAGGACGGTCAGCACAGAGCCAGGGCCCCTCGCGCACGCGCAGGGCAGCGAGCGTAGCACAGGCGTCAGACGTGGGGCCCTCTGGAGAACAAACAGAAGTGGCAGGATGGCGGCAGTGTCCTGAGTTGCTTGCACATAAAGCCAGCGTACAGAAGTCGGGTGCGTTTTCCATAGTTACGTAGTCTTTACAATCAACACTTAGGGCGACTCTGCGTTATATGCTTCAGTTGTTTCCACCATGAATTCCTTAGTTATTTGCTGCTTCTCCCCATTAGCCATGATATTGTGACTCCGTTTTGGGGCCTATCCCAGGGGTCTCCCCAAAGTTCATGAACGACACGTATTGTGGAAACCACACGCATGGATTTCAGAATCCTTTCCCAGCAAAATCACATCATCTCTTGATTCCATGTCCATGTCCCTCATACGTCTATTACATTGGGGGGGGTGTCTTCGGACAGAGCCCCAGCGGTTCTGCTGCCGGGGGAGGCAGTGGGGCTCCTCAAGCCTCCAGCCCGGGTATGGGCTGTGCTGACCCCCAGCCCTCTGCTCTGTGCCGCCCGCGTGGCCTCTGCTGCCTCTTCTCATCAGCTGTGACCGTTTTGTTGTTGGATGTTTTGCTAATTTACTCGGTGTGCTAAGTGTACATCTTGATCATAAAAAAGGCCTTCATAAAAATGAATTTTACAGTTGAGTTATTGGTCACCCATCAAAGGAACCTGTCAGGTGCTCACATTTTCTATAAACACTCCTGAGCTGTTATTTTTACTTTGTGCCTTTATTACATGAAATTATATTGTGGCTGTCACCAGATTTTACACAGAGCACAGTGAAAATCTGCCGATACGCTGATGAAGTTTCAGAGGAAAAAGTAACAGCTCTAGCTTGGAATCTAGGCAGGGAAGTGGCACATGCCTGATGGACAGCGAATTTCCCACCCACAGCTTGGAGTGCTGTCGGGTGCTTGTCTCGTCTCAGAGGTGACGGCACGGCTGTCCGGGCTTGATCTAAGTCTTTGACAGAGGTGACGGCGCGGCTGTCCGGGCTTGATCTAAGTCTTTGAAGCATTTCGTGCTCACGTGCATAAAACCACGATAGCTGAACGGCAGAACTCGTGTCCTTGGAGGGCTCTCCAGCGGAATCCCAACCTCGTGTGCTCCAAGTCCACCTCTGCTCACAGAGCTTATTCTGCGGGCAGCCTGGGGTCGTCGGTCCCACGGGCAAGGGGCTGTGGTCTGCGTGTCTGACGTGGCAGGGCCTGGGGGTCAGAGGTGTCGCGCCTTCTGTGGGGCTTAGCAGGACTCTGCAAAGGGAGGCATCTCTCCGCCTTCGAGCCCTTCTCTCTCCTGTGTTTCAGCTTCCTCGGTGGAGGGCATGTGACCCCGAGGTCTGCAACAGGGCAGGGTATGTGAGTGCTGGGAGCCCTGCCCTTGGGGGGGCTCGCGGAGGGCGGGGGACAGAGGTCAGCACATCTGGGTCTTACAAGGGGCCCCCGGTCTCTTTTTGGACACTGAGGGTGTGTATAGGTTTGTGCTCATGGGACGATGTCGTGATACATGTGTGTATCAGCGTCGATGTCTGTGTCAATATAGATAGCCACATCCATGCTTCTGTATTGAAATCCGTGTGTGGGTGTGGAATTGGCGAAAACAGAAGCGGGAGAAACATGGGCCATTCCAGCTCCTGGGGCACGAGGTTGAGTGCGAGGCAGACTGAGGCGCCCCTGAGACCAGGAGAACTGGGGTCCCTGCCATCAGTGAAACCTGGTGGCTTTCACTGCCCACCCGTTTCCAGGCCACACGCATCCCATGCGGTCAGCATCTCCAGGTGGGGGGAGGCGTCAGTCCTTTGTGGTTCCAACCTGGAGAATGGGTACCAGGCAGCCAGGAGCCCTTGGGGATTTTGGCCTGGTGGGGGGTATTGCTGGTGTGAATTCTAGAAGGATCCTGTGGCGATCAGCTTAGAGACAACGAAGCGTGGGGCTGCTGGTCCAGGAGCAGGGCCCAGAGTCCGCCCGTGAGTGTGGCCGCGAGGGCTGCAAGGGACAGAAACCGAGGCGTCCCGTGCACAGGCGGAGGCGAGGCAGAAGCAGGAGCGTGCAGGTGACTCCCTGGTGACCATCCCTGAGAGCTGCAGGTGGACTGAGGGGTTGGACTAGAAGGGGGAGTTGGGACACGTGGTGCTTCTGGACACAGACACAGATGTGGCCCCTGAGCCGCGGCACCGGGGAGGCACCGCTGAGCTTCTGGGGCTGCCGGGCCTGCCCTTCCCTGGACCCTGAGCTCACAGTCGGGTGGGGGACGGACCTTGTTCTTTAGGTCGCACAGTGGACAGCAGCATCCTGCAAACCCCTGGTGCACGTTAAGGGGTGAGTCACACAAACATGAGGGTGAGGACCCAGAGGTGAGGGTCAGCATGAGGGCCAGAGGGCAGCACACAGCACCCCACCCCCGGCTGCTCCCGAGGGCTCTGCTCTGAGCCTGGAAGAGGCGGGCGGGAGCTGCGAGTCCTCATCCTGGGGGGCTGGGCGCCCCCTGCACACAAGCAGCTGGGTTTCCCTGGCTCCCACTGCCCAGCCCTTCTCATCCATGGGAGAAAAGGGAGATGGTGGGATTTAGAGAAGGGGAGCCTCCCCCGAATGCCCACTGTGATGGGCACGTTTGGAATGCTGGCCCACCCTGCTCCTAGGCTGTCTGTGCCCCAGGGGATCGGGGGCGGCTGGGACGCGGCTCCTACGTTCCTTCCCCATGGAAGAGCTGGAGTCCCTCACACTTGTCCTGCCCAGGACCTCGGACGGCCCCAGACCTCATATGTGACCAGGACAGTCTGGCCAATGGGAGCACAAAGCCTTGTTTGCAGCTGTCAGTATTGTGCTAGCGTTTCCACCTGTGTGCATGTGTGTCGACTTTACGAGAAAAGTGAATAAATACACAAAATAAAATAAAGTGGGTTGGGTCACCTGTCTGTGCCAGAATGCTTCCTGTCGCATGTGATTTGGGGGTTCTGTGAGACTCCTGCAGTGTGTCCCCACAGGTGACAGCGTGCAGAGCGTGGGAGTCCACGGCGAGGGCCACACTCATTTTGACCAAGCAGCTTCTTTAAGTCTGTGTCCTTGCCAAGGTCTGTAAAGGGACAACAGCCCCGACTTCCACTTCTCTTTCCTGCTCAGGCCCCAGGGAACGCACACTGTCCCCGGCGGAAGGCAGCGCTTTGCCAGCTGAGAGCTCACACTCGGCGACTCCTCCGGCAGGAACGTGCTTTTCCCAGCGGAAGGGCTCCCTGCTGGCTTTGTCCCGAGCCCAGAGCCCACACAGTGAGGCTCCTGCCCCCTGGGCTCCGGGCCCAGGGAGTGGGAGGGGCAGGGTCTTGCGAGGCACTCCCCGGAGCAACCTTGCAGCTCACCTCCTGCGAGCTCCCGTTCCTCACGGCTTTCTGGCCTTGATCTCTTCCCCAGCGCCTGTCTCGGCACGGATGTTGAGAAAATTCCCACCTTTGTTCTTCACCCCTTGATTTTCCTTTGTGGAATGTTTCCTCTTCGACGCCGTGTAGCCTAAAATGGATCATTGAAATCCGTTTGACTCATGCAGTCCTGAGCGTCACAGCCCTAGGTGACCTCAGGACGTACAGAGACCTGTGCCTGGCTCACGGGTCCCTTTCCTTCCGGAATGCGAGCGAAGCTCCTAGCATCAGGACATTCTGTCCAGTACCCGGCCCGAGCACCGTCCACACCCCACTCAGCACTGTGTTGGGTGCGAGGGCGCAGAAATGAGATGCCGTCCTTATCCCCGACATGCCACGGGGCAACTTGCCCGACACAAGACCCAACTTGTTGCCCACCGAGTCCCTTCCCCAGGGAGTCGGGTTTCTCTCTGCCCAGTGAGAGGCGAGGACAGTCACCCAGCCGGGCAGGGAAGGGCAGACCGTCACTCATGTCTGTGCCTCATAAACCCCTCACCAGTGCTGGGGACCCGTCTCTCGAGCCATGGGCTCACCCTTCCTTCCGAGTCTCTTGGGTTGGGGGGCAGGTCTGTGCCGGTTCCAAAAGGAATCATTGTTTCTCCCTGAAAACCGAGGCCCATTTGTCACCAAGGAAAGGACGGGTGTCAGTGGCTGTGGCACTGTTCAAAGTGGTGGCTTCTACGTAGGAGACGGGATCCAGTGAGCAAACCATGCGTGTGCGCACGTGTGTGCGTGTGCACGTTAGGGTGTGCTTGTGGGAGAGCTGGCAGTCAGCTAATTCACTGATCAGTGCTGCTTTGCACTAGTGCTGCCCTAGGCAGTCCCCACCTGTGTCTGACACGCTTCAGGCTTTCTTGGTCCCTGCATTGTGTGTCAGGCTGACCAGGCAGAGTGACGTTTCATTTGCTGGGTTCAGACGGCAGAGAGTCAATGGAATCATAAAGTGTAAGCTGTTTATTTTTTTATGCTTGTTTTCTTTTTTTTTTTTTTAAGATTTTGTTTATTTATTTTAGAGGTAGAATTACAGGCAGTGAGAGGGAGAGAGAGAGAGAAAGATCTTCCCTCCGCTGGTTCACCCCCTAGTTGGCCATGATGGCCGGAGCTGAGCTGATCCAAAGCCAGGAGCTTCTTCTGGGTCTCCAATGTGGGTGCAGGGGCCCAAGCGCTTGGGCCATTTTCCACTGCTTTCCCAGGCTGCAGCAGAGAGCTGGATTGGAAGTGGAGACGCCGGGACTAGAACCGGCACCCGTATGGGATGCTGGCGCAGCTCAGCACTCCTGAGAGTCTGTGGGGTTGTGAGGGACATCGATGTTCGGGCTCCCTGCTGGGGAGAGGAGTCCGAGTCCTGGTCGTGGAATTTCGGAGCCAAGATCCCAGCACCTTTCCTGGTGGAGTGGCTGAGCCAGCCCTTTGACTTCGCCAGCTCTGTTCACTGGGTTTCCTCACACCTGGCGTCCTTGTCACAGGAGCGTTGTGGGATTGGCCATGCACCTGCAAGGGTTTGTCACAGCCAGTGCTGAGGGGCCGGGGAGGGGAGCTGCGGCGGGAACTGTCCCTGGAGTGCAGAGCCGCGGCCCACCATGAGAACTGTGCAGCCCCTTGCCATCCAGGGTCTCGGCAGGCGTCTAAGGAATTTACATTTCTAAGACTTTCAATCAAGCATCCTGTCGCTGTGTGCTGCGGAAGCGTCAGCGCCCTCCCTGTACAGCATGGAGTCCCTGGCTGCCCCGCCAGGTCCACTGCCTTGTGGGGCCCGCTGTCCTGGTCTGCTTCCTCCCCCCACATGGACTTGACAGGCCTGGTGGAGCCTCCTCCCCAGCAGGACACAGCTCCGCTGTCGGCTCCCAGAGGCAAAGCCAAGGCCGCTTCTCCATGTACGGACGGCAGGCTGAGGTCCAGGGGGCCCTGAAGGAGCGCGGTAAGCAGGTGGGAACTGAGTGGGCAGCCGATACACCCCAGTCCTGCCCCCAGGGGACAGGCAGGAGCTGAGTCGGGGAGGCCACGGCGGCCGGGCGTCCTGCAGCACCCCACGCTCACAGTCGTGCTTCCCCGCCGCACCTGGCACATGCGAGGGAGCAGGCCCACCCCCACCTGCCCGCACCCAGCAGAATGGCAGCTGCAGGCAAGGGACGAAAGGACGTCTCTGCGATCTGGGGACCTGGAGGCTTGGAGGGAGGCGCTCACAGCCTGGGAGGGGCACCCAGAGCAGAGACCTTCCCCGGGGAGCCCAGGGAGCTTGGGCTAGTTGTGTGCAGGGAGCTCCCAGAAACCAGGCCTACCGAACCCCCGGCCCCGCATCCCCGCCTCCCTGCAGTGTCTGGGACCTGCCGTCATGGCCCCCGGGAAACTGCAGCTCCTCCGAGGGTCCTTGGAGGGAAGAACGAGGAATGAGCCCCTTGGAGCCTGTTTCATGAGGCCACAGTCCCTTCATGACCGAATTATCTACTCCCACGGCCTGGTTGTGCCCCAGCCACCCTGCCTCCTGAGGGCATCACCTCAACACGGGACACTGGGGCCAGCAACATTCAGACCACAGCACCTGGGGCTGCACGGAGGCCCAGTGCTTGTCACTGCCGTCCCCCTGTCAGACGAGCTCCGAGCCCCAGCTGGAGCATGGCCTCCTGGGTGGGTGGCAGGACTCAGGGTGGTGGTGGAGCCCCCGAGGGACTCCCGGGGCCGTCTCAACACGGGACTCTGATTCCTTCTCAGGAGAAGTTCTGGGACCAATTGCACACTTCTTTTATCTTATAAAAAATACCAAGAGATGAGTTTCTGCCTTCTCCATCCGTGGGGGCGCTCCTAAACAAAAGGGCCAACAAAGAAGTCTTCAGGACAAGCAGCCCAGGCCATGGGTTTCCCATGTTCCTCCTTTCCACCTGATGAGAACGGGCTGCCGTGCCGCAGGAGCGGGCGGTGTCGTCTCTGTGCACCTGTCCACCTCCAACCCCTTAATGCCACCTCTCCCTTGAGTCAGCCACCCCAGGGCTTCGGGTCCCACTTTATAGAGTGCTTTTGCTTTAATAGGTCTGGGAAAAGGAACTGTAGCTGTGTCTGGTACGCACACGATTGAGTTGTCTGAATGAGTCAGAGTTATTGCAGGTAATCTGGGAGGTGGCCCTGCAGGTGCACGGGAGGCGTGACGGTCGGGACGACAGATGGGGCGGGTGGGGGCCCCGGGCAGGTGCAGAGCTTTGGGGCCAAGGCCTTGATGCCCTCTCACCACGCCCTTCCTGGGCAGATGTCTGGAGGAACTCACTGAGCGTCAGTTTGTAATCTGCACAGAAGCGAGGGGTTAGACCCAACACACAAAGCCGAGCAGCCACGGGGACTCCACAGGGACTGAGCCAGGCGCTTTCTGTCCCTTACCTTCTCCGTGGTGAGTCCAGGAGGTGGTCAGGCAGTGGGGTGTGTGTGTGTGTGTGTGTGTGGATGCACAATGCCTGTTTTTCCCAGAGTAATCTGCATGTCTCTCACATTGGCACGGTGGCTGTGGGGTGGTGTGAAAACCCACCTGTGCAGGAGACCCACCCGTCCAGGAGACAGGCACTCACGTGAGAATAAAGGTGCCCGTGGTGTTCCTGAACTGAATACAGCTCACGGTGATTGCAAGGCCAGACCGTAAGCCAACCAGAGACTGCCCCATGAACAAGCCCGTTGAGACGTGGAGTCGCATTCTACGGTGGCCAGCACTCAGGGAGGGGGGAAATCCTGGGAGGCTGGAGGAGTAAGAACGGAAGGAAATGCAAGTGTCCGACACAGACGGGTTCAGAAAACCACGCGTGAGAGTCACCGTGGGCTCACCCAAGGAGGAGGGACGTGCAGCTGGGGTCACCGTGGGCTCACTCAAGGAGGAGGGACGTGCAGCTGGGGTCACCGTGGGCTCACTCAAGGAGGAGGGACGTGCAGCTGGGGTCACCGTGGGCTCACTCAAGGAGGAGGGACGTGCAGCTGGGGTCACCGTGGGCTCGCCCGAGGAGGAGGGACGTGCAGCCGGGGTCACCATGGGCTCACCCAAGGAGAAGGGACGTGCAGCCGGGGTCACCGTGGGCTCGCCCGAGGAGAAGGGACGTGCAGCCGGGGTCACCGTGGGCTCGCCCGAGGAGGAGGGACGTGCAGCCGGGGTCACCATGGGCTCACCCAAGGAGAAGGGACGTGCAGCCGGGGTCACCGTGGGCTCGCCCGAGGAGAAGGGACGTGCAGCCGGGGTCACCGTGGGCTCGCCCGAGGAGGAGGGACGTGCAGCTGGGGTCACCGTGGGCTCGCCCGAGGAGGAGGGACGTGCAGCTGGGGTCACCGTGGGCTCGCCCGAGGAGAAGGGACGTGCAGCCGGGGTCACCGTGGGCTCGCCCGAGAAGGAGGGACGTGCAGCCGGGGTCACCGTGGGCTCGCCTGAGAAGGGATGTGCAGCCGGGGTCACCGTGGGCTCGCCCGAGGAGAAGGGACATGCAGCCGGGGTCACCTCGAGGAGCCGGGGTCTGTGAGAACGTTTCCCCTTTTGTAACCCCTGTGATGTTGTGCAGGTCAGTGCTCCTCCCATAAGGATCCTGTGGACAGCGGGGGCTTGTTTTTAACTTCTGATTTCACGTGTGAGATGTTTTCCGGACTTGGTGCATGTGTAGCAGGGTGGAAACATCTCCGTATTCCACTCAGAGAGAGCACGTGTGGACACACCTCCCCTGGTGGTGGGCGTCCAGGTTTCTGCTAAGTTGGCTTCCAGCACATCCCGGCAGACATCCTTGTGTAGCTCTGGGGGGAGCATGTGCTGTGTTGGGCAGATTCCTAGCGGCTGAATTTCTGCGCTGAGGATAACGTCTGTTTGGACAGATCTTGCCAATTTGCTCTTCAAAAAGAAATTGATAGTTTCTGCCTTAACCAACAAGCACAGATTCACACGCACTAAAGGCTGTAACGGCAAGTTTTCAATCCAGGCCATCGAAGCTCCGCCCCCTCGCTGCTGCTGTCCGACCTCGAGCAAGGGAATGTCCGCCCTTCCTCTGCTTGGACGCTGGCTCGCTGTCGCCCTGCCCTGGACGGTTTCTCTGTGCGTGCTTCACCGCAGGGGTGCAGTAGGCCTCGCTGTCACCCTGCTTCACCGCAGGGGTGCAGTAGGCCTCGCTGTTGCCCTGGACGGTTTCTCTGTGTGTGCTTCACTGCAGGGGTGCAGTAGGCCTCGCTGTCGCCCTGCTTCACCGCAGGGGTGCAGTAGGCCTCGCTGTTGCCCTGCTTCTCTGCAGGTGTGCAGTAGGCCTCGCTGTTGCCCTGGACGGTTTCTCTGTGCGTGCTTCACTGCAGGGGTGCAGTAGGCCTCGCTGTCGCCCTGCTTCACCGCAGGGGTGCAGTAGGCCTCGCTGTCGCCCTGCTTCACCGCAGGGGTGCAGTAGGCCTCACTTTTGCCCTGCTTCACCGCAGGGGTGCAGTAGGCCTCGCTGTTGCCCTGCTTCTGTGCAGGGATGCAGTAGGCCTCGCTGTTGCCCTGCTTCTCTGCAGGGGTGCAGTAGGCCTCGCTGTTGCCCTGCTTCACCGCAGGGGTGCAGTAGGCCTTGCTGTTGCCCTGTTTCACTGCAGGGGTGCAGTAAGAGTTCTGTGAGTCTTAGGCTACAGTGCTCCAGACCACTACAAGGTGACTGTCCTGAGGCTGAAAATCCAAAGCCAGAATTTCAAATAAAAAGTGTTAGCATAAGAATGCTGATCCCAGCAGAGTAGCCGGTTCGGATTAGGTAGTTGGGGTTCCCAGCTCAGTCTTCCTTCCCACCAGCTTCTCTCTCCCAGCGCTTGACCCTGTCTGCTGTGGGCCCTGGAAACCATCCCTTCTGTCCTGGGTGCCAGCGTGGATCCTAGAGAATTTCAGAATTTGGACTTTGCATTAGGGACACTCAACGGTAAAATCTGTGCAAGTATCCAAAAATAGAAAGGAAAACCCTGCAGAACCCGACAATTTCAGACAAGGGGTGCCCCCGACACAGCTTCCAGAACAAGTTTCCGTCACCAAAGATTCTGGTGGGGAGGAAGGCGCTTGTCTGCTTCGAGAACACGGAAGCTGGGTCAGTTGTGTGGGCCTGGAATTTACGTCTTACAGGCCCGCAGGTGGGCAAGGCCAAAACGCAGGTGCCCGCAGGTTGGTGTCCACTTCCGCTTCCACGATGGCGCCTCGCGTGCTGCGTGCCGGCTGCCCTACGCCCCTGTGTGGCGGAAGACGGGAGGCCCTTCCTCCCAGTGCTGCTCAGCCGGACCGGCTTGCGACAGGAGTCCTGGAGGGGACGACCCCCTGTCTCCACGGCAGCCACCACACTTTCAGACTGACGTTCTGTTGTCTGCCGCACTGGCACCCTGGGAGGAGCATGAAGCCTCCATTGTTGACCGCAGAGCGCACTGCCACACCCTCTCCCGCAGGCCAGCAAACGGAAGCGTCTGGAAGGCCACTTGCTCTCACCCGGTGCCGGCCCTGCTGCTGCCTCCCCTCGGCGGCCCCTCTCTGCGTTCGCTGCGCCTCCGGCTCCCACCACCTCTGTTCTGTGTGTTTCACTTCATCGCAGAGGCTGCCCGTGGCCCCTTGGCCTTGGATCTGCAGCTCAAGAATGAGCCGCATCCTGCATGGACCACGTGGCCCCCTGGAGAAGAGCAGGTGCTCCCTGCTGTGTGTCAGGACGCCCTCATCCTACCTCCCCTGCAGCTCCAGACTCTGCTGCCCAACCCAAGCCCCTGCGAGGAGTGGACAGCAGAGCAGGGATTTGCCTCTGTGATGCCGCCCGCTCCGAGCCGCATCTCACCAGGACTAAGTGATGTGAGTTGATACCACAGCCCCTGCACCGCCGGAGCTGCGACCCCGCTGGTGTGGACACAGGCAGTTCACTCCAGCGCAGTCTCACGACCGTGGTTCAACATCAGCCCAGGTGCAGCAGAGATCCTGAGACACAGGAGGCCGACCGGGCTGGGATCGCCGGATCCCTGTGAGCTCCTGAGAGCCCCCCGGGGGACCTGGGACCGCAGCTCAGCTGCAGCTTGGAAACCGAAGACGGCGTGTCGCAGTGCTTCGTGCTCCGTGCTTTCTGGGCGCATGACGGGTGACGGAGTCGCGGGAGGTTTGCAGAGTGCTCTTGTGGCTTCCTGGCCCTTCCTCACCTTTGACCCCTGACCCCGGGACCACCCTTCCTGTCGGCGTCTCTCCTCTTCTCCCCATCTTCCCCGTGCCTGTCCCTCAGCTGACCGGAGGCCGGGATCCGACTCGGAGACTCAGCGGGGTGGAGTGTATGTTTGATTCCTTAGAATCTTGGCCTCCAGGCTCAAGTAGGAACGTTAAGCCTCATGGACCCACAACAAGAGGGCCGGCTCCAGGCCTGGCTGCATGAGAGCCGTCCAGGCCAGCCCTGTGGAGCCAGGAGCCGCCCAGCTCCAGCCCCAGACCAAACAGATTAGGAGGAACATAAGCAAGAGGACGGGGCGCGACCCCGGAGGCAGGCAAGTCAGACCTCGCCGGTTTGTTTAGGGAGCAGGGGCCGGGGGAGGCGGCAGCTGGCCGGAGCCTTTGATGCCAGAACAAAATGGAATCAAACCCTTCAGCAGAAGGAAAAATGAGACGATTCTGAAGATTTCTCACGTGGGTCGGCAACACGAGCTCGCGGGGAGGCGTCACTTTCCCAGGCCCCCCGGCCCGCTGTGTGAGTGAGAGGTTCGCTCGTGGAGCGCAGTTTCCTGGTCCGCCCTGCACGCTGGGCCCGCAGCCGCCAGCCGGGGAGTCAGAGCCTCTGCCCAGGAGCCTTCCCCGGCGTGTGACAGGCCGTGAGTGGCTTGATGGTTCAGAGAGACGGCTGTGTTTACACCACGGGGAAGACAGCCGCCCACTCCCAGAGACTGGGGGCCCCCAGACCCAAGTGCGCTGAATGTGGAAGAACAGAAGGGGTGCCGTAGGTGGGGCGGGACCTGCGTGGAGACCACGCAGGCCAGGCGTGGCCAGGGCATCCGGGCACTGTCCCCGGGGAGCACGGGGCACACCAGCAGGGGACCCGGACGCTGGGCGATTTCGCTCCCCGGAGCTTCAGGTGTACCCGAGGCTGCAGGAACTGTGGGTTTGCAGTAGACCAGCTTCTCAGTGTTGTCTTCACAGATACTCAGTCACCTGTGCCTTGCAGAAAGACGAGGGCATCCAGAGGTGACACGGTGATGGGGGCCGAGGTGTGTCCTGGGCCTTCACTCCAGTGAGCTAGAAGCTGAAGAAAGTGTCAGGGCAGTGCACGCGTGTGGCGTGTGGCGTGTGCGTGTGTGTGCGTATGTGTGCGTGCGTGTGTGTGTATGTGTGCGTGTGTGTATATGTGTGTGTATATGTGTGTGTGCATGTGTGTATGTGTGTGCGTGTGTGTGTGTGTGCGTGTATGTGTGCATGTGTGTGAACACCCGCACATCCATGTTAGACTCATTGTCAGTCATTCTCGAAAAACCATCTTCACCTGTCTTACATTTTGAAATTTCTTTTAAAAGTCCATCTCTTGGCCGGCATTGTGGCATAGTGGGTCAGGCTGCTGCCTGCAACTCCGGCATCCTATATGGGTGCTGGTTCATGTCCCGGCTGCTCCACTTCCCACCCAGCTCCCTGCTAATGGCCTGGGAAAGCAGTGGGAGGTGGCCCTGCCATCCACATGGGAGACCCAGATGGAGCTCCTGGCCCCTGGCTTTGGCCTGGGGCAGCCATGGCTGATGCGGTCATTTAGTGTGTGAACCAGCACTTAGAGGATCTCTCTCTCTCTCTCCCTCCCTCTCTCTCTCTGTCTCTCTCTCCCTCTCTCTCTCTCTGTCTCCCTCTCTGTCTATAACTCTTTCAAACAAATAGATAAATCTTAAAAATTAAAATAAATTAAGAAAATCCATCTTTCATGTTTACACCCAAATAACTTTTTGTCCCAGAGCTCTCATCAGGCCCACCCAAGGCGTCCCCCGTGCCAGAGGAGTGGCTCCTAGTGCTGGGCCCAGTGCAGAGGCCTCTGTGAGCCAGGCCCAGCCGACTTCTCCAGCCTCACCTCTGGGAGGCCGTCGTCTACAGGACCACTCACAGCCTTTTGGGAAAACGACCGATCAAAAACGAGCCCGACGGAGTTATGATTTCCACACCAAAAATTCATCCCTTCCGGGGCCCAGGGTGATGGTTTTAGTCAGTTTGTAGCTGTGCAGCCATCAGCACGGCCTTCGATAGCTGGACAGTGCTGTGGCTCTGGTGCTCTTCCTGCCCCCAAAGTGCTATAGAGGCTCCTCCATGCTGGCCGTGGACGCGAGGTCCACGCTTCTCATAACTGCCAAGTAATGTCTCTAGGCGTCTGCACGAGTCTTCCGCTCCCAGCTCACGGATGTGGGACTCGCTGCACTTTCTGGCTGTCACGCCTGGTGCTCCCGTGATCGCTGTTGGCAAGTGTTACGGGCACACATGTCTTTGTTCCCCCCGAGTATGGCGTCGAATGGCTGGATTGCATGGTGAATCCGTGTTTCACAGTTTCAGAAGCTTCGATCTGTCTTCCACAGTGGCCGGCCGTTTCGCATTCCCACCAGGGTTCAGGGCTCACGTCTCGCCCTGCTGGCTGACATTGGTACTGATTCCTGCCGTTCTAGTGGGTGTGCAGTGGTATCTCATCGTGAGTGTGACTCGCATTTCCCAAGGAGCTGATGACTTGAACATGAATTCTGTTGATCTATGTGTCTACACCTGCAATACTGCGTTGTCTTGATTACATAAATATGTAATAAATATTCATATCAGAGAGGAGATTTATGATTCTTTGTCAGTGTTGCTTCAGCCATAGGACCTGTGCTGTTCATATGCGTCTTTTTTTAAATTTATTTATTTGAAAGACAAAGTTACAGAGAGGCAGAGGCTGAGAGAGAGAGAGAGAGAGAGAAAGAGAGGGAGAGAGAAGTCTTCCATCTGCTGGTTCACTCCCCAGATGGCTGCAATGGCTGGAGCTGCATCGATCCAAAGCCAGGAGCCAGGAGCTTCTTCCAGGTCTCCCACGTGGGTGCAGGCCCAGATATACATCTTAAAATAAGCTTGTGTTTGTCTGTGGGAAACCTGGCTGAGGCCTTGATGGGAACTGCATCGAGACTGCAGCGGGATGTGGGGGGAATTTTCGTCTTGGCCATGTTGAATCTTGTCAGCTTTGAGCACTGTCTGTGTCCTCCACTCCCTTGAGTTTTGCTTCGGATGGGCTTCCTTGACACGGACTGTGCAGTGTGCAGGTCCTGTTATGTGGCAGGGTTACGCCCAGTGTTTCCTCTTCCACAGTGAGTGAGACTGCATCTTGATGCCGGCTCCCTGTGGACACAATGGCCTGTGGACCTGTGCCATTGTGACTCTGGCACGGGCACCCTCGAGGGGAGGAGGGGCTGTAAGGACGCCCGGCTGGAGTGGAGAGACCTGGTGCACTCAGGCCTGCCTTTGCTCTACCTGGCCCTGCTCTGGCCCAGGAGCTGGGATGAATGCCGATCTCACCAGAGACAAACAGCTCCACTCCAGTGTGACAGCAGCTCGGGTCCCCAGCAGATGCCCTCCTGGGAGTAACTCCCTGTGCTCACCCTAGGGCCTGAGAAGCCCTTCGTTTACAGGGGGCAAAGCTGGTGGGACCTGTTCTAAGAGGAGAAAGAAAGCAAAAATCACTTAAATCCTCGTCTGCAAAGAAACAAATGGAAACGTGAGGTGGGCAGTAATGCAGTGCGGGTGGAAGAGCCCCTGAGGACTCCAGTCCTGCACGTGGGAAAGGGGAGCAGAGCCACCTAACGCTCCGTGTGTGCTCTCTCTCTCTCTCTCTCTCCTGCCCCCCACGCCCCCATCTGCCTGTCTTTCTCTTGAGTGCTGGGTGGTTGCCCACCACTGTCGCTGAAAACTCTCATTAAGATCTGGAACACACAGACGCTCTAGGGCTGGACGTGTGGTACAGGGCCAGCTCTCTGCTCCAGATGGCTGCACCTATATGGGAGTGAGGGAGCCCTGAGTGCTGGCTGCACCCTATATGGGAGTGAGGGAGCCCTGAGTGCTGGCTGTACCCTATACGGGAGTGAGGGAGCCCTGAGTGCTGGCTGTTCCCTATATGGGAGTGAGGGAGCCCTGAGTCCTGGCTGCACCCTATATGGGAGTGAGGGAGCCCTGAGTGCTGGCTGTACCCTATATGGGAGTGAGGGAGCCCTGAGTGCTGGCTGCACCTACATGGGAGTGAGGGAGCCCTGAGTCCTGGCTGCACCCTGTATGGGGGAGTGAGGGAGCCCTGAGTCCTGGCTGCACCCTATATGGGAGTGAGGGAGCCCTGAGTCCTGGCTGTACCCTATATGGGAGTGAGGGAGCCCTGAGTGCTGGCTGCACCCTGTATGGGAGTGAGGGAGCCCTGAGTGCTGGCTGCACCCTGTATGGGAATGAGGGAGCCCTGAGTGCTGGCTGTACCCTATATGGGAGTGAGGGAGCCCTGAGTCCTGGCAGCACCCTATATGGGAGTGAGGGAGCCCTGAGTGCTGGCTGTACCTATATGGGAGTGAGGGAGCCCTGAGTGCTGGCTGTACCCTATATGGGAGTGAGGGAGCCCTGAGTGCTGGCTGTACCCTATATGGGAGTGAGGGAGCCCTGAGTGCTGGCTGCACCCTGTATGGGAATGAGGGAGCCCTGAGTCCTGGCAGCACCCTATATGGGAGTGAGGGAGCCCTGAGTGCTGGCTGTACCCTATATGGGAGTGAGGGAGCCCTGAGTCCTGGCTGTACCCTATATGGGAGTGAGGGAGCCCTGAGTGCTGGCAGCACCCTATACGGGAGTGAGGGAGCCCTGAGTGCTGGCTGCACCCTATATGGGAGTGAGGAAGCCCTGAGTGCTGGCAGCACCCTATATGGGAGTGAGGGAGCCCTGAGTCCTGGCTGTACCCTGTATGGGAGTGAGGGAGCCCTGAGTGCTGGCTGTACCTATATGGGAGTGAGGGAGCCCTGAGTGCTGGCTGTACCCTATACGGGAGTGAGGGAACCCTGAGTCCTGGCTGTACCCTATATGGGAGTGAGGGAGCCCTGAGTGCTGGCTGCACCCTGTATGGGAATGAGGGAGCCCTGAGTCCTGGCAGCACCCTATACGGGAGTGAGGGAGCCCTGAGTGCTGGCTGTACCCTATATGGGAGTGAGGGAGCCCTGAGTGCTGGCTGCACCGTATATGGGAGTGAGGGAGCCCTGAGTCCTGGCTGTACCCTGTATGGGAGTGAGGGAGCCCTGAGTGCTGGCTGCACCCTGTATGGGAGTGAGGGAGCCCTGAGTGCTGGCTGTACCCTATATGGGAGTGAGGGAGCCCTGAGTCCTGGCTGTACCTATATGGGAGTGAGGGAGCCCTGAGTGCTGCTGTACCCTGTATGGGCGTGAGGGAGCCCTGAGTGCTGGCTGTACCCTATATGGGAGTGAGGGAGCCCTGAGTGCTGGCTGCACCGTATATGGGAGTGAGGGAGCCCTGAGTCCTGGCTGTACCCTGTATGGGAGTGAGGGAGCCCTGAGTGCTGGCTGCACCCTGTATGGGAGTGAGGGAGCCCTGAGTGCTGGCTGTACCCTATATGGGAGTGAGGGAGCCCTGAGTCCTGGCTGTACCTATATGGGAGTGAGGGAGCCCTGAGTGCTGGCTGTACCCTATATGGGAGTGAGGGAGCCCTGAGTCCTGGCTGTACCTATATGGGAGTGAGGGAGCCCTGAGTGCTGCTGTACCCTGTATGGGCGTGAGGGAGCCCTGAGTGCTGGCTGTACCCTATATGGGAGTGAGGGAGCCCTGAGTCCTGGCTGTACCCTGTATGGGAGTGAGGGAGCCCTGAGTGCTGGCTGCACCCTATATGGGAGTGAGGGAGCCCTGAGTCCTGGCTGTACCCTATATGGGAGTGAGGGAGCCCTGAGTGCTGGCAGCACCCTATACGGGAGTGAGGGAGCCCTGAGTGCTGGCTGCACCCTATATGGGAGTGAGGAAGCCCTGAGTGCTGGCAGCACCCTATATGGGAGTGAGGGAGCCCTGAGTCCTGGCTGTACCCTGTATGGGAGTGAGGGAGCCCTGAGTGCTGGCTGCACCTATACGGGAGTGAGGGAGCCCTGAGTGCTGGCTGTACCCTATACGGGAGTGAGGGAACCCTGAGTCCTGGCTGTACCCTATATGGGAGTGAGGGAGCCCTGAGTGCTGGCTGCACCCTGTATGGGAATGAGGGAGCCCTGAGTCCTGGCAGCACCCTATACGGGAGTGAGGGAGCCCTGAGTGCTGGCTGCACCCTATATGGGAGTGAGGGAGCCCTGAGTCCTGGCTGTACCCTATATGGGAGTGAGGGAGCCCTGAGTGCTGGCAGCACCCTATACGGGAGTGAGGGAGCCCTGAGTGCTGGCTGCACCCTATATGGGAGTGAGGAAGCCCTGAGTGCTGGCAGCACCCTATATGGGAGTGAGGGAGCCCTGAGTCCTGGCTGTACCCTGTATGGGAGTGAGGGAGCCCTGAGTGCTCGCTGCACCTATACGGGAGTGAGGGAGCCCTGAGTGCTGGCTGTACCCTATACGGGAGTGAGGGAACCCTGAGTCCTGGCTGTACCCTATATGGGAGTGAGGGAGCCCTGAGTGCTGGCTGCACCCTGTATGGGAATGAGGGAGCCCTGAGTCCTGGCAGCACCCTATACGGGAGTGAGGGAGCCCTGAGTGCTGGCTGTACCCTATATGGGAGTGAGGGAGCCCTGAGTGCTGGCTGCACCGTATATGGGAGTGAGGGAGCCCTGAGTCCTGGCTGTACCCTGTATGGGAGTGAGGGAGCCCTGAGTGCTGGCTGCACCCTGTATGGGAGTGAGGGAGCCCTGAGTGCTGGCTGTACCCTATATGGGAGTGAGGGAGCCCTGAGTCCTGGCTGTACCTATATGGGAGTGAGGGAGCCCTGAGTGCTGGCTGTACCCTATATGGGAGTGAGGGAGCCCTGAGTCCTGGCTGTACCTATATGGGAGTGAGGGAGCCCTGAGTGCTGCTGTACCCTGTATGGGCGTGAGGGAGCCCTGAGTGCTGGCTGTACCCTATATGGGAGTGAGGGAGCCCTGAGTGCTGGCTGCACCTATATGGGAGTGAGGGAGCCCTGAGTGCTGGCTGTACCCTTTATGGGAGTGAGGGAGCCCTGAGTCCTGGCTGTACCCTGTATGGGAGTGAGGGAGCCCTGAGTGCTGGCTGCACCTATATGGGAGTGAGGGAGCCCTGAGTGCTGGCTGTACCCTATATGGGAGTGAGGGAGCCCTGAGTGCTGGCTGTACCCTATATGGGAGTGAGGGAGCCCTGAGTGCTGGCTGCACCCTATATGGGAGTGAGGGAGCCCTGAGTCCTGGCTGCACCCTATATGGGAGTGAGGGAGCGCTGAGTGCTGGCTGTACCTATATGGGAGTGAGGGAGCCCTGAGTGCTGGCTGCACCTATACGGGAGTGAGGGAGCCCTGAGTGCTGGCTGTACCTATATGGGAGTGAGGGAGCCCTGAGTGCTGGCTGCACCTATATGGGCGTGAGGGAGCCCTGAGTGCTGGCTGTACCCTGTATGGGAGTGAGGGAGCCCTGAGTCCTGGCTGCAGCACTTCCGATGCAGCATCTTGTTAATGTGCACCCTGGGAGGCAGCACGTTGAGTCCTGCCATCTCTGTGGGAGACCTACAGTGAGTTCCCGGCTCCTGGCTTTGGCTGGCCCAACCCTGGCTGTTGTGGACTGCTGGCTGGGTGCTATGGACCCAGACTTCTTTCTTCCCCAATTAAAGCCCTCACTTTCCTGTGCATTTCTTTCACTGAATAAAACGCTTCAAGCTTTCCACATCACCTGGTCTTTTTTGAGCCGATATTCAGATTTCTTATCTGAGTAGATGGCAAGAACCTACAGGATTATCAAATATTAAAATTATTAATAAGCTGGACGATAGCATCCTGACCCAGTTTCTTTTTTTTTTTTTTTTTTTTTGACAGGCAGAGTGGACAGTGAGAGAGAGAGAGAGACAGAGAGAAAGGTCTTCCTTCGCCGTTGGTTCACCCTCCAATGGCCACTGCGGCCGGCGCACCGCACTGATCCAAAGGCAGGAGCCAGGTGCTTCTCCTGGTCTCCCCTGGGGTGCAGGGCCCAAGCACTTGGGCCATCCTTCACTGCATTCCCCGGCCACAGCAGAGAGCTGGCCTGGAAGAGGGGCAACCGGGACAGAATCCGGCGCCCTGACCAGGACTAGAACCTGGTGTGCTGGCGCCGCAAGGCAGAGGATTAGCCTAGTGAGCCACGGCGCCGGCCCCCATTTCTTTCTTCTTAATACGAGACAGCGTCCATCCTACCATGGAGCACATTGATGCATGCAGTGCAGTGCCTCGCATGGAAAACGAGCTTCAGGACTCCCGGCTGTGGCCTGCGCTAAGACGAGGGTCAAGTGCCAGGGACGTTGATTCTCCCGCTGGGCATCTCCCAGCCTGAAAGGCTGTGCCCGGGGCACGGCAGGCAGGAGGAGGTGTGCAGAGAACGGACCGAGTGAGCTAATGCAGTTTCTGCCTCGTGTTAAATCCTCAGTATCTTTGTTGAGCGATCAGATTCCGTCCTGAGCAGGCAGTTAGGCGGAATCCTGTACCCATCTGTCTGCAATCCTGAACCCCTGCAGTGCTGCAGCCCCCACCCGCCGGCCTGCAGACTTGAGCGTAGGGAAGCCAGGGTGCTCAGGGCTCTGGCAAGGCGCCTGCAGGGTGCGGGCCCCGCCGCGGGGCCTCCTGCGCCGGCCGGCCCTGGCCACACCACCTGCGCTGCGTGCAGCTGGAAGAAGCTCCCTCGAGTTTTAACTGGAAAGCAAGCCAAGGGAGGCTCGCCCGCAGCTGCTCTCTCCCTCTTTGCCGCCCGCTATCTTGTTGTCCAAGGTTCCTGTGAGATAGACGTTTGTAAAGGAGCCAAGGGCTGAAAAGAAGTAGCAGGGGAGTCCAGAGAGCAGTGAGGTTGCCTAACGCAGCCCCGGCCTTCGACAGCTGTTATCCACAGGGTCTTTCCACACTCAGAATGTTTGCTTTCCCTCCGGACGCCCCACGAGAGTTTATCTCCGCCTCCTGGGCCTTGCCGGGCGTCCTGCAGCGGAGCAGGCAGAGGTCAGTCACAGCGTCGGCTGGGCCTCTTCTGCCACCGCGATGTGAGGCGGCAGCCGTGGTGCCCCAGGAAACCCAGCCCAGAGCCCAGCGAAGAGAGTGCGGGCCGCGGGAGGCTGCCTGCAGGCAGGGCGCCCTGCTTGTGTGTGTGCCTCCTTGTCAGAGGTGGAGGGAGGGGACGAGGCCAGGACTGTGGCTTGGCGGCTCCCGGTGGCGTGTGAGCCCTCGGCGAATCTCCATCACGGGTCCCCACGTTGGTTCCCAGACGCCTCCGTGAGGGAGGCACCAAGGAGCCAGGTCCCGGGCTCGTCTGTGTCGGCAGGTGAACATTCGGCTGCTGCTTTGGAAGCCTGCCTAAGATGGACAAAAATATTGATGAGAAGTCATTCCACTTTGAATGAAAATTAACATGAGCCCAACCGGCGCTGTGGTATCGTGGGCTAAGCCTCCACCTCCAGCAGCAGCATCTCATATGGGCGCCGGTCAAGTCCCGGCTGCTCCATGTCCCATCCAACTCTCTGCTGTGGCCTGGGAAGGCAGTGGAAGATGGATCAAGTGCTTGGGCCCCTGCACCTGCATGGGAGACCCAGAGGAAGCTCCTGGCTCCTGGCTTCAGATCAGTCCAGCTCCAGCCCTTGCGGCCATCTGGGGAGTGGACCAACGGATGGAAGACCTTTCTCTCTGTCTCTCCCTTTCTCTCTGTAACTCTACCTCTCAAACAAATAAATAAATAAAATCTTTTAAAAACATTTAAAAAATAAAATGAGCCCAAAATGCAAGAGCTGCAACCTGAACCTTCCTAAATGAGAACGGCCGTGCCCTGGCCAGGTCAGCTTGCACAAAGCCCCAGGATGGCATCCACCATTGCGTGGCCCAGATAATGGAATCTCCTGGTCCCCATGAAAAGGCATTCAGATGGCTCACTTACTGAACAGGAAAATCCTAGTTGAAGAATGGCTCCTCTTCCTGCAGTACTCACGGCGCCTGTCTTGGCTTGTCTGGGGATAACTGCTTAGTTTCTTAGCACCGACACCCGAAGATGCCGTGGCTCTCTCCCCTCGCTCTTCTGCCCGGGCCTTTGATCCCAGGCACTCCTACAAGGCCATCCCGAGCTGGCCCCGCCTTCCGCGCTGTCCCACGGGCCCCCGTCTCGTGAGCATTGCCAGAGTTGGGGGCTGCTCCTCATGCTCTTGCCTCGGTCCCCACCCTCTCTCCGTGCTGGGCTTTCTGCCGTCTTGGCCCCCACCCGCCCTACCGGGCTCCAGTGGACGCCCTCCCTCCCCGGT
The DNA here is from genome assembly GCF_051225735.1 of Oryctolagus cuniculus. NCBI lineage: Eukaryota > Metazoa > Chordata > Mammalia > Lagomorpha > Leporidae > Oryctolagus > Oryctolagus cuniculus. Next base: position 89,630,115 of record NC_142882.1, on the reverse strand, counting down.
GCTCCCTGCATTGCCTGCAGGAGGCCTTTGACTGGTGACTTGGTAGCTACGGGCAGGGCTCACGGCGGCCTGTTTAGACGTGGGGAGGCCACCCTGAGCTCCCCCAGTGCACGTGTGGAGCCTCCCTCCAGCAGGCCTCTGTGTGGCTTCTCTGCCCCCCAGCCCCGCAGGCGTGCCCTCGCCTTGCCTATGCCCTCTCCCGGGCTCGGCTGCTTGGTCTCCTCCTGGCTGGCGTCTCATGGACGTGGCCCCTTCTTTGGGTTTGCGCTCTTGTCCCTTTGCGGGTGTTTTGCGGAGGCCACTGGAAGTTTCTCAGGCTGCCTGGCGCGGCTGCTGTCCCCTCTGAGTCGGGCCAGCGCCCATCTCTGGATGTTTGCCACACAGTCAGAGGTACAGATCGCTCGCGTTTCTCCCCGTCCTCCCTTCTCATTCGATGGTGTCTTGCTTCGACAGAGTTGGGCTAATATGGTGGTGCTGGGCTGCTCTCGGGGTCGTGGAGGTCGTGAGGCCCCTCTGAGCTCTCGGAGGTGAGAGCAGCCACCGGGAGACAGGGCTGTGCTGTGCAGAAGGCACACACGCTCTACCACTTGTGCTGACGTTGCAGGCCCGTGTCGCAGCTGTCCGTGTAGCATCTCAGTCACCAGGACTGGTCCCGCAGTTTCACTTTTCTGGTCTACAGTGATTGCACTTTGAAGTCAGAGTTGGGTCTGCTCAGCGCAACGACTGGTATTGTTCCCATCTCTTAGTGCATACTGGAAGGGTGTTTGCATTTTCTAAAAGTCTGAGCGAGTTTCGTATCTGCAGCTCTGTGTCCATGGGCACGCTGGGCTATGGGTGTCTTCTAGGAATTTCTGTCTCGGTGTTGGTTATTTCTTCTAAATCCTTGAGAATTATAAAACTGTAGATTATGAAACTAGCAAGAGCAATGAGAGAGCCTGGGCGTCATTTCTGTCCCAGAGGACATTTGAGCCTGGTTTGCACGGACCCGCAGGGCAGGTGGGAGCTGACATCGCCGTAAGGACACCCGGGCTCAGGGAGTTGGACTGGTTCGCTGAGTTCGTCCAGAACGGTTGAGGAAATCTGGTGTGTGAACCGGGATCTTTTGGCTGCAAATCCTGTGTTCCAGTGCCTCTCGCACTCAGCCAAGTCTGGTGACTACTGTTTATATTAATTATTATTCCTTCCAAGTTGTTAGAGGAAATAGCTCAAAGAACAGTACATTCTCGATTGTGCTGAGGTTTCCGTCCAAGCCGTCGCTCAGCCCTGCAGCGTGTTTCCCCGGTGTGGCCACAAGTAAGCGCGGCTCCCGCGGCGGCAGCCACAGACTCCTTCCCGTGTGAACAGGCTGCTCCCGCTCCTCCAGTGCCTCTGCGTCCTCCCAAGAAATGTGTTGTGTCTGAGCTGGAAACCAGGTGGCCCATTTCCCAGATATGCGGCTGGCAAGTCCCAGTGTTTTCCCCCGCAGTGCGAAGTTCTGTCTGCACCTCTTCCTGGACCCCCTCTCGCCGGCGTTCTCATGGTCCTCTAGTTGCTGTTTGCCAGGGAAAACCACTGTGGTCAAGCAGCTTCTCCCAGCAGGTCATGGCTGGGACACAGGTGAGCCAAGGCCCTGTTGCTCAGAGCCCAGTGTGGCCCGTGGCTGCAGACTGCAGGGAAGGGGGCAGGGGGAGCAGTGCAAATGGAAATGGGATGTGGTGCTGTCCGCAGTGGTCAGCCAGGCCCCAGGAGGGGGGGCCTGTGCAGGGCTGGCCTGCCCGTGCCATCGCCCACGCTATCGCCAAGCAACACATCCTGGCCCCCCAGTGCATTCTGAGGGATCCCAGAGTCCTCCACAGTGTCTCATCAGCTTTTCCTGAGCACAGTGAAATATCGGAGACAATCTGCTTAGAAGCAAAGAGATGCATTTAGCTTACAGGGTCGGAGGTTGAGAGTCAAGATCGGGGGACCTTGTTTTGGCCTCTGGCGAGGGAGGCCCGTGGCGGCAGCAGAAGCAGACACATCAGGAGCTGGGAAGCAGAGAGGGAGTCTGGGCTTTGTAACAACCCTCTCGTGAGAACTGCTCTCCAGGACAAGCCCCCAGTGACTCACCCCTACCTCCTGAAGGGTCCCCTTCCTCCAGGAAGGCCCTGGGGTCAAGCCTCTGACACATGGGCCTGTGTGGGAGAGCTGCCCCTTGAACCACATCATTCTACGTCTGAACCCAAGGGCTCACGTCCACCGATGCGAGACGCCCTCATTCTGTCCCCAAGGGTCTCAAAGTCTTACTATTCCAGGCCGGTGCCGCGGCTCACTAGGCTAATCCTCCGCCTGTGGCGCCAGCACCCCAGGTTCTAGTCCCGGTCAGGGCGCCAGATTCTGTCCCTGTTGCTCCTCTTCCAGTCTAGCTCTCTGCTGTGGCCTGGGAGTGCAGTGGAGGATGGCCCAAGTGCTTGGGCCCTGCACCCCAGGGGAGACCAGGAGGAAGCTCCTGGCTCCTGGCTTCGGATTGGCGCAGCACCGGCCGTAGCGACCATTTGGGGGGTGAACCAACAGAAGGAAGACCTTTCTCTCTCTCTCTCTCTCTCTCTCTCTCTCTCTCATTGTCTAACTCTGCCTGTCAAAAAACAAGCAAACAAAAAAACTTACTATTCCAGTATTGCTTATGAGACCAAGTCCAAAGTCTTGTCTGAGACTCAGATCCCCTTAGCTATGAGTCCCTGGTCAATGAAAAGCAAGTTAGAGACACCCAAGGTCCAATGACTGGGCGGGCACAGGGCAAACATTCGTAGCAGAACAGAGGAGGAATCAACCCAAGGCAAGACTGGAACCCAGCAGGGCCCAGGTGAGGCCATGGCTGCATGCGCGGCGTCTGGGGCTCCCTGGCAGGGCTTGGGCGGCCTTGTCCCTGGCTCTTGCTGGGTGTGGCCGTGCCGACCGCGTGTCTGCAGCTCTCCTGCGCTGGCCCTGCACCTGGCAGTCCTACGTCCTGGGGTTCTGGTGGTAGTGCTGCCCTGTGAGTGTGTTGGCCCTGGCTGATGGCTGTGACTTCCCGGGTGGGCACGATACGCTGCGTGTTCTCCTCTGCACTGGGCGTCTCCGCAGAGCCCCTGCGCACACTCCTGCCTGGCCTCCCAGGCTGTCCTCTGAGCCCGAGTGGAAGCTGCCGTGACCCCGTGGACACCTGCATGCTGAACATCCGCAGAGCCAGCTTGGAGGGGACCCCGCGGCCAGGATGGTCCCTGGAGCCAGAGCTGCAGCTGTGGGGGCTGCACAAGAAACAAATCCCGCCAGAGTCCGGGTGAGCCGTGGAAAATGTCGGCCCTGCCAGGACCCGGCCTGTGGTGGGAGGGGCGCCTTGAAGACCTCCGAGATGCTCTCAAGGCCTTCCTGCTGTTTGACCATTAGCGTACGATGTTCCCCTCCGTCTGTGCCAGGCTCCTCCCTTCCTCACTGCACCACAGGGTCCTGTCCTGGACTTGCTCCCCACCCCCTCCTCTGGCCAGGTGGTAAGAATTTCCCACAGGCCAGCACCGTGACTCACTAGGCTAATCCTCCGCCTTGCGGTGCCGGCACACCGGGTTCTAGTCCAGGTCGGGGCGCTGGATTCTGTCCCGGTTGCCCCTCTTCCAGGCCAGCTCTCTGCTGTGGCCCGGGAGTGCAGTGGAGGATGGCCCAGGTGCTTGGGCCCTGCACCCCATGGGAGACCAGGAGGAGCACCTGGCTCCTGGCTTTGGATCAGCACGGTGCGCCAGCCACAGCTGCCATTGGAGGGTGAACCAACGGCAAAGGAAGACCTTTCGCTCTGTCTGTCTCTCACTGTCCACTCTGCCTGTCAAAAAAAAAAAAAAAAAAAGAATTTCGCAGGCCTGTCCGTGATGATCCATGCACTGTCTGGAGCCGAGCGCCTCAGCCCGGTGGTGCTCGGCATCTCACTCTGCCGACATCCCAGTTCATCTCCTGGCCCGAGTAGCACCAGGACATGCACGTGGTCCAGCCGTATTCTCTGCAGTGGTGAGACCAGGAGGTCCCTGTCACAGGAAATGACCCGTTGCAGATGCTTAAAGAACTCGCTCAGACACGTGGAGCAGAGCTGGGGTCGCTGGACGCTGGGAGGGAACAGCAGGGGAGGCCGGGCTGGCTGCTGCTACAGCATGAAAGCAGAGCCGGGGGTACACCTGCGGCACAGTCCCTTCCTAGTTAGGGTGACCGTTACCATATGCTTGCAAGGGAGCAGCAGGCAGGACAGCCAGGGGTGTCCATGCCAGGTGGACTACAACCAAGAAGCATCCTTGCAACTGCACTATTTCCTCAGTTAGGGTGAGTCTAGCGGTGGTCCAGCAGATTTTCCCAGGCAGGGGAAGGTAGGCGATTTGCATCTCTGGGTGGACCCGGGAAGCTTATGTCACCGTTAGTTTAGGGACTCCACCAGGTGCCCTGGGGTCGCCCTGCCCAGTCCCTCCCTCCAAGTTCCTGACTCGCCATCTGAGACCAGCATGGCCCCACTGTCCATTTTCCACCAGCATTCTGCTCCTGGCTGCTCACCAACGTCTAAGTCACTGCGGCTCGGCCTGAGTCTTGCTGTCCTCTGAGCCCCAGGCACCGCTGTCCGGGCTCTCCTGCCTGCTGCTCCCAGCCCTCCCGACGCCGATGCTGCCTCCACGGTTCTAGCTGTGGATCGACCGGCTTCATCGCTGGTTTCCTGCAGTAGTCAGCTTTCGCTACTGTGAAGAAACACTTGAAGCAGCCCCACTTTACAGAGGAAGAGGTTCATGTTGGCTCCTGGTCCCGAGGTCCCACAGTCCAGGGTCCAGCACCCCACGGGCTCAGCCTGTGGCAGAGTGTCGCATTGCAAGAGGCAGGGTCGTGCACGTGTGTGTCTCTGTCTCTGTCGAGTCTGCAGGACTAAATCATGGAGGTTCCACCTGGGTGATGTAAGCCCACATACTTCCCCAAGGCCCGTTGCTGAACACCATAATTGGGGTAAATTTCCACCCTCTTAATTCCATTAACAGAAAAACTGGGCGCTCCGTGCTTGAGCGCAGGGGTCACCCAGCTCCTTCTGTAACTCGTCCAGATCTGACTTCTAACCGGCACTCGCGTCGGGGACGGCCGGATCTCCTGACTTCTAACCGGCTCTCGCGTCGGGGACGGCCGTTGGCATTTGTTGGCAGCAACCTGAAGAGCACAGGAGTGGCAGCCAGGTGGTCTGGTGCCTACGTCATCCGGGGACGCGGTCACAGAGCGCACACACTGGGCTTCCTGCAGGCAGCGGAGGTTTGCTTCCCAGAGTCCTGGCGGCCGGGAGTCCAGGACCGCGGGGCCCGCAGGGCGGGGCTGTCCCGAGAGCTCTTTGCTGGCTTGTAGACTCGCGTATTTTCCTCTTCATGCAGCAGCCAGGGAGCCCCTGAGCTCCCCGGGGCCTCTTTGAGGCGGAGACCCACTGTGAGGACTCTGCCCTCCTGCCCGCCTCACCTCCCACAGACCCCACCTCCTTTTTTTTAAATTTTTTTTTCAATTTTTATTTAATAAATACAAATTTCCAAAGTACAGCTTTTGGATTATAGTGGCTTTGCCCCCCATAACCTCCCTCCCACCCGCAACCATCCCATCTCCCACTCCCTCTTCCATCCCATTCTTCATCAAGATTCATTTTCAATTATCTTTATACACAGAATATCAACTTAGTATATACTGAGCAAAGATTTCAACAGATTACACCCACACAGACACACAAAGTATAGAGTACTGTTTGAGTAGTAGTTTTACCGTTAATTTGCATAGTACAGCATATTAAAGACAGAGAGCTACATGGGGAGTATGTGCACAGTGACTCCCGTTGTTGATTTAACAACTGACACTTATTTATGATTTCAGTAACCACCTGAGGCTCTTGTCATGAGCTGCCAAGGCTGTGGAAGCCTCTTGAATTCACCAACTCCGATCTTATTTAGACAAGGTCATAGTCAAAGTGGAAGTTCTCTCCTCCCTTCAGAGAAAGATACCTCCTTTTCTGATGGCCCGTTCTTTCCACTGGGATCTCACTCACAGAGATCTTTCATTTAGGTCACTTTTTTTTTTGGCCACAGTGTCTAGGCTTTCCATGCCTGAAATACTCTCATGGGCTTTTCAGCCAGATCCAAATGCCTTAAGGGCTGATTGTGAGGCCAGAGTGCTGTTTAGGACATCTGGCATTCTATGAGTCTGCTGTGTATCTCGCTTCCCATGTTGGATCATTCTCCCCTTTATTTATTCTATCGGTTAGTATTAGCAGGTACTAGACTTGTTTATGTGATCCCTTTGACTCTTAGTCCTTTCATTATGATCAATTATGAACTGAAACTGATCACTTTGACTAGTGAGATGGCATTGGTACATGCCACCTTGATGGAATTGAATTGGAATCCCCTGGCACATTTCTAGCTTTACCATTAAGGGTACGTTCGAGTGAGCATGTGCCAAACTGTACATCTCCTCCCTCTCTTGTTCCCTCTCTTATATTTAACAGGGATCACTTTTCAGTAAATTTAAACACCTAAGAATGATTGTGTGTTAATTAAAGAGTTCAACCAATCAACCCTGCCTTCTTACGCCATCCCCTCGGGGGCTAGGCTTCAGCCCTGAACCTGGGAGGGCACACACTTGCAGACCACAGCGTCTGGGGCCCGGCTCCTCACGGCTGCCCCACTGTGAACCCTGGGCAGCGGCTTGCTCACAAGTGTGCCCTGCTCAGTGCCCAGCAGGCCGTGGCTGCTGGTGGATAGATGCTACACAGTCTGCCTTGCAGAGGGCTCTGGGCACTGCTGGGAGCAGCACCTGCAGCAGCCTGGGCGCAGAGCCTGCCTCCGGGAAGGAAGGGAAGCAGGGCAGGGGGCTTTGGGGGCCGGACCCCTCCCACCCCGGGCCCGGGTGCAGGTGGGATCCCGAGGGCCCCTCCTGCAGCATGCCCCAGCACCCGTGAGCCCCTGGACCTGCGTTCCCCCAACTTCTTTGCTGCCTGGGCGGGTGGAGGCAGGAGGGCCCGCACAGAGCCTCCTGGTTGAGCGTCTGAGCTCAGTATGCTTCGGGTTGGGCCAGCGTCTCAGAAGCAAACAGTGGCTGCATTCACTCCCCCGGCAGAACAGCTGCAAGCGGACCCCTCGGTGAGGACTGCCAGGCACACTGTTTCGGTTTCCTTCTTAGGAAGTTCCTGTAATTCTTGAACTTCACCGCTGACTTGTTATTTTGCTCGTTGTGTCCTGGATACCACCTCGACGTGGAGCGTGAACTCAGTCGCACACCTCACTTACTGCCGGTAAACGAGCCAGAGGCTCCTCCCGGCATGCTGGGCGGCCGGCACGCTGGACGGGGGTGGCGGGAGAGGCCGGAGGCGTCTTTCATCCCCTGTGACTCACTTGTGGGGCTGTAACTGGTTTCAGTTATGTCTGAGAAGAAGTATGCGTCCTTGGGTTTTCTTGTCTCACAGAAAATAGAGAGAAAAAAAAAACCATTTCAACATATGGAAGTATGTTAAAAATTCACGGAAAAACTGAATTGAAAGATAAATTTATTTTGTTGCAAAAAATTTTGAAATTCAGGGGTAGTATTTCTTTCATAATACACATTTTCCATGAACTGTTTGAAGATCTTTTGTATATATTTCTTTCTTTCTTTCCTTTTTTAAGGTTGATTTATTTTATTTGAAAGGTAGAGTTACAGAGGCAGAGAGAGAGAGAGAGCGATTCCATCTGCTGATTCACTCCCCAAATGCCTGCAATGGTGGAGCTGAGCTGATCCGAAACCAGGAGCTTCTTCTGGGTCTCCTATGAGGGTGCAGGGGCCCAAGGACTTGGGCCATCTTCTACTGCTTTCCCAGGCCATAGCAGAGAGCTGGATTGGAAGTGGGGCAACCGGGACTCGAACTGGCACCCAAATGGGATGCGGGCACTGCAGGCGGTGACTTTACCCACTAAGCCACAGCACCGGCCCCCGTACATTTCTTAAAGTTTCTGATAAACAGCATTTTTCTATATTAACTTCTTTTCTAGATTAATTTATTCTAAGTTGAAAGATAACAAAAAATCAACGCTTACATTTCTAGGTGATTGTCATAGTATTTTAACAATATTTCATTTACTTATTCTGTATGGATCCTGCTCTGTTCTGGTCTGACGCCCTTCTCTGGACAAAGTGTGTGTTGTGGCCTTGAAGTTTTGGGTCTAAGTAGCTGGGATGTTTACCCTGGTTCTTGTCCCTGCAGAGAGCAGAACTCAGGGCAGGGGCGAGAGCAGAGGAGGGCACCTGAGTGATCACGGACTCCTGCTGCTCTTCCATGCCGAGCAGAGCTGTGGGTGGGGGAGGAGTTGTGGTGGCGTCTGTTGGGGTGTGCGCTACACACAGCATGCTGTTTTTGTTTGTTTTGTTTTGTTTTGTTTTTTGACAGGCAGAGTGGACAGTGAGAGAGATAGAGAGAGAGAAAGGTCTTCCTTTTCCATTGGTTCACCCCTCAATGGCCGCTGTGGCCGGCATGCTGTGCTGATCGAAGGCAGGAGCCAGGTGCTTCTCCTGGTCTCCCATGGGGTGCAGGGCCCAAGCACTTGGGCCATCCTCCACTGCACTCCCGGGCCACAGCAGAGAGCTGGCCTGGAAGAGGGGCAACCAGGACAGAATCCGGTGCCCCGACCGGGACTAGAACCCGGGGTGCTGGCGCTGCAGGCGGAGGATTAGCCTAGTGAGCTGCGGCGCCGGCCCAGCATGCTGTTTTGATGGACATGCACATCGGAAAGAATTCCTACAGCTGAGCAAGTTAGCACACCCCTCTCCCCACAAAGCTGCCTTGTGTGTGAGTGTGTGAAGAGCCCCCAGAGTCCGCTGCCTTAAACTCTCTACCCGCATTGCACCACTGCTAACGCCGGCCAGTGGTCTTCCTGCCGACTGCGGCTTCACACCCTGGGCTCTATCTCCCTCCCCACCAAGCCCTCGGGCCCGGTCACCACCCACTCTGTTCTCTTTCCAGGCCTTCAACTTGAGTGCCCCAGGGGCGCCAGCCTTTCTGTGCCCTGTTATTCCATTCTCTGCTCCATCCACACTGTCCCAAATGGTGCATTTCCTTTAATACAGGCGAGTCATTTACACTCACACACACACACACATACACACGCACACGCACAAGTGTGTGTCCACTCATCCCCACCGTGGGAAATGGTTGAGTCTAAAATCCATACGCCTTTGCTTGTCCCCGGCTCCCGCCTTAAATCCGCTTCTCAAGTTGCTTTGTTTTCATAATGGTGGTCAGAACTACCCAAATCTACCTTTTTTTTAAAGATTTATTTATTTATTTGAAAGTCAGAGTTACACAGAGAGAGAAGGAGAGAGAGAGAGAAAAAGAGAGAGAGGCAGAGAGAGGTCTTCCACTGCTGGTTCACCCCCAGGTGGCCACACTGGCTGGAGCCGCGCCCATCTGCAGCCAGGTGCTGCCTGTTGCATTAATTGAAACCCCACGAATGTGCTCACTCACCAAAGTGGAATGAAATTATAAATCATAAAAACAAAGTAAAATATCTAAAAGTTGAAGAAAACACTTGTGAATAATCCACAGGCCAAAGAGGAAGTTTCAGAGCAACTTTTAAATACAAGGAAGTGGACGACAGCGAAGATCGACGTCTCAACGATCATGGCACCCGGGGCCGGCGCCGTGGCACACTAGGCTGATCCTCCACCCGCAGCGCCGGCATCCCATATGGGTTCCGGGTTCTAGTCCCGGCTGCTCCTCTTCCAGGCCAGCTCTCTGCTGTGGCCCGGGAGGGCAGTGGAAGATGGCCCAAGTGCTTGGGTCCTGGACCCCATGGGAGACCAGGAGGAAGCGCCTGGCTCCTGGCTTCGGATCGGCGTAGCACCGGCCGTAGTGGCCGTTTGAGGGGTGAACCAATGGAAGGAAGACCTTTCTCTCTGTCTCTCTCTCACTGTCTAACTCTGCCTGTCAAATAGAACATTTATGACACCTAGCGAAGCAGCGATGAGAGGAACATCTGTAGCAGTAAATGCTTACATTGGAAATTAAGAAAGGTCTCATCTCATTAATCTAAGTTTCTAGCTCAGCCGGCGCCGTGGCTCAATAGGCTAATCCTCCACCTTGCGGCGCCGGCACACCGGGTTCTAGTCCCGGTTGGGGCGCCGGATTCTGTCCCGGTTGCCCCTCTTCCAGGCCAGCTCTCTGCTATGGCCAGGGAGTGCAGTGGAGGATGGCCCAGGTGCTTGGGCCCTGCACCCCATGGGAGACCAGGAAAAAGCACCTGGCTCCTGGCTCCTGCCAGGATCAGCGCGGTGCGCCGGCTGCAGCGGCGGCCATTGGAGGGTGAACCAGCGGCAAAGGAAGACCTTTCTCTCTCTGTCTCTCTCTCTCACTGTCCACTCTGCCTGTCAAAAAAAAAAAAAAAAAAAAAAAAAAAAATCTAAGTTTCTAGCTCAAGATTCTAGAAAAAGAGAAGTAAACTAACCCCAATACCGCCAGGAGCAAGGATCAGATGAAAGCGAGATGGGACAGTGTGGAACCATGACACAAAAATGCTTCTCAGAAGACACTAACAGAATTATATGAAGTTCTCATGTCAACCGACAACAGCATCACATCGGACAGATGCAGAATTAACCAGTATCACCAATGAAAAAGCAAATAATACGCTAATTTTGGTAACACTACTCATGAGGCAACTATTAGCAATTTCACTCCAGTAAGTCGACAGCTCAGAAGAAAGGGGTCAGTACCACAGTCTCAAGAGCATGCTTGCACTGAGATTCTAGATCCCTAATCCTAAAACTATCAGGAAAACGAAGCTGTAACTAATCCTAGAACTATCGGGAAAATGAAGCTGTAACTAATCCTAGAACTATCGGGAAAATGAAGCTGTAACTTACGTTCTCGAAAGAAACCCGCGGGCCCAGGAAGCTGCACTGGAGAGTCATACCGACTGTTTAAGGAAGAATGACCACCATTTCACACATTCTTTCTTAGAGGCCGAAAACCCTGCAAGTCACCTTAGGGAGCCGGAACCAGTCAGGGATAGTGTGTGTACATACAGACACACACAGGCACATACATACATGCACAGACACAGGCACACACACAGATACATACACACATAGACACACACTCATACATGCACACATGCACACAGAGACACACACGCACAGACACACACACACAGAGACATGCACACACAGAAACACACAGGCATATACGCACACATAGACACACACACACACAGGCAGACACAGGCAGACACAAGCAGACACAGGCACACATGCACACATATGCACAGGCACACAGGTACACACACACATGCACACACACACACACGCAAGCAACATCTCTCATGGACTTGGCCACAGGAAGCCACGAGTGACCCGAATTCAACAGTGTGTAAAGAGCCTTGCATGTTACGACCACGTGGGATTTATTTCAAGTATACAAGGCAGGTTCAACGTTCAGAAATTAGTTGTGTCATCCACTACATCAGCAAATAAAAGAAGAGAGATGAGACAGTGTTTTCAATTGAAGCAGAAAACAGATTTGGAAAGTGTGTTACCCATTCGTGCTTTAAAACTTCCAGCAAGTGAGGAATCACGGAGCTCCGCAGTCTGATGAGTAGGGAACACGCACACAGTGCCCATGACGCTTCCTCTCCGTGCAGCTGTCACGAGGTGGCGCCTTGAAGCGATAGTGAAGCTCACGGGCTGAGAGGGGACACATGGAAGAGTCTTTGTGACAGGGTGCAGGATCGCCTACAGAAAAGCCCAAGGACTCTGCTACAAATCCCGGATGTAGTAAATACGCCGAACCAGGCTGTGATACGTAGATCAGGACACAGAAACGTCAGTCGCACGTCTGTCTACCATCAGTGAGCGCAGAGAAACGAAAACTTGAAGCACAACACCGTGTGTCGTTTCTCCAAAGAAGCTGAGATACTCGGCTACGCGCCTGATCAGCGTGTAATCTGCAGGGTTTGTGTGGTGACTGCTGTTAAATGTGATGGAGGAAACCAAGATCTAACAGAGGGAGATCGCCTGGTCACGGATCAACTGCTGTTAAATGTGATGCAGGAAATCAAGATCTAACAGAGGGAGATCGCCTGGTCATGGATCAACTGCTGTTAAATGTGATGCAGGAAATCAAGATCTAACAGAGGGAGATCGCCTGGTCACGGATCAACTGCTGTTAAATGTGATGCAGGAAATCAAGATCTAACAGAGGGAGATCGCCTGGTCACGGATCAACTGCTGTTAAATGTGATGGAGGAAATCAAATCTAACAGAGGGAGATCGCCTGGTCACGGATTAAAAGGCTCAACGCGGTGATGACGTCTGTCCTCCCCAAACTGAGCTATAGATCAAATGCAACCCCTGTCCTATTCCAGTGGGCGTTTCTGTGTATATAGTCAAGGTCCTTCTACAATTTATTTGGAAAGGCACAGACCCTACGACAGGTAAAATATGCTTGGTTGAGAAGAATAAAGAGAGAAGAATTGCTTTATTCCTCATGAAGCCTTCGTATACAACTGCTGTAGTCCAGAGTTTTGTGTCAGTGGAGAGGCAGACACACTGATGACTCAGGCAGAACTCAGGATCCAGAAATCGTCCAATACAAATACGCTCGACTGATGTTTGGCTAAGATACAAAATCAGTTCAATGCAGGAGTTTTCAACAAATAGTTGTGTGGTAACTCAACATCCACTGGCAACAACAATGAATCTATGTAAACTTTAAATCTTATTAAAAGAACTTGAGGGGCCGATGCTGTGGCTTAGCCGGTAAAGCCGCTGCCTGCAGTGCCGGCATGGCATTGGTTCAGGTCCCGGCTGCTCCACTTCCAATCCAGCTCTCTGCTGTGGCCTGGGAAAGCAGTAGAAGATGGCCCAAGTGCTTAGGCCCCTGCACCCGCGTGGGAGAACTGGAAGAAGCTCCTGGCTCCTAGCTTCAGATAGGTGTAGTTCTAGCGGTTGCGGCCAATTGGAGAGTGAACCAGCAAATGGAAGATTCTCTCTCTCTCTCTCTCTTCTGTCTCTCTGTAATTTTGACTTTCAAATACATAATTAAACCTTAAAAAACTTGAAATTGGATCATGGACTTAACTTCAAAACATAAAATTGTAATACTTCTATAAAAAATGCAGGAAAAATCTTCATGATTCACAGTTAGGCAGAACGCTTAGACTCTACATGAGCAGCTCATCCTGATAGTGGCCATGCAGAGATCAACCCACCAGAGTCTGAAACGCTTGCTCTCTGCAAGCTCCTATGAAGAAGATGAAAAGACAAACTATGGACGAGGAGAAAATACTTGAATTCGCATGTTGTGTCGGAGGTAGGAGCAGAGGCAGTAGGCGTTCATCCTAATGGTTAAGAGACCCACCTCCCACTTTGCAGTGCCTGGGGTTGGTCCTTTGTCGCTCCCCGTCTTCGTGGAGGAACGACACAGGACCCTGCGCTGTTCTTTCGTCTGCTCGGCCCTCCCCGGGTTTGCTGCTGGTTCTTCCCGGGTTGGCTACCGTCCCTTCCACCTCCGTGGAAGGGCAGTTCCCCCTGCCACTTTCCCCACTTCCGCAGGGGGAGCAGCACACCGCCGGCCGGCTCTCTCGGGGGCTGCACAGGTGTTCCTTCAAATAGATGTTCCCCTAGATGTTCCTGGTGCATGTTGTCTCTCTCCTCCTTTATAGTCCTCTTCCGCCAATCCCAACTCTGCTACCCACACGCCGAGTACGCTGCTCTCCTCCAATCAGGAGCAGCTCCTGCAGCTTATTGGTTGAACTGGAGGCAGCTGTGTAGAAGCTGTTTACTCCTCTCCCAGCGCCATATTGTGGGAGAGCAGATGCATAGAATAAGTCTTAATTCCAGTAACTTAGTCTAGTCTGAGTTGCTCCCACAGTCCCTGGCTCTGGCCTCTGACGCTAGCTTCCTGCAGATGCTGACCATGGGAGGCACTGGTGATGGCTCTAGCATTGGGTTCCTGCCGTCCTCAAGGAAGATCCGGATTGCACTCCCAGCTCCTGGCACTGACCCTGGCCTAGCCTTGGCTGTTGTGGGCCTTTGGGGAGGGAACCAGTGGGTAAGAGCCCACTGTCTATCTTTGTGTCTCTCTGTTTCCATCACTCTTCCTGTCTGCCTCTCAGATCAATTTAAACAATTTTTAAAGACAGGAGTAGTGCCTAGAATATGTGAAGAATTCCCAGAAGTCAACAATAAGTCAAATAATCAGTTGGACAATGGACGGAAGCTGTGAGGAGACATTTTACTGAAGAGGATATGCAGTTGGCAAATGAAAAGTATTCAGTTTCTTGGCTTATTAAGGACATGTGAGTGAAACCACAGTGGGATATCACTCTGCGTCCATTATATTGATTAAATTAAGAATAGTGCTAGCAGGGCTGGCGTGTGGCACAGTGAGTTCCTATGGCAACAGCATCCCGTGTGGGCCCCAGTTCGAGTCCCAGCTGCTCCACTTCCAATCCAGCTCCCCATTGGTGCACCTGGCAGAAGCAGTGGAAAATGGCCCAAGTGCTTGGGCCTCTGCACCCACATGGAAGATCGGAGTGAAGCTCCTGGCTCCTGCCTTTGGCTTGGCCTAGCCCTGGCCATTGTGGCCATCGCGGTTCACTGGGGGAGTGAACCAGTGGATGGAAGACCTCTCTCTCTCTCTCTGTTTCTCCCCCATCTCTCTGTAGCTCTGCCTTTCAAATACATAATAAAAGTGATAGCACCAAATTCTGGTGATGGTGCAGAGGCCTGCGTCACCATCTGTTTCTGGTGGGTGTGTACATACAATGACGGAAAATGGTCTTGTACCTTCTTGTAAAACTAGATATTTAACTACCATATGGCCCAGGACTTGCACTGTCGTTAGGAGGATTAAATGACTTAATATATTTAAAATACCTAGAGGAGTGAGCCCTTAACTTAGTGGCTAAGATGCCATGTCCCACATCCAAATGCCTGGGTTTGATGTCCAGCTTTGTCTCCTGACACCAGCGCCCTGGTTACAGAAGCCCTGGAAGGCAGTGGCGATGCCCAGGTGCTCGGGTCCCTGCCACCCATCTGGAGGCCTGGATTGAGTCCCTGGTTTCTGTGTCCATACGTGACCCAGCCCCAGCCTCTGGGGGCATTTGGGGGGTGAACCAGTGAATGAGAACCCTCTCTCCATCTCTCTGCCTCTCAAATAAATTTGAAAAATAATTAAAATTTAAATACTTAGAATGGTACTGACTGAGTTTCCATCTGTTTTTGAGACTATCACAGAGTTTTCATGTCCTCCAGCTTGGCCTCAGATACTTTTAGAAGCTGTGTTGTGTGTTCACTTGATCCAATTCATGTCTTGTCCAACCCTTTGGATCTGTAGTTGAGGAGGGGAGCCAGTGTCCTGGGTGGAGGGCCTGGGGGTGGTGTGTTGGGCCCTTCCTGGGCCGTGTTGGTCTCCAGCTGTTAGGGGGCCCGGGCTCCCTACCTTGGAAGTTCTAGTTTTGTTCCCAGACCTCACACCTCATGAATACAGTTGTTTCCCTGTCCCTTCGCCCACCTCTCTGCTCTCTGTGATGGGAGTCCCAGGCCAAACCTGAACCCTTGAACCCATCTCATGTGAACTTCACTTGTCTCTCCTCCCGGGGTCCTGGTCCTGGAATGGAGCAGCACTCCCTCTGCCTGCCCTTCTGTGACTTAAGGGGACAAGGCTGTCTTTGCCTGTGAGAGAGAGCCCTGCAGAACTCCTGGGGCCTTGGGCCGACTCCCTGGGCCCAGGAAGGCGGCGAGTGATGACGACGAAGTCCAGAGCAGGTGATCAGTGAGCTTCCGGGCAGGGAGGCCCAGCCCACTGGGACAGCGTGTGCGTCTTTCTGGAAGGTGGGGTGGGGACATGGACATGGGGACTGAGGCAGGCCCTGCTTGCATACCATGGCTGGAGTCTTCCGTGGGTTTTCTCATATCTTTTGTTTGAATTCTTGCCTGTGAGCTCAGCTTGGTGCACTGATCCTCCGGGGTTCTGACCAGCACAGGTGGAGTCCCTGAGCCAGGGGCCCAGCCCAGGCAGCGTAGACCGCACCCCGTTGAAGTTAGGGAAACTTCTTCCCACACACTGTGGCCAGTGTGGGCTCGGTGCTGTGTGTTGTCTGCGAACCTGGGGCGCCCAGGAGGCCACAGGAAGAAACGAGGTGCAGTGCCAGTCGTGGGTAAAGCATCCTGGTGAGTGGTGTAGGCAGCAAAGTGGCCAGCAGGGAGGGGCTGGAGTCGCCACGCCCTCCTGCAGCCCAGCCTGCACCACAGCACAGAGCCACAGCTTCCGTGAAGCCACCACTCCGAATCAGTGCCAGCCCCGGTAACACACGTGGCTGCCGGCTGCATTCCTGTAGTGCCCTCTAGCTCATTATCATACAGTTACCATGACAGACACTCCTACTCCCATAATGCACCTGATGCCATGACTCTTCCGAGTTTTCCAAAAAGTGGCAAGGACGTTGGAGGCACTCAAACCACACCCTCTTTGAATATTCGTCATCAAGTCCCACCCTGGACACCACCCGCTAGGCCTCCAGTGCTCATACAGGGCTGGCCCCAAATCCCGTGCAGTGGGGTCACTTTTGAACATGTCCACACTCCCTCCTGAGTGTCTTTTGCTTTGCATGCAAATAAATCTTGCTTCTCAGCTGTCTTTTTTTTTTTTTTTTTTTTTTTGGGACAGGCAGAGTTAGACAGTGAGAGAGATGGAGAGAAAGGTTTTCCTTCCGTTGGTTCAACCTTCAAATGGTCGCCACGGCCGGCACGTTGCCCCAATCCAAAGCCAGGAGCCAGGTGCTTCTCCTGGTCTCCCATGTGGGTGCAGGGCCCAAGGACTTGGGCATCCTCCACTGTCCTCCTGGGCCATAGCAGAGAGCTGGACTGGAAGAGGAGCAACCGGGACAGAATCCAGCACCCCGAGCGGGACTAGAACCTGGGGTACCAGTGCCACAGGTGGAGGATTAGCCTAGTGAGCCACGGCGATGGGATGGGATACTGGCATTGCCAGGGGTGGCTTCACCTGCTGGCCCCCCGTCCTTGGCCACATCTCATCGTCAATGCCTTCTTGCATTGGAGGCAAGAATCTAGACACAGCCCCTCACAGGGAGAGCAGCTCCCGAGTGTTGGAGAGTGGGACAGAGAGGGCGCTGGGGGATCTGGGTCAGCCGGGGACAGGGAGGGTGACCAGGTCAGCGGGAGCCCGGGCAGACTTCCACTAGTGCACATGGCCACGTCTCCCGGCTCCCACCCTACAGTGGTACACATGGCCACGTCTCCCAGCTCCCACCCTACAGCAGTGCACATGGCCACGTCTCCCGGCTCCCACCCTACAGCAGTGCACATGGCCATGTCTCCCAGCTCCCACCCTACAGCGGTGCACATGGCCACGTCTCCCAGCTCCCACCCTACAGCAGTGCACATGGCCACGTCTCCCAGGTCCCACCCTACAGCAGTGCACATGGCCACGTCTCCCAGCTCCCACCCTACAGCAGTGCACATGGCCACGTCTCCCGGCTCCCACCCTACAGCAGTGCACATGGCCACGTCTCCCGACTCCCACCCTACAGCAGTGCACATGGCCACATCTCCCTCCCGGCTCCCACCCTATAGCAGTACACATGGCCACATCTCCCAGGTCCCACCCCACAGCAGTGCACATGGCCACATCTCCCACCTCCCACCCTACAGCAGTGCACATGGCCACATCTCCCACCTCCCACCCTACAGCAGTGCACATGGCCTCTTCCCAGTTCCCACCCTACAGCAGTGCACATGGCCACGTCTCCCAGGTCCCACCCTATAGCGGTGCACATGGACACGTCTCCCAGGTCCCACCCTACAGCAGTGCACATGACCACGTCTCCCAGGTCCCACCCCACAGCGGTGCACATGGCCACGTCTCCCAGGTCCCACCCCACAGCAGTGCACATGGCCACGTCTCCCAGGTCCCACCCCACAGCAGTGCACATGGCCACGTCTCCCAGGTCCCACCCCACAGCAGTGCACATGGCCATGTCTCCCAGGTCCCACCCTACAGTGGTGCACATGGCCACGTCTCCCAGGTCACACCCTACAGTGGTGCACATGGCCACGTCTCCCAGGTCCCACCCTACAGCGGTGCACATGGCCACGTCTCCCGACTCCCACCCTACAGCAGTGCACATGGCCACATCTCCCTCCCGGCTCCCACCCTATAGCAGTACACATGGCCACATCTCCCAGGTCCCACCCCACAGCAGTGCACATGGCCACATCTCCCACCTCCCACCCTACAGCAGTGCACATGGCCACATCTCCCACCTCCCACCCTACAGCAGTGCACATGGCCTCTTCCCAGTTCCCACCCTACAGCAGTGCACATGGCCACATCTCCCAGCTCCCACCCTATAGCAGTGCACATGGCCACGTCTCCCAGGTCCCACCCTACAGCAGTGCACATGACCACGTCTCCCAGGTCCCACCCCACAGCGGTGCACATGGCCACGTCTCCCAGGTCCCACCCCACAGCAGTGCACATGGCCACGTCTCCCAGGTCCCACCCCACAGCAGTGCACATGGCCATGTCTCCCAGGTCCCACCCTACAGTGGTGCACATGGCCACGTCTCCCAGGTCACACCCTACAGTGGTGCACATGGCCACGTCTCCCAGGTCCCACCCTACAGCGGTGCACATGGCCACGTCTCCTGGCTCCCACCCTACAACAGTGCACATGGCCACGTTCCCAGCTCCTACCCTACCGAGACAGTGTCAGCTGGATACCCCAGAGCCAACCAGTAGCCTCTTCCCCTGTTCCTGCGATCACCCTCCCTTTTGAATGAAAGGACTGCACTCCTGGCTTCCTGAGGCTAGACCACAGGGGAGCTGTGGTCACTGCTGTCCTGCATCCTGCACAGCCCCTCCCAGACCCCTCAGTCCTTCTCCTTGCTGGGTGCTCCAACCTGCAGGAGAAAAAGGAAGACGTTCTTATGAGGATTCCACCCAGGGAAAGGTGTTGAACGTCTAACTGGGCGGGGCAGCCTGGGAAAAGCCACATATTGACTAAAGCAGGAACGTGGAGGCCTCTTGTGCGCACACACACACGCACACACATGCACACGCGTGCACACACACACACGTGAAACTGAGCAGAGTGCAGGGCAGAAGCTCCCATGAGACACAGGTGGGCCTTTAATGCCTACAAGGAGGAATTTGCTTCCTCTGGGCCCGGTGATGGGGCCTGCAGGGTGCCACAGACTCACTTTGCCTGGACCCCTGGTTGTTCTCTGACCCTGTAGACCTGAGTCTTGTCCAGGTGGATCAACGCCTTGTGATTTCTCAAGGACTCCTCACATTCTCCTAATCCTGACTCGCATTTGTCTGCACTTCCCTGGGGTCTGTGTGGACAGTCATCTCCTGACCTTGCTTGTTGAGGTTTGCCTGTGGGGAGCGGAAGCTTCTTCGTTCCTTGGCAGTGAGCTCCTGTCAGTGCGGCCCTCGCTCCGCCAACTGCACGGGCTGGGCCAGGAGTCACGCTTGCGACCCTGCAGCGTGCGGCAGGCACGGCCTTGCTGGTGTGGACGTTCGTGGACACCCTGCTTTCCTTTGAGAGTGGCTTTTGTGGAAGGTCAGGCCCTCCTCGTGTTTCTGGTAATGGGCCCGCTGTCCCTGGGACAGGTGCTGTGGCAGACGCTCCGTGGGTGCTGGGACCGAGCTCAGGGCTGCTCCCCAGATCCGGCCTCCTTGGCCACAGCCCACACTCCTGGCCATGCCCCTCCCCCGCCTCTGAAGCTGAGCTCACACTGAGAGGGTCTGGCACCTGGCCAGCCTTGAGAGGCCGCAACCCTGGAGCCTCAGTTCCACATTCCCTTCACAGCAGGCGAACCATCTCCCTAGAAGAATCAAATCTTAACGTTCAATGTACTGATATTTAAAAATAAAACATTAAAAGCACATGGCTTCCTCTCTGTAACTGCCCGTCAAGTACATAGATAAATCTTGGACAGGGAGGTTGCTGGCATTGTGGTACAGCGGGTTCCACCCTCAGCTGTGGTGCTGGCACCCTATGTGGGTGCTGGGTAGTGTCCCGGCTGCTCTGCTTCTGATCCAGCTCCTTGCTAATGCTCCTGGGAACGCAGAAGAAGATGGTCCAAGTGCTCGGGCTCCTGCACCCACATGGGAGACACATGGGAGTTCCAGGCTCCTGGCTTCAGCCCAGCCCAGCCTTGGCCTTTGCAGCCATTTTGGGAGTGAACCAGCAGATGGAAGAGCGCGCGCGCTCTCTCTCTGCCTTTCAAATAAATAAATTTTGCAGATAAGTAAAATAAAAATACATGCGTATATGAGGGTATTTCAAAAAGTCCATGAAAAATGAAACGAGGAGATAATTTTGGTGCCATTTTTTGAGCTTCATGTACACATTTTTCATAATACATGTGTTTAGGGGCTGGTGCTGTGGAGTAGTGGGTTAAGCTGCTGCCTGCAGCGTCAGCACCCCATATGGGTGCTGGTTCGAATCTGGCTGCTCCACTTCTGATCCAGCTCCCTGCTAACATGCCTGGCAAAGCAAAAGATGGCCCCGGGGCTACGTAAGGGTATGAAGGAAGGGCGTGTCTTCCACCTATGCTGCAGGCTCCAGGCTCCATCGCAGTTCAGGCGTGCTGAGCCTTCCCGGTGCCGCCGTGCTCCCCTTGCAGGCAAAGCGTGTGATGTGTTTGGCCAGGCCCATGTTCAGGAAGCCTGGGCCCCGCTGTAGGGATGTGGAGGTAGAAGCAGCTTTGGGAGGTGGGGCCCAGGAGCAGGTGACCAGGTCACGGAGCTGATGTCCTTGGGAGGGTTGGTGTAGCTCTCAGAGAAGCCCGTTCGGCTCCCACGAGAACGGTTGTTGTAAAAGGAGGGGGCTGGTGGTGCGGTGCAGCAGGGTAACAGCACCCCGTATCCAGCTCTGTTTGAGTCCTGACTGCTCCACTTCCCACCCAGTTCCCTGCTAACGCACTGGGGAAGGCACGGAGGGTGGCCCAAGTACTTGGGCCCCTGACACCCACTTGGGAGACCCAAGCCAGTGTCCTGGCTTCAGCCTGGGCCAGTCCCAGCTGCTGCAGCCACTTGGGGAGCGAACCAGCAGATGACCATCTCTCTCATCTGCATTTCCCTCTGTCTCCCTCTGTCTGTCCGCCTTTCAAACATAAACCTTATTTTAAAAGGGGGGCGCCAGGCCCTGCACCTTCCTTGCCTCCTGCCTGGCCCCATGGTTGCTCCTCGGCCCGTGCGCCTCCTGCCTCACTCTGTGCTGTGCTGGAGCCGAGAGGCCGTGGCCAGAGCCAGAGAGAGGCCAGCAGCTGCACTGGGCCTGCAGAACCGCGGGCCAAATAAGCCGCCCAGCCCCAGGCATTCTGTTACAGCGACAAGACTGCAGAGGGGCTGTGCAGTTCTCGGGCTAGACCGGTGTCTGTGGCTCCTGTACCCAGTCTCACGCTCCTCCCTAAGTCTCACCTTAGGGAATGCACCTGCCGGGGTTTTGTAGCCTGCTCTGCCTCCCGCCCAGGCAGGCAGAATGGGGTGGTAAATGTGACAGCTCAGGCACCGGCTGCTGCTGGGCCAAGGAGCTTTCTCTGTGCCACCGCACTGAGCCTCCCGCAGTGCTGCGACACCACACTCATTGTCGGGGGAGATCCGCTCCGGGAAGTCAAGCGCGCGTGGGTGGCCAGGAAGAGGTGGCGCCCGGGATTCAAGAGCCAGACCTGGCTGGATTTGGTTTCCGATCCTACTGCTCACAACCGTGGAGCGTTTCCTGGGCTGCCGTGAGCAGGGCCCGGGTCACGGTTCCGTGGAGGACCTCAGTGAGGCCGCGTTTGCCTGCCAGCTCTCTGCACGCCCTTCCCGGAGCGTGCACTGTGGGTTCCTTCCTCCTGGGAGCGGGAGCCTGAGAGGCAGAGACGAGAAGCTCTTGTGACATGTGCTCTTCTTGTCTCCTGTCCTGCATCCGCGCTTCTGAGAACGGGGAGGCGGCCAGCGCAGCGGCCAGGGCCTGGCCGGGAACCCGGCTGTGTTTGACCTCTGAATCTGCTTCTGCTTCCCAGGGTGGCTTCTGGGAACACAAGGCCAGGAGTCTGCTCAGCACAGCCCGGGCCCCGGCGCCAGAGGCCAAGGCCCCGGACCTCGAGCCCAGAGCTATCAGACAGGCCGCATCCTGCCCCGGCCGCCGGCTCTCTGTCGCTTATTTTCCCAAGAAAGCGAGCATCTGATGACAAAGCAGACTTCTCCTGTCTCACGTTCTGTTCTAGAGACTTCTTTTGTGAGGGATATTGTATGCCATGCATTTCCCTCTGTCATGCTTACAAAAATAACGAACATGGTGCTTGATACATACGTGTCCAACGCGTGTTGACACGTCCTTACACAGGCCCAAGTGAATACTCAGAGTCACTGCACTCTGTGGGACAGCTCCACCCTGGTCATCCTCTGTCTCCCTGACAGCCGAGGGCAGGGAGCGAAGCCCCTGACCTTGCAGGTGGCTCTGTGCGCCAGGACACGGCTCGGTAGGCGGTGGAGGCCCGGGAGCCGCCAGCACTGCCCTCTGCGCCCGCGTGTCTCCTGATCCCGGGCCTGCACGCGGCGGGGGTGTTACATCGCAGGCCTCGGAAGCCCTGGAAAGCCCCTGGCGCATCCCTAAGGAGGATTTGCAGGCCCAGGCTGTGGTCAGGCAGCCGCCCGCCCGCCCTCCTGGCCACTTAGAGCCCCGAGGACCAGTTTCCTAGGAACACCCTGAGTGTTTGTTAGGTCTAACTTGTGTTTGATTCTGTCAGACAACAAAAAGAAGTAGCTGAACCGAAAGGGTCGCAAACTGGACTAAACCATAGGTGTGCACACGTGTGCAGATGGGCAGGCCCGCGGGTGCTGTGTGCCCCTGCCTGCGTGCCGTTATATGTGCATGCATGTGCACACACGTACACCTGTGTCTATGTGAATCTTCCTGTGTCAGCATGTTTGCATGCACATGCACACATGTACACCCGTGTTTATGTTAAACTGCCTGTGTTAGCATGTTTGCATGCACATGTGCACACATGTACACCCGTGTTTATGTTAAACCGCCTGTGTTAGCATGTTTGCATGCACATGTGCACACATGTACACCTGTGTTTATGTGAATCTGCCTGAATTAGCATGTTTGTATGCACATGTGCACACATGTACACCCGTGTTTATGTTAAACTGCCTGTGTTAGCATGTTTGTATGCACATGTGCACACAGATGTACACCCGTGTGTATGTGAATCTGCCTGAATTAGCATGTTTGTATGCACATGTGCACACATGTACACCCGTGCTTATGTGAATCTTCCTGTGTTAGCATGTTTTATGCACACATGCACATGTACACCTGTGTCTATGTGAATCTTCCTGTGTTAGCATGTTTATACATGTGCACACACACCTGTGTCTATGTGAATCTTCCTGTGTTAGCATGTTTGTATGCACATGCACACAGATGTACACCTGTGTCTATGTGAATCTACCTGAACTAGCATGTTTGCATGCACATGTGCACACATGTACACCCGTGTTTATGTGAATCTTCCTGTGTTAGCATGTTTGCATGCACATGTGCACACATGTACACCTGTGTCTATGTGAATCTTCCTGTTAGCATGTTTGTGTGTACATGTGCACACACCTGTGTCTGTGAATCTACCTGAATTAGCATGTTTGCATGCACATGTGCACACATGTACATGTCACTGGATCCTCTGCCTTCATGGATCTGTCTGTCCCTGGGTTCTCAGTGCAGCAGGGAGACGTGCTCAGGACCGACTGGGCCATGTGTGAGTGCAGACTCACAGAGCCACTGCTCAGGGCACCTCGGTGGACAGTCACAGTCCTCCTGCAGGGGCCCACGGAGCACGGGCTGCAGGTGTGCACAAGCACCGGGGGTGGGGGCACACCTGCCGGGGTTTTGATAGGAAGAAAATCCCATGTCTGGGGCTTATTACGGGCAAATGTTTCCCCCTGCCGTTAGGCCGTGAGCTCCAGCCCCCACGGCCTCTGGTGGGCAGCGCCCACTCTGCCCTCCCTGCTGCTGGTAGGAAGACACCGTGCCTGGCTCAGGTCGGCTCGGCAGTGGCTCTCAGTGGCCTCGCCCCGCCTCACTCCTGTCCCCAGGGGGAGTCTCTGAGAAGTCAGAGCAGCGGGGCGGGGTAGGGGGTGACCCAGTTGACAGCCGCTGGCTTAGGGCACCCCCGGCCCCGCAGCGTGCGCAGGCCGGCGTTTGCCAGCGAGCGGCCGGCGGCCCAGGCACCCTCACTTCACACCAGATCTACAGGAGCCGTCTGGAAAGCAGCGGCTGAAATGGTTGTTCGCTTAGCCGGCTCGGCTCCTATGCTCTGGCCTTAGATTTCTCTTCTTAGAGGGGTGGGGAAGGCGCTTTTATTCCTGGCTGCTGTGATTAGAGTCCCGCAGGTGTCTGCGGAAGGGGCCAGGAGAGGCCCGGGCCTGCAGGCCATCGCTTGTCAGCCTCCAGAAAACTTCCTTGCTTCCATCCCATGGCAGCCCTGGTGAACACGTGCCAAAGCCCATTTCCCAGACGCAGGCACAGAGGCGGCCTTGCCCTGGGAACTGATGCTGGGGGCACCGGCCAGCCCCCTAGCCTCTGACCCTTGGTCACGTGGGCTGCCTGCAGCAGCCGAAGGTCACCCTCCAGCCCGAGCTCCATGCGATTTGCATGAGCCCAGTCTGGCAAGCGCAGCTGACGAGACGAGGGGAGAGGAGGCGGGCGGGTGTTCCTTGGGGAATCGAGGATGCCCTAAGTGCAGGCTGGGAGGAGACCACGTGGTGCCTGGGAGCAGCCCCCTCCTGTCTGCCTGCACCTGCGTTCTGCTATCGACCTGTCCTCACGCTGGGACGCAGTGGGGCTCGAACCCTTCATCTCCGGTCTTTTTCCTATGGTCTTGTGAGTTGCTCACCAAATTCATGGTTTCCACGGATCCCCTACCTGGACTCCTGGGATCCATGCCCCTTGGTAACAGCCCAGCCCGCGGCCACCGCTCTGTGGCTCCTGACATCTGCAGAAAAGTTTCTTGCAGGAAACGGGCAGCTGTTCTCGATGCTTCGACTTGGCTCTGACACATTTCAGTCCTGCTGAATATGTGTTAATACTGTGAACACAAGAGCCTGCTCGCTTCAGAAAGGCAGCGCACGCATTTGAGAGAACCCAGCGGAAGAAGTCTGTGTCCCGGCAGGAAAGATAACCAAGCTGTGTAAGAAACGACAACAACACCTAGATACAACGTGTTGTATCTAGACTCTCCCAACGCCGCCGTGCTCTGTGATCCGTGGTCCAGAGATAGCCCCTAAAGGAGACGACTTACAAACGCTTCCGCTGACGATGTCACTCCTTGCAGGCCTTCCTCACCGGATCCTGACTGAAGCAGCCTCAGGCTCCCACAACGGGGAAGGGGTCTCGGGGCTGGTGCTTTCCCAGCCTGGAGCTGTCACACCAGCGATGGCCTTCGTCACGCAGGTACTCGACGCATGTCAGATGTGAGATCACGCTTGTGGCAGAATGGGAAGTCTAAGAAAGCGGATTCTCCGTAGTGTGTTCGTGCCCACATGCATCTCTCCAAGTAGTCCGTCATTTACCCACTCACGTCTGTGTGTGCTCCTGTGATGGCGTGAACCAGACGACAGCACACGCGTGTGCCCCGCTCCAGCGAGACAAAGCAGGTTCCGTACATGCAGGCGCGTATTCATTCATCCGCGTACGCACGCCCATGCGTGTCAACAGCTGGTCTGTTTGTCTATCCGTGCATCTGTCCGTATCACTAGATTCAAAAAATTCTCCGAAGAGTCTACAGTGGTTGTCTTTTGAAAAAGGCCTGTGTGGAATTAATTTCACCTCATAACTTTTGTCTCCAAAATTTGCTCTATGAACAAGTGCTGCCCTTTTAAGAGAGAGCAAGGATTTCTCAGAAGTGCGTTGCCCACCACATCCCATGTGCGGCCCTCACGGCCTTCTGAGAGTCGGAGCACTCTTTCAGTAAAAATAGCCACAGCCAGAACAATGGGCGTCTTCCCCTCTGGCGGAGGCACAATGAGAACGCATCTGACAGGCTGCCCAGAACATTCCGAGTGGACTAACAGCAGGAAACACTCGGGCTGAGATCACTCTAAGTTACTAGATGTCAATTTGTTCTGCGTCTTGGACATTAACCAAGCAAATGTGATTTGGCCACAGAAGGGAATGTGAACACAGCCTTCCATGCCAACTCTTGCAGTGCTAAGTGCTATTTTGCTGTTGGACCGCAGCCCCAAGGTCTGCATTTTGTGCTTGTGGTTTTAGAGGGGGGGTTCTCTCCCCGCCAAGGACCTGACACCTGCCTGGGAGTGGGGTGGGGGGGGAGTGGTGCTGCAGGAGCGTTGCCGGCAGCATTGCTCACGCTCACCACGGCCCTGCAGGACGACAGGGACGAGAAAACTCCAGCAGAGCATGTTGGTAACCCAGAGGGTAATGGTGACCGGTGAAGTGACTCAGGCCCGGGTCTAGGCCGTGGGTAATGGCAACAGGCGTAGTGAGCAAAGGCAGCATTCCTGGGGGGTGGGGGGGCCCGAGAGCCCCCTTTCCCCCGGAGTGCAAGGGGCAGGGAGATCTCACAGGTACAATCTGCTCCCCTGAGACGAGGGGCGTCTGGACGAGGGGTTCATTCGCGCCTGATTGACAAGGGGTTCCCTTAGGACCAGAGCGGGGCGAATCTGGTGCTGGGGAAGAACTCCCACTCCAGGGACGAGGTGGCTGGGGACCCTTCGCCCAGAGAGAGAGGAAAGGAACCAAGGCACCCTGAGCTCCTGGCCAGGATGAGCTCAGAGCCACGGAGCGGAGGAAAGGCCTGGTGTCCCCTGGTGCAGGAAGCTGGGGTCCTGCATGTCACCCGGGGTCGCCCGGGTTTGGCGTCGGCCCCTGTTCCCTCGGCCGCTCCGCCTGAGCCCAGACCCGCATCCACTGCTCTGTGCTGAGTGGGAAGGGCTCGTGTAGGAGGCAGACAGTCCAGTGAGGTCCGGCGTCCGCTGCCCGCCACCCCTGCTCCTCCGCTGTGAGCTGCAGCCAGTCTACAGGAGCAGAGGCACTGTCCATTCTTCTCGGCTCCACCTGGGTGCCCGGGAGCCACTCCCAGCGAAACCACACCGCTTCTCTGTGCAAACCACAGCAAGCAGCCGCCTGAGCAAGCCCAGCCCCGCGGGCAGGTGCTTCCTCCACAAGGCAGCCCCGCCTGCCCTGCCCCGCCTGCCCTGCCCTGCCTGCCCTGCCCCGGGATGGAGGCTTGGCTTCCAGCCCTCACTCCCTCCTTGACCGGAGGCCCCACCCGGAAACCAGTGCATGACCTGTGCATGCAGGTACAGCCACCCACACCTAAGATCTCAGACGGTGGGAGGCGGGATTGATTTACAACCAGAATAACACAGCCTTTGAAAGGTTATTGCTGCTATCTGGGTATGGCTGAAGGCGCACGTGATTGGTGGCTCAGTGCCCAGGGCGGAGCCACTGGGAGGCGTTGGGACCTTTCCAAGCAGCCTCTGGGGCAGGTCTTGGCCTAGTAGGTGAGGCGGCTGCATCCCACGGTAGAGTGCCCGGTTCAAGTCCCACCCCTGCTGCTGAGACCAGCGGCTTCCAACAGGCGCCTGAGATGCGGCGTTGGTGGCTCAGCCAGGGTCTCTGCCACTGCCACGAGAGACCTGGTGGTGTTCTGCTTCCTGGCTCCCGCCTGGCCAGCATCAGCCGTCAAGGCTGCCCGGGGAGTGAACCAGTGGCTGGGAGCTCTGCCTGGCTTTGTCTGCCTCGTAAGGAAATAAGTAAGAACTGTTTAGGAAAGGGCGGCCCACTGAGAGCTCCCTAGGTCACAGGGCGCTGCTCCCTGGGGCTAAGGTGGCTCCCGGGGGACCCCGAGAGACTCCCAAGAGTGGTTCTGAGCGAGCAGAGCCCTGGATTGCACCTGGACCCTGTGTTGTGGTCTGAGCTCTTCCCACCCAAGCCCCAGTCGAGCCTTCTGCCGAGAGGACACGGGTGGGCAGGGCGTGGTGGGTGGGGGTTCCTGCTCGAGCCGGCGCCGTCCTGTTCGGATGTTCAGGCTCCAGATGGCGAGGGAAACAAACATCTTCACTTCATAAAGTTAGTCTGCCTCGGCATTTTGTCCCCGTTCAACAATGGACTAACACAGGGTCTGCGAGCCTGCACCCAGATGCATGGAGGCCCTGTGCGAGATTTTTCTTTCTTTCCTGACCGGGTTACTGGACACAAATGCACCGTGTGGGCTCCAGGAGAAATGGACCCCTGTTGAGCTCTGACTCGCGTCTCCCAGCATCCACCGGGCACCTGCTGTGTGCCAGGCCCCGTGACGGCACCGAGGAGTCAGGGCCTGATGTGGCTGCTGATGTCCTGCGAGGCCTCCCCTGAGGGCCTGGCCTCTGAGGACGCGGATGTGTGAGTGTGTGTGGGTGTGTGCATGTGTGCAGTTTCAAGGGCAGGAATCTTTCACAGGGCTCTGAAGGGACGAGGGGGCAGGGCCCTGACAATCGACCCGTGAGTGTAATAACAGAGCTGGCATCCAGCTCAGCCCAGAGAGTAAAAGGGAGCAAATGAAAACAGCTTGGAGTACCAGGTTCCCTTTCTTTCTCCCCCACCGGGTGGTACTTTTACTTTTCTTGTGGGGTAAAAGAACACATGGAAAACGTCAGAAGGAGCAGAAATATTGATAGAGCAGCACTCAGCTCATAGAGCAAGAAGATAAGGGTTGCAGGCTTCATGGAGGAGGTGGCACACAACCCAGCACACATACATGTGCACCCACAGAAGGCATGCAACATATGGTTCTGTTGCTTGGGTTGCACACACACACACACACGTGTGCACCCACAGCCATGCCCAGAGCACAGAAGGCATGCAACATACGGTTCCCGTTGCTTGGGTTGCACACACACACACACACACGTGTGCACATGCACTCAAAGAATGAAGGCACGTGGCAACCTAATTGTACAGGGCTGGAACATGCATCACGCACACACTCTGGGACAAGAAGGCGTGAGCATGGTGCACACATGCACACAGACACACACGCAGGGAACGGTTCCATCGTCACAGTTTTGGAAACAGTTGATGGATTGATTTTGGTCGAGTGGATTGACCAGTTAAACATATTTGCTGTGGCGTCTCTCCAGCCCTTCAGTGTGGCTGCTGGGAGGTAGTACACCTCAAGAAAAGATGTGCTCTGTGGTGTTTCTCAAAGTTGTGAGCACAGCACAGATTCTCCTTCTCACGTGTCCACAATGTCTAATGAGACCCGTATCTTGTGGGCGATTCGAGGCGGGGGAGCTGGACGCAGCAAGCCCACAGCACATCCTGACCCGTGATGTCATGGGTCGTGCTGCAGAGTGGCCAGGGGCCCTGTAACTTGTCCTCATCATGCCTGACAGGACAAAGGCCAGGCAGGGGGCCTGTGGGCCTTTACCAAGTGTAGCAGTGAGATGAGCAGACGTGAGGCAAGGAGCAGCCAGGGTGAGCAGGTGATGGTGATGCGATGGTGACAGTGCCAGTGACGGCTGATGACTGATGAGCACAGCCATTCTGACGATGGTGGTGAAGATGATGACATGACAGTGATGTCAGCGACAGTGACGGTGATGGTGATGGTGAGGAAGAAGATGATGATGACATGACAGTGATGACAGCAACAGTGACGGTGATGAAGATGATGATGATGATGATATGACAGTGATGTCAGTGACAGTGACGGTGATGATGATGATGATGATGATGATGGCATGACAGTGATGACAGCGACAGTGACGGTGACAGTGATGGTGAGGAAGATGATATGATAGTGATGACAGTGACAGTGACGGTGATGAAGATGATGATATGATAGTGATGACGGTGACAGTGATGGTGATGAAGATGATGATGATGACATGACAGTGATGACAGCGACAGTGACGGTGATGAAGATGTGCCCTTTGTGATGACGACTGCGGCAGCGATGGTGATGAAGATGAAGACGATGATATGATAGTGATGACAGTGACCGTGATGGTGATGAAGATCATGGTGATGCACTGACAAAGCAGTGACAGCAACGATGACACTTCACGTTGATGAAGGCCACGCTAAGGACAGTGGCGGTGACGGTGATGAAGATGATGAGGCAGTGAAGGTGGTGAGTGGGGCAGTGCTGGGGATCTTGAAGGGGGGTGATGATGAGGCGGATGATGATGACGGCGTGATGAGTTTCCTAACATGACACCGAGCACAGGCTGTGCAGACAGAGTGAGACGACGCGTGGATGTGCACACCACACCGTGCACACCACAGCCACCATCGCTGTTGAGAGGAGCTACTCGGAGTGGATATCTGATATCTAATATTCTAATATTCACATTAGCCAACTTCATAGTCCCAGGGGAAGTGGAACCATATCCTTTCCGTTTGACTGGAGAGAACATTGAGGCTTAAAGGGTTTAACTTGCCAAGGTCACCCTGCTATGGGTCCCCAGTCGGAACCCTCAGAGCCCCAGCTCCTGACCACTGCTTACGCAGCAGGTTCTTGACGCCAAGTGTTTACAAGTGCTCACTACAGTCTGTTGGGCAGTGTGTCACTCCTCCCAGGCTATGGACGGGAAACATAGACGCTGTAAGTAAAGCAACTTCCCCAGTCACACCCAGCGGTAAGAGTCAGCCTCCACCGTCACAATCAGAAGGAGGGGCACGTTTAAGTGTGTGCCCTTCTGCACTGCAGGGCCCAGCGGACTGGTGGCAGAGGACGGCAAGGGATCAGTGTTCCCGGCAGGAGCAGGGCGTTCCTTCACGTAACGACACAGCAAGGGACGCGGGAGGGAAGTGCACGTGTGCAGAGGGGTGCATGGGCAGCACACGTGGGGCCTGAGGTCAGCCGCCCAGGAGCGCCCAGAGGTCTCATCTCTCCACCAGGCCTGCATGCGTTTTGCTATCTAGGGTCCAGCACCGGGGGAGGGGGATCTTCCGGGCACACAAAGAGTGCATGTGAAGACCCGGAGACGTGGAAGGTGCAGCCGGGCTGGACGGAGCATCCGAGGTGCATGTGAGCACAGAAGGGGGCTGAGAGGCCGCAGGAGACCAGGACTGCGGACCGGGCTGGGAACAGCAGCTGCCCTGTACCAGGCAGGAGCACCCAGGGGTGCTGTCTCGTCTCGATTTGAATCAGTCTGGGTTCTCAGGCTGGGAAACTGCTTGATCCAGTTTGTTTTTGAAGAAGACATTCCTGGAAGCGTTTCCCTGGGAGAGAGCAGGTGTGGAGACGCCACCTGCAGTGGTCACAGTCACGGGTGTCAGTGGCGTGAACACACGGGGCTGCTGAGAAGTGAGAGGGAAAGTGGGTCACCACCCCGGCCCTGGCCAACTGTGAGCACTTGGGCAGAGCCACGGGCTGGAAGACACTCCACAGGACGTCTCAGTTCCGTCGCATCCAGAGGAGGCGAGTGTTGTGATGAGCTGGCTACGAAAATACTTAAAGTCTACATTCAAATTCTCGTGGTTTAGATGCTTTTGCAGGCAACAGAAGAGGTAGAAGCTCGTTGTAATCCTCTTTTTTTCCTGGAAGTTAAGAAGAAAGAACAAGCGCATGCCACTGCCTCAACCCAGGGCAGGACAGCGGGGTTTGCGTGGTTCTCTTCCCTGTCCACGGGAGCGGGACGTGATCAGAGGAATCTCACAGCCACGGGGCTTCTTCACCGGGAACTCCCAAACCCTAGCAGGAAAGGTCTTCGAATGAAAACAGCACGTGCGGTTCTCAGAGATGCGAGAGGCGCAGAGCGAGCTGTGAGACGGGGACACCCGGGAGTCCAGTTCCACTCCGTCCTCCCGGCAGCAGCCCTGTGACCGGGGCATCACCCTGTCTCCCTGAGACTCTCACTTCTCCCTGGTGAGGAGTCGGGTGGCCGTGGGTCCTGGCGAGGAGTCGGGCGGCCGTGGGTCCTGGTGAGGAGTCGGGCGGCCGTGGGTCCTGGTGAGGATTCGGGCGGCCGTGGGTCCTGGTGAGGAGTCGGGCGGCCGTGGGTCCTGGCGAGGAGTCGGGAGTCATTCGCTGTGCAGAGCTGGAGGAGGGCAGCTGTGGGCTCCCAACACCAAGAGCCAGCAGAGGGGCAGACGGGCCTCCTGGGGATTGCTTCGTGCTGTGTGTGTGTGTGTTGAATAATGTACTCTCACCCACACAGTGCATGAGGACTGCCTCGTAATCAACATGTTTCTTTATATTTTTTTTTATTATTTATTTATTTGAAAGGCAGAGTTACAGAGAGGCAAAGGCAGAGAGAGAGAGAGGGAGAGGCCTTCCATCTGATGGTTCACTCCCCAAATGGCTACAACAGCTGGAGCTGTGTTGATCCTAAGCCAGGAGCCAGGAGCTTCTTCCAAGTCTCCCATGCAGGTGCAGGGGCCCAAGCACTTGGGCCATCTTCCACTGCCTTCCCAGGCCACAGCAGAGAGCTGGATTGTAAGAGGAGCAGCTGGGACTTGAACCAGCGCCCATATGGATGCCGGCACTGCAGGCAGGAGCGTTCCCCGCTTTGCCATAGTGCCGGCCCAGTCAATGGTTTTAAAAGATAAAACATTTCTAGAAAGTTAGGTTCAGTGCGCAGTGTACAGAGATGGCTTCTGCCTGTCAAATAAAAAAAGAAAAGAAAAGAAAAAAGAAAAGAAAACCCCATGCTTTTCCCGCTAGGTGACGACAAGGCCATGCAGGCCTGTCCTCAGGGCCAGTGGCTGCTCTGACGTCCCCGGTGCCTTCCTTCTGGGCCACTTGGGCCTCGTCTTTCAGAACAGAAAACCTCTCTCAGCTTTGCCTTCAGAGTCTCTTAGGTACCCAAATTCTCGTCAGATCAATATGCATTAGATCACTGGTAGCACTAGAAGTCAGGGAGAGGGT
Organism: Oryctolagus cuniculus; assembly: GCF_051225735.1. NCBI lineage: Eukaryota > Metazoa > Chordata > Mammalia > Lagomorpha > Leporidae > Oryctolagus > Oryctolagus cuniculus. The sequence goes on along the minus strand of NC_142882.1, from coordinate 89,597,202 downwards.
TCGCAGAACCACTTGTAAATGCTCCAAACGCCACCTAATAAAAAATGGAATGAGGTCCTTTTCTACTTTGCCATCTATGGAAAACCCGTAAACATTTGGTATTTCAAAAGTCTTAATGCACAACGTTTATTATCAGATTTCCCGCTGCGGTTGAACACGCCATTCTGCCCATGAGACAAGTGAAGGACTGCAAAGCCGTGTCGGAGAGGTTCCTGGGAAATCCACTTTCGCAGAAAAGGACTTTGCTGATCATTTAGAGTCGACTCCTGCTTATTTTTCTGGAGGGTCCCCGTGAGCATCAGAGAGTCGGGGAGGGGCCATTCTTACCATGATAAAACTCCCTTTCCATCCGTTTCCTGTGCCCTGCACAAGTCTAGCCAGGAGGTGTGGTGTGCTAAGAACTCGGCTGTTCTGTTTCAGACTCACTTGGCCATGGCTCCGAGAGTCCGCGTGCGGCCCCTGTGCCTGGCGTTTGCTGGGTTTCATGGGTGGGACTGCCTCACCCTTCATTTCAGGGGCGGGGCCCAGCCGGTTACCAATGCCGCGGTCGGTGCCTCCCTGCGTGTCGGGGTGAAGATTTTACTGCATTCATGCGCGCGACTCCTCAGAAATGCTTTGGACAGGGTTCCGGTGGGTGTTCTTCCAGAGTAACCCGCATCCCTGGGCTGTGCACCCTCACAGCTGCTTGCTTGGCAGATTCCTTCCTTCTGATCCCACGAGAACTTGTGCCCCAGAATGCCTTACGAAAGCCACGCTTCTCCCTCCAAACGGAGCCCATTGCCGTGGACGCCCACACGTGGGAGCACTGTGCTCGGACGCCGTCGCTGCTTTCAGAGGCTTTGCCTTTCCACAGGGGAGACCTGTTTTGTAAACAGTTTCGTAACTGTGGTAAAATCCAGGCCTGCTCTCCAGACACCAACCCGTTGTTGGCTCCCCGGGCGCAGTCCGCTGGCTGGGTGTCCACCATTCCCCGGCCGTCACTTCTGCCAGGCAGTGGGATTCTGCCCCGCTAACGACCGACGTCTACGCTTGCCACAGGAAGGGAGCAGGCGCAGCCCATGACCCAGGTCCCCAGAGCCTGGTCAGGGATGGCAGGCACGCCTGGCTTTGGCGAATGTCGTGTCTGGTGACTGTGGCTTTATTTCCGGTGCCTGGACGCCGGGGCCAATCACTCTCTAGACACAGTAAAGAGATCCCCTACAAACGGTCAGATGCAGCTCAACCGACCCGGGGCTCACATCCCTCATCCTCCATGGGGCCGTCTGAGCCGGGCCACTGTGCCCCGTGCCAGGCACCCCAGGGCCAGCAGCCAGAGAGGCAGGGAGAGGGAGACCCCCACCCGGAGCCTGCACACCTGTGTTCCGCTGCCCCGCTTGTCCCGCCCAGTCCAGGGGCTTCTGCTTCTCTCTGCACCCCAGCATGGCCGACTGTGGCTCTGCCTCTTGGGAGCTGTGGCAAAAGGTCTTTTCTTTTCTTTTGAAAAATTTATCTACTTACTTCAAAGGCAGAGAGAGAGAGAGAGAGAGAGAGAGAGAGAGAGAGAATCCTGCATCTGTTGGTTCACTCCCCAAATAGTGCAGCAGCCTGAGCTGGGCCAAGTCAAAGCCAGGAGCCAGGAACTCCATCCGGGTCTCCCACGTGGGTGTGGGGGCCCAGGCACGTGGGCCCAGGTGCGTTAGCAGGGAGCCGGATCAGCAGTGGAGCAGCTGGACTTGCACTGTGCCTGTTGGGATGCTGGTGTCCCATGTCGCAGCGTGACCTGCTAGGCCACGGTGCCGGCCTGGCCCCGCGCGCGTTTCAGTGGCTGTGGTCTCCTGATGCACTGGCCTCACTGACGTCAACTCTTCTGTTAAGTCCGGGTGTTCTAAGACACAGCCACATGGCCCATGGCTGGAGCTGACTCCCTGCCCCTTTGGGGTCCCCCTGCCACCCGTCCACCTCTGGGGACACTTCCTGGGTGCCTCCGAGGACTCCCAGGCTCTCCTGTAGCTGTGGAAGGTCAGTGTGTGGCATGCTCCTGGCTCTGTCTCTTTCCCTGCTCATTGTGGGGAGGGACTATGACTTCCCTTCCACAGGACCCCAGAGCCAGCCAGTGCCCTGCCCAGAGCCAGCCAGAGCCCCGCCCAGAGCCAGCCAGAGCCCCGCCCAGAGCCAGCCAGTGCCCCACCCAGAGCCACCCAGAGCCCCTCCCAGAGCCACCCAGAGCCCCGCCCAGAGCCAGCCAGAGCCCCACGAAGCCTCCCCTCTGCTTCTCTCAACGTGGAGGCCCCACCGGGGAGGCCTGCAGAGTGAGGGCGAGTTAGCCGTGGTTCCCACTGGAACGTGCCCTGGGATTTCCACGTAAGCACAGTGAGCTCCACGCAAGGTTGTGGGGCTCCCCGTCCGTCCCCCACCTCAGCCGGATTCGCTCGCCTGTGTTGCCGTGGGGTGCAGTCATGCATGCCATGTGCAGTCCTGGGGCTGAGCTAAGGAAGAGGCCCCCTGCTCTGTGAGCGCCTCCCCTCCCAGCAGGGAGAGGCGGTGTCGGGACCTCACACTCACCCACTGGACAGCAGCTCTGAGGGTCCTTGCAGCTTCCAGTGAGAAGGTCCCAGTGGGCGGTGGCCCTGGCCTTGTTATAGGGTGACAGCAGAGGGGGCCTGGAGAGGTCCAGTGACTTCTGAAATGAATGAGAAATGAGACTGTGGGTAAATAGAGATAAAACCTCTGGGCAAATATTTTTTAAAAATAGAATCTGTGAATTGTTTGGCCCAGAAAAATGCCCGAGTTTGACTCTTAGAGCTGCCCAGATGTCTTGGGACCCGAGGATGTGGCGTGAGCAGAGGGAAACCGAGTTTATCTGCGCGGAGTTAGGTTGAGTCACGGCAATCTAATTATTGGCGGTCTCCCTGGCTATGCCAGTGGTTGAGAAACACGACATTTCCAGTTATAATGTAGTTAATGCAACAGATGCATGATGAAGTGAGACACAGCAATGCAGTTTGCAAGTTACTCCCTAAACCGACGGCCGCTGCAGGACTGGTCACTCCCTTCCGTCCTCGGTTCCGTCACTGGGGTCCCTGGCCCTGGCGGAGCTCAGGCGACCTCTGTTGCAGTGTTCTGCGGGGTCTCACTTCCTCCCTCTGTGTTTCCTACCCGTCTGTCTTTCCTCCTTCCTCCTCCCTGCACAGCTTCACTTCATTCTTCCTGTAGACTTGAGTTTTTTTCCTTCCTTCCTGTAGACGTGAGCGCAGGAGGTGAGCAGCCGTGTCTCCCTCAGCCTGCATTACTTAGGAAGAGGAGACGGAATGGAGTCCTCACTGATGGCGGCAGGAGAAATCACCTAGTGGCACAGTTGCCTGCTTCAGTAAATGCAACTCCGGGATGCCAGGATCCGGGAAATGTCAGCGAAGCGCCGGGGAACGCTTGGTGCAGCAAGTGCACGCCGCGTTCGGGCTTCACTCTCTTTCCTGCGGTTCCAGTCCACGCAGCAGCCCGGGCAGTGGCGGAGCGGTCTGGGAAGCAGGCCGCGGGTCTGGACGGCACAGGGGAGTGCGATTCCGCACGGCGGCCGTGTGACAGCCACGCCTCTCTGAAGGTGTCCTCGGGGCACAGGGAGCTGCGGGCTGTTCTGGGACCCCGGGGGGGGGGCGGCCCTCCTGTCCTCGCGGGGTCCTGTGTCCCCTTTGGGAGGAGGGGCTCCTGTGCAGGCCTCGGGCAGCGCTGAAACCCTGCAGGCTCCACCGCCCGGTTGTTTCCCCTCCCTCCCCTGAAGCGGGGGAGACATGTAAATTGGAAACAGGCTGGGCCCGAGCCGGCGAGGCTTCACGCACGGAAGATTTAAGGGCCTTCTGAGACGCGCTCGGAGCTCCAGGGGAATCAGCTTCTGTGAGACCCTAGTCTGGTCTCATTTCATCGCATGGCTTCAAGAGCAAAATAAAAAAAAGACAATAAAGGACTTAAACATGAGTGATTTTCTGCAATTAAAGTCTTCTGGAAGTTCTAAAAGCCCAGCGATATTGGCATTTGCCAGAGAGCCAGACAGAAATGCGTTTTCCATGAGCCTGGCCAAGAGCAGCTGGAGTGGCTGGCAGAGTCCCGAGGCGCTGATGGCCGTTGTGCAGCCACTAGCCCGTGGACCCCGGCTCCAGGTCTGCTTCTTTAACCGAGGGTGGCACGCGGCCCCTTCGTGACAGCGTCTCAGGCTCCAGGAAGCCAAGAGGCAGACTCCAGGCTGGAAACCGCTGCCGGCCAACCCCGATCACTTACCTGCAGCTGTAGAAGAACCTGGCAGCACATGGAATGCTTTTTTCTAGTGTCGATCGCGGAACTGATAGTAAGAGTCCTGGCAGTCCCAGGACCGTGTCTGGCAGGGTCAGCCATCAGGGGCTTTTGGCTCTAGCCCGAGGCCGCCGGGCATCCCTGTGATGTCCCCGGGGGGGATGGGCTCCCAGGAAATCCCGCATTAATCCCCGGACGGTGCTGAACTGTGGGTGGTGTCGCTCAGGTGGAGAACTGCTTTATGAGTGCGGCGTTCTGCAGTCAGTCCTACAGGAAACGGGACGCGTCCTCCGGCCACGCGTCCCTCCACACCCAGGTTGGGCGGCTGGCTAACGAGGCTGAGGAATCAAGTCTCTACCCAGAGCTCAGTTATCTTAGCCCAGCAAATGCAGCCTTCAGTAGAACCTCTAACCCCGGGGGACCTCCGGGCAGTGTCTCTCTGTGTCCTCCATTTTAATATTTATTTATGCACATACTTAAAATTGTAAATCTGTAATACCTGATTTGTATACTTTTCCACATGGTAATAGCACACAGTTGGTGGCAGCTACGGCATTGGCCAGGATGTCGGCTCCACGTCCGAGGAACCGGGTTCCACCCGTGACCCCAGCTTCCTGCTGACGTAGACGCTAGGAGGCAGGAGAGGATGACTCGAGTATTTGTGGGAGACCTGGATTGGGTTCCCGGCTCCCGGCTGCAGCCTGGGTCATTACAGGCATTTGGAGGATAAACCAGTGGATGGGAGATTTTTCTCTGTTTCCCTCACTCTCGGTCCTTCTGCCTCTTAAACAGACACATAAAAATCACTGTCCGCAGCACTGTGCTGTGACGATCCTCGCATCCCCGGATGATCGGGTCAGGGTGACCAGCGTGTCTCTCCTTACGCGCGTCAGTTTTCGGTGTGTGGAGCTTCTGAGGGCCTCTCCTGTGGCTCTTCCTGAGATCTCTAGCTGCCCCACTGTGCTACAGAACACTGGACAGTAGCTCTTTGGTCTGTTGTCATCCCTGAGGTGGGACAACAAGGGAAACAACCCAGCACCAGCAGGGAAGCCCGGAGGCGGCTCCGCGTGGGGGCCTCTGTCAGCAGGGCGGCTCCCACGCCGGGTAACCGGCTCTGGGACTGTGCGGACCCGCGGTGCCTCCGTTTCCATACGTGTAAAAGAACGTAGTAAACATATACTCTTTGCAGGGTTTTGCAGAGAGTTAGGGTTGAGAGGCATTCACACACAGAACACTATGTGCCACATAATCATTGTCACGTGTTGGCGACCGTTGGGTTGAAGGACTCGGAACAGGCCGCCACTCTGGAGACAGGCACTGGCACTTAGCAAAGCACCCTAGACCGGAGCTTCAAAAAGTTCACGGAGAAGTGGAATTAAAACGTGAGTTCACTCTGGGGCAAACATTTGTGCAACCCAGGCACCATGTTTTCTTGTTACACATTCCCCACAAACTTTTTTTTTTTTTTTTTTTTTTTGACAGGCAGAGTGGACAGTGAGAGACAGAGACAGAGAGAAAGGTCTTCCTTTGCCGTTGGTTCACCCTCCAATGGCCTCTGCGGCCGGTGCCCTGCGGCCGGCGCACTGCGCTGATCCGTAGCCAGGAGCCAGGTGCTTCTCCTGGTCTCCCATGGGGTGCAGGGCCCAAGCACTTGGGCCATCCTCCACTGCCTTCCCGGGCCACAGCAGAGAGCTGGCCTGGAAGAGGAGCAACCGGGACAGAATCCGGCGCCCCGACCGGGACTAGAACCTGGTGTGCTGGCGCTGCAGGCAGAGGATTAGCCTAGTGAGCCGCGGCGCCGGCCCCCACAAACTTTTTGAAGACCCTTGTGTGCATGGATTTCAGTTTTTTGCACCCAGATAAATTTATCTTTCAGTCCCGCTCTCCGTGAACGTCCTGAGGCCCCTGAGGCCAAGCTTGTTAGAGGGACGCTGAGCCACTTGTGTGTTCCCGGGCTGCAGGGACTCAGCGAGGCGCCGGGAGTCCAGTCCCCGAACCCCGGCTACTGCGCTTGCTCCGTTCCTGCCCTCGTCCCAGCTGCGTATCTGACGGGCGGGTCCCGCTGCGCAGTCCAGCGCGGGCGGCACAGCTGGGGCCACTCTCCTGCGTGGCTCTGTCTGCGGCGGCCACTGTGCTGCCTTCGCCACCAGCAGCAGAGGGGAGCAAGTGCGGGGCTCCCCCAGAAAGGCGCCCTGTGCTCCCACAGGCCTCAGCCTCGATGCTTTTCCCTGCTTTCACGTGTGTATGACCTGAAGTTCAAGGCCCGACATCCCAGAGACAGGACGCGGGCTCACAGCAGGGAGCCCTAGAGACGACGTGGGGGAGGCGCCTGGCTCCTGGCTTTGGTCTGGCCCAGCCCAGGCCATTGCTGCTGTTTGGGGAGTGAGCCAGCAGATGGAGGATTTCTCTCATTCTCTCTCTCTCTCTCGCTCTGACTTTCAAATAAAGAAATAAATCTTAAAAAAAAGGGACTTTTAATTTCCAGGGGAACACTAACGGCAGCAGCCCCCCACCTCCAAACGGCGTGTGGCCCGGGCGTGGGTGGAACGGGGATGGCCCGAGCCCACCCTGTGGCCCCTGCTCTTTTGGCTCTAGGGTTCGGCACCTGAAGCTGCGGGGCAGGATGTGACTGGTCACCCCGGCCTCGTTCGCTGTTAAGAAAGGTTCCTCCTGGAGCCGGCTGCCCCTCTCCGGTTTAAAAAGAGAAAAGTCTGCGACCTTCAGCTTCAGCCTCCCCAGCGCAGTGTGTGCAGAAAACTGACTCTTCGAGGTGCTGTGGGATTCCTGCACTGCTGGCTTACGAGGTAGCAGTGAAATGGCCGGTAACGCGGCTTCAGACCGACCGCGGCCGCGGCCCGGGGGCTGCAAGGCAGCGACGCCACTGTGCTGTGTTTGGTCTGAACGCCGTGGCCCAGCACAGCCCCTCTGCCCCACCAGGCTGACCGCAGGAAGGAGAGCCTGCGCCCAGCCCCGGGAGCCGCCGTGTGCAACCTGTCTTTACGTCTTCGCGCTCCCACGAGCGTGTTGGCATCCGGCCTCCGTCTCCATTTTCATTTCGTTTTCACTGAGGGACAAACATGGCAGCCGCCACCCGGAGTCGGACTTGTGAGTTTCATTTGTCCTGGGGGCCGCTGACCATCTAAGACCAATGGGTCTTGGGGCTGTTTCTAGATCGGAAGGTAGTTCTTCCCGGAGGTGCGATCGCCAAGTACTGGTGATTGTTGCCCAGCTGAGTCGTGCCCTTCCCCGCCCCTGCATACCGAGCTGTTATCCAGTGAAGGCTGCGTGCACACCCAGCACACACAGCCAGCGTCCGATCGCGTGCCAGTCATGGGCAAGACAGGAGTCGCTGCACACCTCTGCCCACCATCCACTGAGTGCTCCCTCCTCGGTAGCCCCCATCCTCTAGAGCTTGCATGAACCAGATTCAGCCCACCAGGTGACACCAGGGTGCCCCCTAAACGCCAAGGCACCAAGTACTGGGGCCTGGACTCACGTTCAGGCGAGCGGAGAGCTGTGCCGTCTGGCAGAAGGTGCACGTGGCTGCTGGGTGTGCCACCGGGCTCTTGTCGAAACCACAGTGGGATCCCAGGGTGAAGCCACACCTTCCACTGGAGGCCGCACCAGGGAGGGGCAGGGGCTGGGGGCTGCAGGGCAACAGGGATTCTCTTGGCAGACAACTGGGGACGGCATTCGTAGTGGGAATGACGAGCAGTTGAGCTGTCTGTCCAGAGACCACTGGGCGGTGGGCAGTACTGAGGGAGATGGCAGAGTGGAGTGAGCAGGTGGGCTGAGCCAGGTGCCTGGGAGACGTCCTGACCCAGCGGCCCGGGCAGTGCCTGTGGGTCCGAGGTTCAGGGCCGCTGGAGGCTGCTCTCTGCGGGGCCTGTGGGTGGGCTTACAGACTCCTTGCTCCTAGGTTAGCTTTTAGCTTTTGTTTTTGCCAGACCAAGTTTGTTGAGCAAAGACAAAAAGACATCGCAAAATGTCCCCCTTTCCATCTCATGGCTCCCAAAGAATCCATTTCTTAAAACTTTTCTGTTGTAAATAAAATCTCCATGGGCTCCCCTTTTGCTGCTGGGTGGTGGGTGCGCCTATAGCCTCTCGTGACTGGGTTGGGTGCAGGTCTCGCTGCTGGGTGCAAGGCAGGCAAAAGGGAGGAAAGGTTGAGCTGGACGCCCAGCAAGAGACCCATGGCCTCCTCCTCGAGTTTCCAGGGCCCTCACTGAGATGTCCTCTGGCAAGTGAAGTCTGCGTTGCCCTCTTCGGGCAGGGTCAGAGAACGGGGGCAGAGGGAGGGGTCTCATGAATGAGCAATCTCAGGGGCTGCCAGAGAGGCACCCTGTCTTACAGAAGAGGAAACAGTTTAGGTGACCTCCGGAAGTGTGCAGATGCCCACAGTTCCACGGGGAGTGCAGGGGTGCACACAGCTCTGCAGGAAGTGCAGGGATGCACACAGCTCACAGGGGTGCACACAGCTCACAGGGATGCACACATGCACATAGCTCACAGGGGTGCACACAGCTCACAGGGGTGCACGCATGCACACAGCTCACAGGGGTGCACACAGCTCACAGGGTGCACACAGCCCACAGGGGTGCACACAGGCACACAGCCCACAGGGGTGCACACAGCTCACAGGGGTACACACAGCTCACAGGGGTGCACACAGGCACACAGCTCACAGGGGTGCACACAGCTCACAGGGGTGCACACAGCTCACAGGGCTGCACACAGGCACACAGCTCACAGGGGTGCACACAGCTCACAGGGGTGCACACAGGCACACAGCTCACAGGGGTGCACACAGCCCACAGGGGTGCACACAGCTCACAGGGGTGCACACAGCCCACAGGGGTGCACACAGCTCACAGGGGTGCACACAGGCACACAGCTCACAGGGGTGCATGCAAGCACACAGCTCACAGGGTGCACACAGCTCACAGGGCTGCACACAGGCACACAGCTCACAGGGGTGCACACAGCTCACAGGGGTGCACACAGGCACACAGCTCACAGGGGTGCACACAGCTCACAGGGGTGCACACATGCACACAGCTCACAGGGTGCACACAGCCCACAGGGGTGCACACAGCTCATAGGGGTGCACACAGGCACACAGCTCACAGGGGTGCACACAGCCCACAGGGGTGCACACAGGCACACAGCCCACAGGGGTGCACATAGGCACACAGCTCACAGGCGTGCACACAGCTCACAGGGGTGCACACAGCCCACAGGGGTGCACACAGCTCACAGGGGTGCACACAGGCACACAGCTCACAGGGGTGCATGCAAGCACACAGCTCACAGGGTGCACACAGCTCACAGGGCTGCACACAGGCACACAGCTCACAGGGGTGCACACAGCCCACAGGGGTGCACACAGCTCACAGAGGTGCACATAGGCACACAGCCCACAGCGGTGCACAGAGCTCACAGGGGTGCACACAGGCACACAGCTCACAGGGTGCACACAGCTCACAGGGGTGCACACAGCCCACAGGGGTGCACACAGCTCACAGGGCTGCACACAGGCACACAGCTCACAGGGTGCACACAGCCCACAGGGGTGCACACAGCTCACAGAGGTGCACATAGGCACACAGCCCACAGGGGTGCACACAGCTCACAGGGGTGCACACAGGCACACAGCTCACAGGGGTGCATGCAAGCACACAGCTCACAGGGTGCACACAGCTCACAGGGCTGCACACAGGCACACAGCTCACAGGGGTGCACACAGCCCACAGGGGTGCACACAGGCACACAGCTCACAGGGGTGCACACAGCCCACAGGGGTGCACACATGCACACAGCTCACAGGGTGCACACAGCCCACAGGGGTGCACACAGCTCATAGGGGTGCACACAGGCACACAGCCCACAGGGGTGCACACAGGCACACAGCCCATAGGGGTGCACACAGGCACACAGCCAACAGGGTTGCACATAGGCACACAGCTCACAGGGGTGCACACAGCTCACAGGGGTGCACACAGGCACACAGCTCACAGGGGTGCACACAGCCCACAGGGGTTCACACAGGCACACAGCCCACAGGGGTGCACACAGCTCACAGGGGTGCACACAGCCCACAGGGGTGCACACAGGCACACAGCTCACAGGGGTGCACACAGCCCACAGGGGTTCACACAGGCACACAGCCCACAGGGGTGCACACAGCTCACAGGGGTGCACACAGCCCACAGGGGTGCACACAGGCACACAGCTCACAGGGCTGCACACAGGCACATAGCCCACAGGGGTGCACACAGCTCACAGCTCACAGCTCACAGGGGTGCACACAGGCACACAGCTCACAGGGTGCACACAGCCCACAGGGGTGCACACAGCTCACAGGGGTGCACACAGGCACACAGCCCACAGGGGTGCACACAGCTCACAGCTCACAGGGGTGCACACAGCTCACAGGGCTGCACACAGGCACATAGCCCACAGCGGTGCACACAGCTCACAGCTCACAGGGGTGCACACAGGCACACAGCTCACAGGGTGCACACAGCTCACAGGGGTGCACACAGGCACACAGCTCACAGGGGTGCACACAGCCCACAGGGGTGCACACAGCTCACAGGGGTGCACACAGGCACACAGCCCACAGGGGTGCACACAGCTCACAGGGGTGCACACAGGCACACAGCTCACAGGGGTGCATGCAAGCACACAGCTCACAGGGTGCACACAGCTCACAGGGCTGCACACAGGCACACAGCTCACAGGGGTGCACACAGCTCACAGGGGTGCACACAGCTCACAGGGTGCACACAGCCCACAGGGGTGCACACAGCTCACAGGGGTGCACACAGGCACACAGCCCACAGGGGTGCACACAGGCACACAGCCAACAGGGGTGCACATAGGCACACAGCTCACAGGGTGCACACAGCTCACAGGGGTGCACACAGGCACACAGCTCACAGGGGTGCACACAGCCCACAGGGGTGCACACAGGCACACAGCCCACAGGGGTGCACACAGCTCACAGCTCACAGGGGTGCACACAGCCCACAGGGGTGCACACAGGCACACAGCTCACAGGGCTGCACACAGCTCACAGGGCTGCACACAGGCACATAGCCCACAGGGGTGCACACAGCTCACAGCTCACAGGGGTGCACACAGGCACACAGCTTACAGGGTGCACACAGCTCACAGGGCTGCACACAGGCACATAGCCCACAGGGGTGCACACAGCTCACAGCTCACAGGGGTGCACACAGCTCACAGGGATGGACACAGGCACACAGCTCACAGGGGTGCCTGCAGGCAGACAGCTCACAGGGTGCACACAGCCCACAGGGGTGCACACAGCTCACAGGGTGCACACAGCCCACAGGGGTGCACACAGCCCACAGGGGTGCACACAGCTCACAGGGGCACACAGCTCACAGGGGTGCACACAGCTCACAGGGTGCACACAGCCCACAGGGGTGCACACAGCTCACAGGGTGCACACAGCCCACAGGGGTGCACACAGCTCACAGGGTGCACACAGCCCACAGGGGTGCACACAGCTCAAAGGGATGCACACAGGCACACAGCCGACAGGGGTGTACACAGCCCACAGGGGTGCACACAAGCACACAGCTCACAGGGGTGCACACAGCCCACAGGGGTGCACACAGCCCACAGGGGTGCACACAGCTCACAGGGTGCACACAGCTCACAGGGGTGCACACAGGCACACAGCTCACAGGGGTGCACACAGCCCACAGGGGTGCACACAGGCACACAGCCCACAAGGATGCACACAGCTCACAGAGGTGCACACAGCCCACAGGGGTGCACATAGGCACACAGCTCACAGGGGTGCACACAGCTCACAGGTGTGCACACAGGCACACAGCCCACAAGGATGCACACAGCTCACAGAGGTGCACACAGCCCACAGGGGTGCACATAGGCACACAGCTCACAGGGGTGCACACAGCTCACAGGTGTGCACACAGGCACACAGCCCACAGGGGTGCACACAGCTCACAGGGTGCACACAGCTCACAGGGCTGCACACAGCTCACAGGGTGCACACAGCTCACAGGGGTGCACACAGCTCATAGGGTGCACACAGCTCACAGGGCTGCACACAGCTCACAGCTCACAGGGGTGCACACAGCTCACAGGGGTGCACACAGCCCACAGGGGTGCACAGAGCTCACAGGGTGCACACAGCTCACAGGGCTGCACACAGCTCACAGGGGTGCACACAGCTCACAGGGTGCACACACCTCACAGGGCTGCACATAGGCACACAGCTCACAGGGGTGCACACAGCTCACAGGGGTGCACACAGCTCACAGGGCTGCACACAGCTCACAGCTCACAGGGGTGCACACAGCTCACAGGGGTGCACACAGGCACACAGCTCACAGGGTGCACACAGCTCACAGGGGTGCACACAGCCCACAGGGGTGCACACAGGCACACAACTCACAGGGGTGCACACAGCCCACAGGGGTGCACACAGCTCACAGCTCACAGGGGTGCACACAGCCCACAGGGGTGCACACAGCTCACAGCTCACAGGGGTGCACACAGCTCACAGGGGTGCACACAGCTCACAGCTCACAGGGGTGCACACAGCTCACAGGGGTGCACACAGCTCACAGGGTGCACACAGCTCACAGGGCTGCACACAGCTCACAGCTCACAGGGCTGCACACAGCTCACAGGGGTGCACACAGGCACACAACTGTGCAGCGATGTTCGCACACTCCCAGTGTTGATGCAGATCCTCAGACCCCACAGCTTTTCCTGTATTCCTCCTGTTAGGCTCCTTTGCCTGGAGAATATTCTCGACCTTCCATGATGGACTCATGCCCTTGTGTTATGTGGCCTGGCTGGGGCAGGACATCCTCCCTCCTGGATGTGAATTTTGCAGGACCCTGTCCACCTAGGCCCCTCCGCAGTCTTCATAAGATTTCTGCATTTCCTGTGTTTTCCCACAGTGTTTCCTCGTGTGGCCTTTCCACAATGACTGGGTAGGGTTTGTGTTTTATTGGTTGATGGCAGAGTGGACGATCCTGATACAGAGAGGATCATCGTCACGTCCACCCCACCTGGCTCCCCGGTTGTGTTTGATTGGTTGATGGCAGAGTGGACGATCCTGATACAGAGAGGATCATTGTCACGTCCACCCCACCTGGCTCCCCGGTTGTGTTTGATTGGTTGATGGCAGAGTGGACGATCCTGATACAGAGAGGATCATTGTCACGTCCACCCCACCTGGCTCCCCAGTTGGCTTCCAAAAGCTGATTACTTCAAGGTGCACCAGCCAAGTCACCCAGAGCCTGGAATTGCAGAACTGCACCCCCGAGGGTCTCCGGTACCCTGTGCTGGCTGACGGACACTCAGTCCTGAATTTTTGGGAGAGCTTCTATGATCCTTATAGCTGAAAGAGCTTTTATTGAGTACTAACGAATCACCAAGAATTCCATGTCCACCCAGATTTTCCAGATTTGAAAAATGGCCAAATAAACTTCCTTTGCTTTTTTTAAGGATTTATTTATTTACTCGAGAGGCACAGTTACAGACATAGAGAGAGAGAGAGAGAGAGAGAGAGAGAGAAGCAGAGAGAGAGAGAGAGAGAGAGAGAGATCTTCCATCCTCTGGTTCACTCCCCAAATGGCTGCAATGGCCGGAACTGAGCTGATCTGAAGCCAGGAGCCAGGAGCCCCTTCCAGGTCTCCCACGTGGGTGCAGGGGCCCGAATATTCCGACTACCTTCTGCTGGTTTTCTAGGCGCATTAGCAGGGAGCTGGACTGGAATTGGAGCAGCCGGGACTTGAACTGGTGTCCAGTGGGATGCCGGTGCTGCAGGTGGATGCTTAACCTACTACGCCACATTGCTGGCCCCTTCCGTTGCTTTTAACATGACCAATCTTAATTCACACATATAGCTACAAAAGCATGGTGGTCAGTTCTCTGGTTTTGCCAATTCATGCCAACCTCAGACACACCAAGTGCTTAGAATTGCTCCCACTCCTCCACCCTGGAGGTTGTCATCAGGGCTACTGGTGGGATTTCAAAGTGTCAGAGACCCCCGTGGCTGGGCCCTGTTTCTACTGCGGTGATTAGGCTGTAACCCATCCCTTCCAGCTTTGGTTGTGGTCCCTTACCACTCACCTCCTGTCCTCAGTCTTCTCGGAGCTCACGAGATCTCCCCAGTGTCAGCACCGAGTCTGTGTGGTCCTCCATCAGCAACGTCTGTGTCTCTGTCAAGGTCAAGAACTCTGACGCATTTTTGTCTTATGTACTTTAATTTAAAAACAATTTTGATGAGCGCATAACACTGACACATTTTTATGTGGCACTGCACAATATTTCCGACACATATGCATAGTGCAAACCATGGAGCCAGACAACTGTCCCAACTGCCTTATCTTGTCTTCTCTTGGAAACCCCCGCCGGGTTTGTTCACCAAAGTCTCAGGTCCGGTTGGGCGGTGGAGGAGTGTGTCTGCTCTGACCGCTTGTTTCTGCTGGGCTGGCAGTCGCTCCCCGGCCAGTGGTTCGGGAAGGCGTGAGGGTGACAGGGGGCTCCCAGTCCAACCCGCGGAGGGTCGAGCACACCTCGGCGCCTGTCTGTTGTGGGGACGACAGGCTTGAGACAGTCTCCCTTGTGGGCAGTTTTCCTGTCCTTGTGTTGTGTTTCCAGTCCCGGAGACCCAGCCCAGTCATCATTGTTCCGAGTTGTGGGGGGGTGGGGGGGGCTACAGAGCTGTCAGTGTGTGCTGAATGTAGTTCTGAACTCACATGATTTCTGTAACTAAAAAACAGAAATTGCTCTTGACTTCTCAAGCAAATAACCAGGAATTTAGTTTAGAGAAGATTTTTTTTCTAATATTTTTGTTGATTTATATGAAAAAAAAATCCAGCAGAAACCTATACTAGTTATATAGTCAATGCATTGAATTTATCATCAAGAATACAAACTCCTGGAATTAGAAGTGTTTCAGCAATGTTGGTTGCAAATTTACATTTCAAATATTCCATACACTTGCTGGAAAGTTAGGAAATCTGTTCTAGAATTTTGACTCTCGTTAGTGCCGTAGCCGTCTGGAGGTTAGCAGCATTAAAGGTGGCAGGAGATGATAAATGCGTTGCGCTCCAGATGGTGGTTCTTTCAAATGCACAGGCTTTCCACAGCTTGGGCACAGGATTTTCCCTTCGCGTGTCATGCAGTTTTGAGTGATAGCACAGTGAAGTGGGAATTTCATGAGCGTTGTATGTAGCTTATCGTTTTTCAGGAGAGAATTTTTTTAATGTCAGTCTTTGTGATTCATCCGTGGATCTGGCCCAAAGAGCCTAGCGTGGCGACCCGCGCTCGGACGTCGGCCAGAGACGCACTGCTGCGTTACCCCCGCCGCCTCCCAGCGCTGGAGCTTTCTGACGCCGTGGCGGGCAGTTCCCAACAGCACCGTTTGTGTCTGAAGTTCACGGAGCTGCTCGTAGGATAATCTGAGGCAATTATGTGGGGCAAGTTATGGAAAAATGTGCTGTGAGGTAAAACTAGACTTTTACGATACATGGAAGAATAGGGAGAACCATTCGCTTAGAGTCAGACTGGAGTCCAGCTCTGAGCTGTTGATACTGAAGGTGCTGCTCTGTCATCTCTCTCTTCCACGTTGCTCTTACCACTTCACCCACGTGCACTGGAGAAGCATATTCCTGGAGCTGCAAGCAAAGGGAAATGAGACTATAAATATTCCCAGGCAAGACACTCATCACTGGACCGGCGCCGTGGCTCACTTGGCTAATCCTCCGCCTGCGGCGCCAGCATCCCATATGGGCGCCAGTTCTAGTCCTGGCTGCCCCTCCTCCAATCCAGCTGTCTGCTATGGCCCGGGAAATCAGTGGAGGATGGCCCAAGTGCTTGGGCCCCTGCATCTGCATGGGAGACCAGGAGAAGCTCCTGGCTCCAGGCTTCAGATCGGTGCAGCTCCTGCTGTTGCGGCCAACTGGGGAGTGAACCAGCGGAAGGAAGACCTCTCTCTCTGTCTCTCCCTTTCACTGTCTGTAATTCTACCTCTCAAATAAATAAATAAGTAAAATCTGTTTTTAAAAGAAATACACGGTGGTGACGAGGGTGCCTTTCTGACTGTTTCAAGTGAAGAAGTGTAATGTGAACCATCGTACCGTGCACACAGTCCACACTGTAAACACCTCAATTCTCTTACAATCATCAGGGATTCCACACAATCTGAAGAAAAAGCTGGACAAGTTTTGTTGTTGTGTGTGGCTGTGCGGAAATTAATACACGACTTCTAAACTAGTGTGGGAACGCGAGTCGCGTTTGTCTCTTCCGCCTCATGGTACTTTCACCAAGCGCTTCCTGTCCACGTGGTGCCATTCCCAGTCCTCACTGCCCATCTTCTGGTTCTCAACCAAAGTCTGTATTTCAGGCTTTCTTTTGGTAACACTCACTGCCAAGTGCCTATTTCTGTCGATGAACTGTCACGGCACAGCCAGCATCAGGGAGCCGGAGCAGCTAACGGCGATGCGGACTGGCTTTTCTCGTGGTTCCGTGGACCAGCTGGGTGGGTTCATTCCTGCGTCTGCAGGGTGGGTGGGGGGTGGGCTCAGCTGTCGCCCGTGCCCTGCTGGGGTCAAGCTGACGGCCCAGTCACGCAGTCACATTTGAAGCCAAAGCAAGAGGTATGGCCGACCCCAAAGCCCGATAAGCGGGGGATTATTCTCAGCCCATGCAGGAAGGGTGATTTTTTTTGAATTAATCTACTTCACTGCAGTTTGTAATGAACCTAAAAGTGTCCAAGCTATTTTTAGGGCAGTTTATGCTCACAGCAGAATTTAGTGGAAAGTACAAAGAATTCTCATGATCTCTCCACCTCACACAGCTTTTTTTCCTATTATTAACATCTCGAGTTAATGGAGAGCATTGGTCATACTTGATAAGTCACCTTTGATAGAGGTTATCCGTTGCAATCTGTGGTCTGATTAGGATGCCATTCTGTTGTGTGTCCTGTTGGGTGTGACCTCCGCGCGGTGCCCAGTGCTCCCCACTTCAGTCCCGTACGGGGTCCTTTCCTGGCCCAGAGCCCCCGTGCGCCCCTCTCGGCCTCTGCAACTTCCTCCAGCGTTTCCTCTGACTTCTTGTAGTTTGCGTGTCATATTTCCTCGGTGAACTCTTTTTGGCATTTAATTTATTTGATGCTTTCTGGATTATCTGGAAGAGTTGGTTGGTGTCTGTCATTAGATTTGGAAAATCTTGAGTAATATAGCCTCAATTTTTTTTCCCTGTTCTGTTTCCAGTTTTTTTCCCTGATATTCCGGTAACACCTGTCTCACATGGTTTGTAATTATTCTGCACTTCTTGGGTGTTCATTGATGTTCTTTTCCTCATTATTTTTTCTCTTCTTTTTTTGAAAGAATCATTTATTTATTTGAAAGTCAGAGTTATATCTAGAGAGAAGGAGAGGGGAAAAGACAGAGAGGAAGAGAGAGAGAGAGAGAGATCTCTCATCCATTGGTTCACTCCCCAGATGGCTGCAACAGCCAGAGCTCAACCAGACTGAAGTTGGGAGCCAGGAGCTTCGTCTGGGTCTCCCACATGGTGCAGGGACCCAAACACCTGGGCCATCTTCTGCTGCTTTCCCCAGGCCACAGCAGGAGCTGGATGGGAAGTGGAGCAGCCGGGACAGGAACCACAACCATACCATACGGGGTCCTGGCGATGCAGGCGGCGGCTTTACCCACTCGCCGCTGCACCAGCCTTGTGTGATGGGGCCCTGTCCCTGAGCTTTCCTTCTGATTTCTCAGAGGCCGCGACTCCGTGCTTCTGTCGCCATCTGTCCACTCTCGGCGTCAGCCTTTTCCACTGTGGCGCCCTTGGCACGTCAGTCCAATCTGCCTGCTTTGCTCCCCGTGGGGTGCTTTGCACTGCCCTTTGACCATCTCGCGCCTCTTCCACTGAACGCCGGGCACAGGCTGAGTAATGCGAGCTGCAGTTCGAGGGCTGCTGGCGGGAGGTTTGTGTGAATCTGCCCTGGCCCTGGGACGCGTTCCCTGTGTCTTCAGATCTGCTCCTCTGCCCCGTCTTTGTCTCGCCTGTTGGCGTCAGGCCGTCCTGAGCGCTGCCCTCAGAGCCTTCGGAGCCCGGGCTCTCTGGGCTGTAGCCACTGTCACAGCCCGGAGCCCTGTTGGCGAGCTGGGGAGGAGCAGACAGCACGCTCTGCCACCCCTAAGCTCTGACTCTCTCCTGGCCTTTAAGGTGTCCAGTCTCCGGGCTGGGTCTTCACGACCTTCTGTCCTCTTAGGAGATGGGAGGAGGCCAGAGGGCCCGGGTCTGGAGGAGGCTCCTTCCCCTCTGGGCTGAGCTTTCTGTCTCACAGGGCTTATTCTGCCGTGCGGCGGAGCTGGTTGTTGGGAATGATGCCCTGGGACTGTCTCACGGTGACGTGCCCCCTCCGCGTCCTCTGAGGAGCCGTGGATCTTCACCGTGATAGCCCCACGGGGGTACTCGGAGATAAGGGAGCCCAGTCACCCCCACACTGGTCCACACTGGGGCTCCAGGACTTTGTCAGAGCCGCTCCTGGCATGTCCCCACCAGCACACGGCGCCAGTGACCTCCAAGGCTTCAGATCTTGGCCAGCGGATCTCAGCCCTGACTAGGGATTCTCCTGTTTCTCCAGACCTGCAGATGTGTTGTTCTGATGGGTGCAGGGAAGTGGTGTTGGATTGATGGGTGTGAGAAGTGGTGTTGGATTGATGGGTGTGAGAAGTGGTGTTGGATTGATGGGTGTGAGAAGTGGTGTTGGATTGATGGGTGTGAGAAGTGGTGTTGGATTGATGGGTGTGAGAAGTGATGTTGGATTGATGGGTGTGAGAAGTGGTGTTGGATTGATGGGTGTGAGAAGAGGTGTTGGATTGATGGGTGTGAGAAGTGGTGTTGGATTGATGGGTGTGAGAAGAGGTGTTGGATTGATGGGTGTGAGAAGTGGTGTTGGATTGATGGGTGTGAGAAGAGGTGTTGGATTGATGGGTGTGAGAAGTGGTGTTGGATTGATGGGTGTGAGAAGAGGTGTTGGATTGATGGGTGTGAGAAGTGGTGTTGGATTGATGGGTGCAGGGAAGTGATGTAGGATTGATGGGTTCAGGGAAGTGACATTGGATTGATGGGTGTGAGAAGTGTTGGATTGATGGGTGTGAGAAGTGATGTTGGATTGATGGGTGTGAGAAGTGTTGGATTGATGGGTGTGAGAAGTGTTGGACTGATGGGTGTGAGAAGTGATGTTGGATTGATGGGTGCGAGAAGTGGTGTTGGATTGATGGGTGTGAGAAGTGATGTTGGATTGATGGGTGTGAGAGGTGTTGGATTGATGGGTGTGAGAAGTGATGTTGGATTGATGGGTGTGAGAAGTGGTGTTGGATTGATGGGTGTGAGAAGTGATGTTGGATTGATGGGTGTGAGAGGTGTTGGATTGATGGGTGTGAGAAGTGATGTTGGATTGATGGGTGTGAGAAGTGGTGTTGGATTGATGGGTGTGAGAGGTGTTGGATTGATGGGTGTGAGAAGTGTTGGATTGATGGGTGCAGGGAAGTCTTCGATGTTTGCTCTGCTCGGATTTTGTGTCGTAAGGGTGGGGGTGACGAAATCCAGCCTCTTCATTCGAAGGTACTGAGATCTTCCTTCGGCTGGTTCACTTCTGTAAAGTTCGTTTTGCCAGTTCTTCTGGAGCTCAAATGGATGGGGTGGGAAGGACGGGGCATTTTAGGACAAATTTATTCCCTCTGGAATGTAAACAAGTAGAGAAATTAATCGTAGGACTGGCTGACTTGTCTTTTACTTAGAAAAGTTTGCTAAAAGCCAAGAGGACGTGTTCTGCATCTGCAAAAGGAAGGATGTGAGTTGGAATCTCCTTCCCTAAATCCTCCCTCACACTTCTGCCGTAGCTCTTGACCAGCTTTTATGGACATCTGCTCCAGTTTCTAAGCTTTCTCACTACCGTTCGTGTCACTTTCTAAGTTTTTAATGTTAAAGGAATGTATTTATAAAAAGTGTCCAACATCTATCAGAAAATGAATATTATCACATAGTCACCCTTGAACAGTGAAAGATCTTCAAATTTTTCCAAAATAAGCAAACAAAACGGAGTGAACAAACAATGGAATAATTTTAGGGTAGAAACTAAAGATGGAAAATTTCAACCAAAGGGGAATTATTCATGAAATTCAAATGTCCGCAAATTAAAGCTTATAGTGGAAACTGTTTCACAATTTTAATTGCGTTGGCCACTCTCCCCAGTGTTCATAACGGGCTTCAGTACCTAAACTGGACGAGAAAAGCCAAGAACAAAATGTCAAGCCTAAAACCACATAAAGGCTCTTAATATCTTTGCTAATTTCTCCTCCCCTTCGGGCAGGGGTTGTGAAATGCAGGCGTCTCCTGCAGGCAGCTGGCACGCTCAGGTCCCTCGTCCCCAGCGAGTCATGGAGAAGTCACGAGAGCCGAGTGGGTTCTCCTTGCGTCGCTGAAATGATGCCCGTACCACGTTTTCCCCTGAACGCTGGCGCAGTAGCTGGCTCTTGCGTTTGAGGGTGCGTTGGCACCTCGGGCATGGCTGGCTCTGCTGGGGTCTGTCTCTGTGTCTGTCTCTGTGTGTGGAGTGAGGAGGCACATTCCCAGCCCCGCCCCCGGGTGGCAGTCCAGAGGGACCTGAGAGCCCCGGGGGTGCCCGTGCCAAGTTCCTGGCTCCCGGTGGAAAGTGCAGGTGATTGACAGATGAAGAGCCTCGCTGGGTTAGTAGGCCACCGACACCATCACTGCCACCTGCGGATCGTCCACCTGGGTGGCTTTCCACTTTGATCTTGACCTTTGCTCCAGGGAACGCATGGTATTAACCCTGAACTCTTACAGACTGATTGGACAGACTCTTAACTGCTTGGACATTTCTCCGATCAGGAGAGAGATGCTTGGGAAGAGCCAATAACAGGGCTTTATCTGACTGTGGAGTCGACCAAATGACTTACTTTGGCCAATGGCGGATTGACAGGCACTGTTGCCCTACAGGCTTAAATTGTGACTGTGTGATTGGGCTTCTTATCTGGGACTTGTACCGATCTGCAGAGAACCCTCCTGGCTTTGCACCTTAGCAGCCTCATGTAGGCTCACTCAACAGCTCAGCATCCGAGCAAGGCGCACGGGGGACCTGCCAGGACCCTCTCTGGTGGCCACGGCTCCGTTATTCCCGAGGCAACTCTCATAGCATAAGAGTGCAGGGGTGCAGGAGCTGTGTTGTCTGGCTGGATTCAGGGGAGCTGGGACGCGGCGGCCTGCACTTTCACTCCAAGGAAGAGTCCTGGCCAGGAAAGAAAGCCCCTTACCACAGCGCCTCCTACACCCACACAGCCGTCTCAGGTGACTGGGAGAGCTGGGAGGCATCGTCAGCTTTTCCACAACCAGGCAGGCCAGGTGGGATGCTCCGAGGCCACCCCCACCTCCCCTCGGAAGCCTTCAGCGTTTCCCTCTCCACCCTCTGCAGGCACGAGGGATGCTGTCTCTGCATCACGTTGACTCCAGGGACATGAGCTGCCCCCCTCTTCATGCCCAGCCTCGTAGATTAGCAGTGGAAAAGCTCCACGGGGAAACACGTCAGCTCCGTGACTGACAGCTGTCATACTCCTTGGGAAACACGTCAGCTCCGTGACCCTGACAGCTGTCATACTCCTTGGGAAACACGTCAGCTCCGTGACTGACAGCTGTCATACTCCTTGGGAAACACGTCAGCTCCGTGACCTGACAGCTGTCCTGTCCTTTATGGCGGAGCAGGTTTTACTTTCACCATCACAGTTTCAAGCAGGCACCAGAGTAGCGGCTCAAAGATTCCCAAAGATGTGGTATATGCACAAACAATGGAACGCTACTCAGCCATGGAAAAGAATGGAATCCCGTCTTTTGCAACAAAATGGATGCAGCTGAAGCCATGACACTAGTGGAATAAGTAGCCCCCAAAAGACAAACATCATATGTTTTCTCTGATGTGTGGCCGTTAACATAGAACAACAGACACCTTTGATGTGACTGTTGTGTTCAGCTCTTGTTTATACCCCGAGGAGCTGTGGTCCTCCTTATTTTTACTTATTGAATATTTTCGTTAGTGGTGAATGAAGCCTGCGATTGTAGAGAAGGGAAAAACCTTCCAAATGGCTACAAAAAATTCCAGACACACAGACACACAGACACAGACAGACACACACAGACACACACAGAGACAGACACACAGACACAGACAGACACACACAGACACAGACACAGACACAGAAGCTTTGTGAGCACATGGAGACAGACGACAGGTCTCGATGAGAGGAAATCAGGGCACAAAAGAGAACAAAGTCAAAATAAGAATCATGAAACAGGGACGCTGCATGAAGTGGATCTGTTTCTGTAGTGGCTAAAAATTTGCTTCAGTTTTATGGTGATCAAAACCAGAAAGGGGAGTGGCTACTCATGTGTGTCTGTGTGTGTGTATCCGTGTGTGTCTGTGTCTGTGGGTGTCTGTGTCTGTGTCTGTGTCTGTGGATGTCTGTGTGTCTGTCTGTCTGTGGGTGTCTGTGTATGTCTGTGTCTGTGGGTGTCTGTGTCTGTGTCTGTGGGTGTCTGTGTGTCTGTCTGTCTGTCTGTGGGTGTCTGTGTGTGTCTGTGTCTGTGTCTGTCTGTGTATGTGTCTGTGTGTGTGTGTCTGTGTGTGTCTTTGTGTGTGTCTGTGTGTATCTGTGTCTGTGTGTGTCTGTGTGTGTGTCTGTGTCTGTGTCTGTTTGTGGGCATCTGTGTGTGTCTGTGTCTGTGGGTATCTGTCTGTCGTGGGTGTCTGTGTGTGTGTCTGTGTCTGTCTGTGGGTGTCTGTGTCTGTGGGTGTCTTTGTGTGTCTGTGTGTGTGTGTCTGTGTGTGCCTGAGTCTGTGTCTGTGTGTGTCTGCGTGTGTGTCTATGTCTGTGTGTGTCTGTGTGTGTCTGTGTCTGTGGGTGTCTGTGTCTGGGTGTGTCTGTGTGTGTCTGCGTGTGTCTGCGTGTGTGTCTATGTCTGTGTGTATCTGTGTGTGTCTGTCTCTGTGTGTGTGTGTGTGTGTCTGTGTATGTGTGTCTGTGTGTGTCTGTGTGTGTGTGTGTCTGTGTGTGTGTCTATGTCCGTGTGTGTCTGAGTCTGTGTCCGTGTGTGTCTGTGTCTGTGGGTGTCTGTGTCTGGGTGTCTGTGTGTGTCTGTGTGTGTGTGTGTGTCTGTGTGTGTGTCCGTGTGTGTCCGTGTGTGTCCGTGTGTGTCTGTGTGTGTCCGTGTGTGTCTGTGTGTGTCTGTGTGTGTCTGTGTGTGTGTCTGTGTGTGTCTGTATGTGTGTTTGTGTGTCTGTGTGTGTCTGTGTGTGTGTGTCTGTGAGTGTCTGTGTGTGTGTCTGTGTCCGTGTGTGTCTGTGTCTGTGGGTGTCTGTGTCTGGGTGTCTGTGTGTGTCTGTGTGTGTGTGTGTGTCTGTGTGTGTGTCTGTGTGTGTCTGTGTGTGTGTCTGTGTGTGTCTGTATGTGTGTTTGTGTGTCTGTGTGTGTCTGTGTGTGTGTGTCTGTGAGTGTCTGTGTGTGTGTCTGTGTCCGTGTGTCTGTGTCTGTGGGTGTCTGTGTGTGTCTGTGTGTGTGTCTGTGTCTGTGTGTGTCTGTGTCTGTGTGTGTGTCTGTGTCTGTCTGTGGGCGTCTGTGTGTGTGTCTGTGTCTGTGTGTGTCTGTGGGTGTCTGTGTGTGTGTGTGTCTGTGTGTGTCCGTGTGTGTCTGTCTCTGTGTACGTCTGTGTCTGTGGGTGTCTGTGTGTGTCTGTGTCTGTGTGTGTCAGTGTCTGTGTGTCTGTGTGTGTCTGTGTATGTCTGTGTGTCTGTGTGTGTCTGTCTCTGTGTGTGTCTGTGTCTCTGTGTGTGTGTCTGTGTGTGTGTCTGTGTATGTGTGTCTGTGTATGTGTGTCTGTGTGTGTCTGTGTGTCTGTGTGTGTCTGTGTGTGTCTGTCTCTGTGTGTGTCTGTGTCTCTGTGTGTGTCTCTGTGTGTCTGTGTATGTGTGTCTGTGTGTGTGTCTGTGTGTCTGTGTGTGTCTGTGTCTCTGTGTGTGTCTGTGTCTGTGTATGTGTGTCTGTGTGTGTGTGTCTGTGTGTGTCTGTGTCTGTGTGTGTCTGTGTATGTGTGCCTGTGTGTGCTGAAACAAGGAAGCATGCCCATTCCTCAAGGGGCACACAGGATATCCTTTTATTTTTGAAACAAAGCTTCTAAAAAGTTATTTAATTGTTTTAAAAAATTAATTACTTCCATCTGCCTGAAAGGCAGAAAGAGAGAGAGAGAGAGAGAGAGAGAGAGAGAGAGAGAGAGAGAATCTCCCATCTGCTGGTTCACTCCCAAATGCCAATAGCATCCAAGGGCGGGCCAGGCCCAAACAGGGAGACTGGGACCCATCACAGTCCCCCACGTGGCTGGCAGGGGCCCAAGCGCCCGAGCATCCCCTGTTCCCTCCCAGGATGCATTTGCAGGAAGCTGAACCAGAAGAGGAGGAGCCAGACTTGAGCCTGGATGGGGGGCAGGGCTGTGGGCATTCCACGTGGAGGCTGACCTCGCCGTACCAAGTCCCCTCATTTGTTTATATGAGACGAAGCCAGAAGACTAGGAGTACAAGTGGTTCTCTGATGGCATTTTTGTCCCTGGGTTTTTTGGAGAAGAAAATTTGAATAACTCTTGCAAAATCTTCCCAGGCATGGGAGCAAGGCCGGGTGAGGTGGAATCAACTTGTCTGCGTGCGTGAGCTCCAGCTGTGTGGTCACGGGTGTGTGTGTGTGTGTCTGTGTGTGTCTGTGTGTGTCTCCGTGCCGTCCCTCCTTGTCCTCCCTGGGAGCTGCAAGTGAGGCTCCCCTGGGTCTAGTTCGCCTCTGCATCTCTAGCACATAGAAAAGTCCCTGGCACGTAACAAATGCAGACTTTCTGTGCTAAAACATTTGTTAAATCTGTTGGGGTAGAAGAGTGCCATACCAAACGTAAACACATTTGCTCGGTATGAGTACGGCACAGATCCGGGGCCGTGGAGGGTGGGACTGGGCCGCGACTGTCTCACCTACCAGGGCCGCCGTATCAGAACACCAGGGCCAGGGCATGGAGCAGCAGGAATCCACCTTCCCATTGCCCTGCAGAGCCACAATCCGGGCCCCGCAGGGTTCGGCCAGGGCTGTCTTCCAGGCTACAGGCTGAACTCCCCGTGGCTTCCGCGAGGACCCTACACCTATACCAGTGCTCACTTGAGCCTCACTACCTCCTTCCAGAATGTGTCACCAAATGCAGTCACTCGGGGGATTAGGAGTTTAACAAGCATAGCAGGGGACACAAATTCAGTCCACAGCACCAGGTAACCCCCAGAGAACCAGTTCAGTGGCATCCTGGCAGCTTAGTAAATGGAGCAACAACTGTCCAATCTCATTCCAAATGAGACAGGGTAATGAATGGGACTCTCTCTCTCTCTCTCTCTCTCTCTCTCTCTCTCTCACACACACACACACACACACACACACAGAGTTGCAGGGGATTCCAACTATATGAAGAAATTGAATTTCAACTGGAAAGCCCCAAATGGGTTATCAGGATTCTTCTCACCCCAGGCTACATACTATGTAATTAGAATAGAGATACCGTTATTGCAAAGCAATAAAACATATATAAGAGGAAGAATATATATATATATAGTCCTTGCTTTATTTTCTCATTTCTCAATGTTGACATCCTTCAGTGGTTAGCATATTTTGAGATTTAGAAAATGTTCTGAAAATTAAATGGGGCCATAATGTCTAAACAGGAAAAGTTGCCCAGGCCAAGTCCAAATATTTGGAAGCTGTGAAAAACATTAGAAAAAAATGAAGAGTGATCGCGATTCCTCCTGCCACTTAGCACTGTTTGCCCGAGGTCACCGCAAAGCACTTGACCTGTCAGCATCCTCGCTCACGGCCCAGCAGAGCCGCCGGCTCCCTCCTTTCCAGAACGCGTGTTTTCACCTGGCTTCCGGGCTGCCGTGTTCTCCTGTTTTCTGTCCTGTGTGTCCTTTTGTGTCCGCCCACGTCGGCAGTCTCTGGTCTCTCTCCCCACTGTCTGCTGTCGCTGCCCCCCCCACCCCGAGCCATGCACCTTGCAGCTGCAGCAGCTGGGTGTGGCTCTCCAGACAACGAAGGCCGGCTCTGCAAACACCAGACACGAAGCCCGTGCCTGTTGAAGGCAGCTCCCTGCTTCCTCCACCCCCACCCGGTCACCCCGTTCCTCTCTCAGTTTCTAGGAGTTGGACTTTTTTACTGGATTCCACACACAGGTGAGAGCCCGCAGGCTTTGTGTTTCTGTGCCTGGAGTATTTCCCTTACCGCGAGGTCCTCCGGGCTCAGCTGTGCTGTTGCGCCTGATTCCTCCTAGGACAACCGTGGCCGTTCTGCCAGGCGTCACGGCTGTGGCCCCTGGCGATGGGCTCTTACTCTCAGGATTCCACCTGAGCACGACCTGGATGTCACTGCCGCTTCGACAGGAGGTTGTCACTCCCTTGGGCCTTGCTTTCCCGTGTGCTGGAAGCGTCCAGGTGCCACAGCTGTGTCTGTTGGAAGGCAGACCCCTGGAGCCACGTTTGCACCTTCATCCTGGGATTCAGAGGTTGAGCTGCCACGTCCTGTCTCAGAGACACCAGGGAAGTGGCCACCGCTCTTTGATTTGCACTCCCAAGCTTCCTGCTCTTGGTGTCAAGACACGAGCCTTCTGGTGATGGGATCCAGGCCAGGGTCCCCGCTGAGGAGCTGCTGCCCCACTGGACTCGCGTCCTTGCCTGCCTCCGGTGACTGGAGTGGGGGAGAAGGTTGGCCGGCTTTTTACATCTTACTTTGCGGTAAAGAACTTCTCAGTGTCACAAGCTCACAGATGTCTGCTAGGCCGGCACCGCTCTCTTTGTCCAGTGCGCCAGGCCTGTCTCGTTGAGCTGAGCAGGACACAGGGTGAAGATGGCAGTGATGACGACGATGATAATGGGGAAACAACACATCGCCCTCGGGTAGGGTCAGGTGCTGAGCATCCTCCAGGGGCCGCTGTCTCGTTGCTTCCCCGCAGCTGTGACTGGGGGCTGAGCTGCAGGGAACGTGGGAGTGGCTCCTCTCGCGCGCGCTCCGCCTGGACACAGTGGACACTGTGCCTGGACACTGTGCCTGGACACAGCCTCGGGGGTGTTTTCTGCTCCGGGCATTGCTCTCTCCGGGTCCGTTGCATCAAGCTACAAGCATGCTGAGATTTGCCTGGTCTTACTAAACAGGGAGAAAGAAAACCCTTATTGATCCTGCTCCGAAAACCCCTCCAGCTGCACTGCACCCGTGTGTCTATCTGCCAGAGTTTTCCTCGTTCACCACCCGTCACCCTCTTCCCAGTCTCCCTCAGCTCCTCGCACCGCACTCTGCAGTCAGGGCGCTGCCTCTGCCGTCACCGTCTCTCCCCGGGGCTTCTTCCTGCTGGCCCAGCCCTGGGAGCTGCCTGTTCATGCCGTATCACACTGCTTTCCTCTTTCACACGTCATCACTTTGTCGTGATGAGACATTTCGTGTGAGGTCCACCCCCCTAATGAGATGTTAAGTCTCTAACATGGCGTTGCTGATCACAGGCACAGTGTTGCCCGGTGAATCACCCTGCATAGATGAGACTCTGCCCCCACCAAACGGCAGTCCGCCCGTCTCTTCCCCGCCGCTGGCCATCATCTGCTGCTCTCTGTGGCTGTGAGTTTGGCCAGTTCAGATTCTCCTGTAACCGGCTGGTCTCAGTGCAGTCTGTGCTGGAGAACAGAGATTGATTTCTTATGGCTCCAGAGGCTGGAAAGTCAAAGACGAATGAAAGGAAAACATGGTAGAGACATAAAATGGAACAGAATTAAGTCGCACAGAAGAGCCAGGCCTGCCCTGAGGGACACCTGGTTCATCCGTGGTCGGCTACTGCGCAAAGTGGAGCAAGCCGGTGGCAGGAGGATGCGCGTTCCTGAACCTCAGCGTCTGCACCGGGCCATCCTCACGCTCTCCACGTCCCTGCGGTTCTACGCCTCCTCCCCTGCTGCACGGCCTTAACGTCCCAGGGCTGCTCCTTCCCGCCGTGTCTGTGCTGACCCCCTCGTGGTGGCTTCGCTCCCATCACTGCGGGTCTCCAGGGCCCTGACCGCACTCAGCTCTGCTTTGACGCCAGGGTGTTTCTACTTTTACCTTTTTGTAATTTCTCTCTCCCTCGTTGAGGGACCCAGCTGGTGCCACCTGTGTCATATTGCCTTATTTGTTCAGTGTTAGTGCATAAAGAGGGATTCTAGAACTCCCGAGAGCCCCGTGACGCTGCACTAAGAAATTAAACGGCGTCTTAGCATCGTTGTGCTTTGTTTGTTTTGTTTTCCCCTTCCCTTTGCTGTCTTGTTGAGATTCCATTCCCAGTGGGGTTCAGTTATTAGGTTGGATCCAGTGGGCTCATGGAGTCCACTGTGGGTGGCATCCTCACATCCTGGCTGGGTTTTTTGGGGTGCGTGACGGGCGTGTGACGGAGTCCTCTACTTCCTCTGATTGACGTGTCCAGTCAGAGAGAGACACAGCACCAGTAGACAGACAGGCAGCTCTGCCCCCTCCTCGCCCAGCCCTGCAGGGGCGGGTCTCCTCAGCCTCCTGTCCCTGACTTCTGCACTGTTTGCAGAAACCAGTGATTCAGGCACATTCTTGCGATGAATAAGCGTGTGTCCATGTACTTCCACACTGGTGAAGGCTCACCTTCAGGATAAATTCCTAACAGGCAGATTCTGGAGTTGAAAGGTCAGGGGCGTGTGGTTTTTGTCAGGTGTTGTCCTGTTTGCCCTGGAAGGATTATGCCGACGTGGGTTCTCACTAGTAACATGTGAGTGTGTGTGCCTGCTCCCGGCTCACCTGTGTCACGTTTTACAGCTTCCTTTGTGCTCTTCAAGCTGATAGAAACTTTTTGTCAGTGTTATTTGAGTGGAATTTAATCACAAGATCTTTTAAAATATTTATTTATTTATTTGAAAAGCAGAGTGAGAGTGAGAGTGTATGTGTTTGAGGGAGACACAGAGAGAGAGACAGAGAGAGGGAAACAGACAGAGAAAGGTCTTCCACTCACTGGGTAACCCCCAAATGGTTGTAAGAGCCATGCAGTGGACAGGCCGAAGTCAGGAACCAGGAGCTCCGTCCGGGGCTTGGATGCAGTGGCGAGGGGACCGAGCACCTGGGCCGTCCTCCACTGCCTTCCCAGGTGCACCCGCAGGAAGCTGGCTTGGAAGCGAAGCAGCCGAGTCTTTAGGGAGCCCCAGGATGGGATTGTGGGCGTCGCAGGTGGTGGCTTAACTCTGGCGCCGCAACGCCAGCCCTGATCACAATTGAGAACATTCTTTCACGTAGCTAAGAGTCACTTCTGTCTCTTAATTGTGAATTATTTGTTTGTATCTTTCTCCAAGTTTTTCTACACACATTTTGTACTTTTCCTGTAAGAGCTGTTTACAGATTAGGGGTGCTGGGCCTTTATGGGTGACACTCAGAGCATTGCCCCGGTTTGCCTGTGATGTTCTGTCACTGCAGGGTCTTTTCCTGGCTGAGGCGTCCGTGCTGCACACGCTTCCTTGAGGATCAGGAAGTCTCTCAGTGTTCTGGGAGAGTCTGGAACACCGGGCTCCCTGGCCCCTGAAATTCTCTTGAAACCACTGGTCATAGAATTTTGTCAATGCTGGTTCCCTCCCTCCCTCCCTCCTCCTCCTCCTCCTTCTCCTCCCCCCCCCCCCTCCTCCTCCTCCTCCTCCTTCTTCTTCTTCTCTCTCTCTCTCTCCCTCCCTCTCTCTCTCCCTCTTTCTTTTTACAGATATATTTATTTGAAAGGTGAGTTACAGGAAGAGAGGGAGAGATGGGGAGAAAGGGAGAGAGGGAGAGAGAGGGAGGGAGCGAGGTCTTCCATCTGCTGGTTCACTCCCCAGTTCGCCACAGCGGCCAGGGCTGGGCCAGATGTCTGGAGCCAGGAGCTGCCTCCGGGTCCCCTGCACGGGTGGCAGGAGCACTTGGGCCATCGTTTGGTGTCTTCCTAGGCGCATTGGCAGGAAGCTCCATGAGAAGTGGAGCAGCTGGATTGCGACTTGGCCCACTGCCCCTCAGTGCCAGCCCCGCCAGGAGTTCTTTAACACCTTCCTCCGCCTCCCCAGCCAATGCTTTCTCACTCTGCTGGCACGATTTTGGTAATTCCTGCATCCCTAGAACGATGTCCGTCTCATGTGGGTTTTCAAATTTATTTCTACAAATGTTTGCAGAGTGCTCTTGTTTTACATACAGATTTGATTCTGCTTGTTCAATGATCGTTTTTCCTACATCATTTCTTATTTAAGTTTGTGATTTCTCCCTTTTCTTCCAAATTAAGCTAGTTAGTTCTATGTCTCTTTTGTTAATTAGAAAAGCGTAAGTTTGGTTATTGGTCCTTGCTATTTGTAATTCTGTCTAATTAATTTCTGCTTCTTAATCATTTCCTCTATACAGCTTTCTTTTGGGTTACTTTGCTATTCTTTTTCTACTTTTATTTTTGAGGTAGAAAGTTCATTCACTATTTTTTTTTAAAAGATTTATTTATTTATTTGAAAGGCAGAGTTAGAGATGCAGAGGTGGAAAGAGAGACAGGTTTTCCATCCACTGGTTCACTCCCCAAATGGCCAAAACGGCTGGAACTGGGCCCATCTGAAGCCAGGAGTTCTTCCTGGTCTCCCATGTGGTGCAGGGTTCCAAGGCCTTGGGCCATCTTCTACTGCTTTCCCAGGCCACAGCAGGGAGCTGGATTGGAAGTGGAGCATCCGGGTCTTGAACCGGTGCCCATGTGGGATGCCGGCACTGCAGGCAGCAGCTTTACCCACTACACAACAGCAC
This sequence comes from Oryctolagus cuniculus, assembly GCF_051225735.1. Lineage (NCBI taxonomy): Eukaryota > Metazoa > Chordata > Mammalia > Lagomorpha > Leporidae > Oryctolagus > Oryctolagus cuniculus. Next base: position 89,566,015 of record NC_142882.1, on the reverse strand, counting down.
TGGCCCCTCATTCACTTATTTTCATTCTTTAATTTTTATTGATAAATGCATTTATTGTTTGTTTTCATTACCACTTCAGATGAATCCTCCATCTTCAGATAGGTAGTGTGTTCATTGTCCTTTTTTCTTTGAGTTTTGTCTCTATTCTTTCACCCACGAGTTGTGTGATAGGAGTTTTCTCAATGTTCAGGTGCGTAGGTGTCTGTGGCTGTGCATTTGTGATTGGGAACGGATCCTGCCAGTAGTGAGAAGTAGCTCACGAGCGACCAGGCTTCAGATGAGCCCCGTGTGGCGTCTCCACCCCAGCCTCTGGGACCCACAGCGTGGCCCAGCTGTGCTGCACGGGGCCCTCTGGGCTGCAGACGGAGTCGCTGTCGGGCAGGGAGTCTGAGGCGACTCATGCAGCAGGCAGAGCTGCACCTGCACCTGGACCTGTGGGACTCGAAATGTGTGAGTGGCTTTGGAACCGAACCAGGGGCGAGGGCTGAGGCGGACAGAGCCCAGGCGGTTGGGAATGGACTGGGGTGGGAGCCTGGACCTCGACGGCAGCAGCATGAGGTCCAGAGAAAGTCAGGTGGACACCGCGGGTGCAAAAGGAGTTCAGATGTGCGTCACTGGACACAGGAAGAGATGGGGGTGCGTCACTGGACACAGGAGGAGGTGGGGTGTCACTGGACACAGGAGGAGGTGGGGTGTCACTGGACACAGGAGGAGGTGGGGGTGTCACTGGACACAGGAGGAGGTGGGGTGTCACTGGACACAGGAGGAGGTGGGGTGTCACTGGACACAGGAGGAGGTGGGGTGTCACTGGACACAGGAGGAGGTGGGGTGTCACTGGACACAGGAGGAGGTGGGGGTGCATCACTGGACACAGGAGGAGGTGGGGGTGTCACTGGACACAGGAGGAGGTGGGGTCATGTTTTTGGGCACAGGAGGAGGTGGGGTCGTGTTTTTGGGCACAGGAGGAGGTGGGTGCATCACTGCACACAGGAGGAGGTGGGGTCGTGGTTTTGGGCACAGGAGGGGGCATCACTGGCAGCAGCGGATTGCAGCTTATTTCCTGAGTCGTGTGACCAGCAGTGCCTTGAGCAGTGAGTTGAGACAGAGATGGCCAACAAGTGTTGACGAGGCTGCCTGTGGTTTGCGTGTTTGCTGCCTATGGGGAACGCCAGGGAGAGACAGACGGAGAGGACTGTGAAGCAAGGAGGAATTGCAACCACACGGCTTTTTTTTTTTTTTAGGTTTATTTTATTTATTTGAAAGAGTTATAGAGAGAGGCAGAGAGACAGAGAGAGAGAGAGGTCTTCCAGCTGCTGGTTCACTCCCCAGATGGCCACAATGGCTGGAGCTGCTCCAATCCGAAGCTAGGAACCAGGAGCTTCTTCTGGGTCTCCCACGTGGGTGCAGGGCCCCAAGGACTTGGGCCATCTTCTGCTTTCCCAGGCCACAGCAGAGAGCTGGATTGGAACCAGCACCCATATGGAATGCCGGCGCTTCAGGCCAGGGTTGTGGTGTTTTTTGTTTGTTTGTTTGTTTGTTTGTTTTTTCCGACAGGCAGAGTGGACAGTGAGAGAGACACAGAGAAAGGTCTTCTTTTGCCATTGGTTCACCTTCCAATGGCTGCCAAGGCCGGCGCTCTGCGGCCAGCGCACCACGCTGATCCGATAGCAGGAGCCAGGTGCTTATCCTGGTCTCCCATGGGGTGCAGGGCCCAAGCACTTGGGCCATCCTCCACTGCACTCCCTGGCCACAGCAGAGAGCTGGACTGGAAGAGGGGCAACTGGGACAGAATCCGGTGCCCCGACCGGGACTAGAACCCGGTGTGCCGGCACCGCAAGGCAGAGGATTAGCCTAGTGAGCCGCGGCGCCGGCCTAAGGCCAGGGTGTTAACCTGCTGCGCCACAGCACTGGCCCCAACTGCACGGCTTTGAGAATGCTTTTTGCCTTATTGCCTGGCGAAGGCTCCCACAAGTGAGAGGCATCTGGCTTGGTGTGTGCGAGGGGACACCTTTGCTGGTCTTCAGAGTGACCACACGACGACCACCTTCACTCACCCAAAGACAGTTTCAGGGATTTCGGCTGCGATAGCCCAGGGAGTTTAAGGGTCTTGTGTCCCGGTGACTCGGGTAAGCACCAGACACCGAACCAGGGGCGGGGCTCCTGTACAGTGGAGCAGAGTCCGTGGAAGACCCACAACGTTCCTCAGAAAGTGGTCTCGTGAGAAGCAGCCCGCTCGGGCTGCGAGGGGCAGCGAGCAGGTGGGAGGGCGGGAGGGCCCCTCTCGACCCCAGGCAGGCAGCAGGCTGGTGGACACAGAGGTGCACAGAGACGCGTGCTGCCTCCAGGAAGGGGAGGACGGCTCAGAGGCCGAGCGCGAGCCCAGGGGACAGAGGGGGCCGGGAGATCACCGAGGGCTCAGAGCCTAGTGGAGAGCTGCCATTTTCCCAGCCAGATTCCAGAGCCTCCACGCCCCGGGACCCCTCCTGCCCCCTTTTTAAGTCATCCGTTCCTTGAGCCAGATGCCCTCGTCTTTTCCTTCTGTGCAGTGACTGCTGGGATTTTGAGGCTGCGTGGTCCGCCCTTGTGTTTCCATGTGCACAGCTGGAAGGGCTTGACCTCCAGGAGCTGCGCCGGTCTCCCGCCTGGAGACCCCCTTCAGGCGGATTTAGACCTGATTTAGATGACTGCCATGCCCCCCAGCCCAGTGGAACCCATCGGCCACTGTTTCCACAGTCAGAAAGCCGACCTGTACGGATTTCCAGTTACTTACAAGCGTGTCTAACCATCACGCAAATCCTGTTTGTGACTGCTGTATGGTCCTCACTCCGTCCTCGTCTACGTGAACAAGAAGCATCCCAGAGAGACCATGTAGCCCTGCTGAGGAAGGTCACACAGCTCGGGGCTCAGGAGACACTGTCGCTACGCCACAGCCACAGCCCTGCACGCTCCGAGCAGCGGACGCCGGCAGCTGCTGTGGGTGGAGTACGCGGCTCCTGGGGACAGCTCCCCGTCTCCCGCTGGTGAACCCCTAACGCTTCCGTAGTTGACTGAAGTTGTGGAAAGTCACTTGTCCCCTCGGTTGGCTCCTCGGGTCCTGTAACACCCAATCATATTCAGTCTTGGGCAGAAAAATGTTGCATTGGGCTGGGTTGGCTCTCCTCTGCCTTGGTGCAGTCCGCTCCTTGTTGCTGCTACCAGAGCCTTGTCCTGGAAACGGCTCCTTCGTCTGGGCCACAGTTCCCATTTACCCGAAATGCCACAGCCCACGCTCAACAAAGCACTTCTCGTCATCGCACTGACCCCGCGAAACGGCTGGAGCAGGGCTAAGTTAGGCTTTCCGTCTCCTGCCTCTGCGGTGTTTTGCTGTTTCTTCCGATCAGAGTCCCGCTTCCTTCCCTCATAGGAAGGCACCCCTGTGTGGCTGCTTCTGAAAGGAAAACGTGGAAGCCCGAGGCAGAGGGCTGCTGGCCTCGCCGCCCCACGCCGTGAGTCTGAGGCAGCTCCAGAACCGCGGCCGCGGCCCTGCGTCCGTGTGCCGGTCCCACGGCGGGGCCGGTGGCGCTCCGCCGCCCTGGCTGCTTCCTGTGAGGGCTCAGTGCCCTCTTTCAAGGCTCGCCCACGCACAGGCTGGTTTCTTTGTGGAAAAGCAGAGATATTTTCGGCCTAAGTAAACAATGAGAAGGGTCGGGGATTGAGTAAGGGCATGGTGATCTTGTTTGCTGGGTTCCCAGGCTTTGAAACAATTCAGAGTTGATGAGAAAGTCCTTTAAAGTCACAGCCGTTCCAGCAAACACAGAGGAGTCCTGAAACAGCTGGAGCAACTGCAGTCAACACTGATTTTTCTTTAAACTTTGCTCTTGAACTTCCACGATAGGGAAAGATTTCAACAACTTTACAAAACCCCTGCTGTAAACTCAATTTCAGTTCAAGAGTCATTGTGGAGCTCTTATGTCAGCGACAGGCCAGTCTTCTGTTTGGTGCTGTCATGTGTTACGGCATATATGTGGGTGAGTGGTCAGAAATGTGGAAGGAGGACACGGTGGGTTAAGGTTTACTGGAGCTCAGAACTGCTTCCAGCCGGCTCCCTGTTAGTGCACCGGGAAGGCAGTGGAAGGTGGCCCGAGTGCTTCTGTCCAGGCCACCCACGTGGGAGACCCAGATGGGGTTCCTGGCTCCTGGTTTCAGCCTGGCCCAGCCCCTGCCAGTTGGGGAGTGAGCCAGCAGATGGGAGACCTCTCCCTCCCCCTTCCCTTCCCCCTCCCCTCCCCCTCCCTTCTCCCTCCCCTCCCCCTCCCCTCCCCCTCTCCCTCCCCCTTCCCTTCCCCCTCCCCTCCCCCTCCTCTCCCCCTCCCCTCCCCCTCCCCCTCCCCTCCCCCTCCCCCTCCCCCCCATCCTATGCTGCTTGGCCTTAAAGTAAGTAAATGTGGAAGTAGCAGGGCCCAGCACTGAGAACTCTCTGAAGGCCCTTTGCTCCTGGGTGTGGAGGGCAGGGAAGGCGAGCACGGCGCAGACGGATGGCTGGAGCAGAGTCCAGCGCTGGCTTCGAGTGAGCCACGTGGCCGCAGGGTCCTGTGCTGTGTATTCAGCAGGTGACGTTCAGCTGGCAATCAGTAGGCGCCCATTGCTGGGCCAGCTTCCTCGGTCACCGGGGGCCAGTGCATTGTCTGCGCTCCGCAGGTCTTCTTCGCTCAGGCCTGCACTGCCTGCCTCTCTCCCTGCACCTCCGCTCCGTGAGGCTCCTCCTTTGTGGGAGACACAGGGTCATGTGCGAGGACATTTCTTGTGCCCCGAGGACCGTGGAGGGTGACCGGGGATCCTTGTGGGGTTCCCCTGCCAGCCCGAGATACCAGCTTCTGCATGTGACAAGCTTCTGTGTGCAAAGTCTCAGGAGGACGCTCGGGGACAGACACTTCCTGCTGCACACAGGGCAGCTGGGAGCTTGTGCTGCGAGCGTCCTGCAGCAGCTGTCCGGGAGCCAGCATCCGGAGCAGCCGCGGCACAGGGCGCCCCGTTGTCCGGTGGCCTCAGACTACCTTCGTGGATCCCTTGGTGGATCCGCAGGGCAGGCGGCAGGCAGCCGGTGCGTAGACCAGGGAGAAGCCGCGTGTTCTCACCGCGGAGACAGCGCGAGGGCAGGGGACGTGCAGGAGGCAGTCTGACCCCACGGAGGTACTCCTCCCTCGCATTAGCGCAGGTCCACAGGGGGTGTGCACCGTGGCCGTCTGTGCCCTACATCTGCTCAGAAATGAAGTGCCGTATCGGCAGAGCCTCCGGTGCCACGGCCGGCGGGGCTGGCTCTCACTGGGCCGGCTGATCCCGGGTTCTTCCCTCCAGCCCTGGCTCGGGCAGAGCGTCCCGCTTTTGCCGGTCTCGGCACGCGCCATCCTCTCTCTCCTTTGCCTGCTGCTCGACAGGAGCTCCCGGAGCCGCTTCTCATGGGAACCTCTGGCGGCGGCGTCCCAGCCCATCTGAGGGCAGTCCTGGTTAGAGATGAAGTGGGGAGGTCTCTGTTACTTCTTCCTGTTTGTTTGAAAGGCAGAGGGCAGGGAGAGAAGTGTGTGTGTGTGGGGAGAGAGAGAGAGAGAGAGAGAGAGAGAGAGAGAGAGAGAGAGATATTTTCCACTCCCTGCGACATGCCCCAAATGCCTGCAACAGCCAGGGTCACGCCAGGCCGAAGACAAGGAGCCAGGAACTCTGTCCAGGGTCCACGTGAGGGGCGGAGACCCAGTCCTCGAGCCGGCACCCGGGCCTTGCAGAGTGCACAGTAACGGGAGCTGGGGTTGGAAGCAGAGCTGAGCCTTGAACCCAGGCCCCTGGAATGGAATTCGGCATCCCCAGCGATGTCTTCGCGCTGCCGTCTGCTCGAGTTTCCTTTTTGACACATTGGCTCTGGGGGACGTTCAGGGGCGTCTGGATGTCGCCAGGGAGCAGGAGTTGCTCTGCCGGCCAGGAGGCAGGCTTCTGAGCAAGACCCCGCGGAGTGCATGGCCCCTGCAGAGGGTGTGGAGACAGGGTTGCTGCCACAGTCGCCTTAGGACGCGCGGAGGCTGGGAAAGCCAGGGGCCGAGGGGCCGTGGCCCTGACATGACCGAGGAGAGCAGTCCCTGGGGGCCGAGAGCTACAGCTAAGGAGCTGCCAAAAGAGGCAGCTGGCCAGAGTGACACATTTGTCACCAAGGAGGTCACGGGGTCGTGTGTGGCCACAGTGACCGCAGGGGCAGAAGCTGGCTCGAGTGCTGGGAGGAGCGGGCTGGAGACAGGTCGCGGGGTCAGCGGGTGTGGACAGCTCCCCACGGACTTCCCTCCCCACTTTTGAGGGGGACCTTCGGGGGACGCTCGCTCCCGTTGGTTTTGGGTTTACTCTGCTCCGTGTCACCGTGGGCAGAGGGACTGGGAGGGTCCGCAAGCATATAAATGAGCGTTCCCGGAAACACAGCCGCCGGCCGTGGCTCTGCACAGTCGTCTCTGCAACACGAGGGCCGATTGCCTTCATCTCCCTCCTATAACCAGGAAAGCCCTCAGCTGGCAGAGCCGGCATCCAACTCCCAGGCTCGTCTTCCTCCCATCTCACCACCCTGGGGCCTCCAGGACAGGGCTCCCCCGTGTTCTCACTTTGCAGGAGACAGAGCTGGGGTTCTGGCTTGCGACTCGAGGGCTGAGGGCCCCTTAGGCTGCACACGTGGACTGTGTTCTGAGGGCCAACTGCATGCTCTGGCCAGCACCATGACGTCTGTCGAGGTATTCCAGAGACTATCTCTTTACTGGGGACAGGCAGAGAACACAGAGGGGCTCCGACTTTAACACGCGTGGCTGAGGTACTGAGTGACCTTATTCCGGGCAGCTCCTCAGAAGCGGGTCAGCCCTGTGCAGGTGGACGTGGCTCCTGCGAGAACTGACTTGAAGACGCAGCGCTGGACTTCAGCCTAATAAAATCTTGTGCACATTCTATGCATTTGACTGCCGGCAGGTACTGTCAACAGACCATTCACTTCTTGTCGTCTTCAGTTCTTAGTTCAAGAAAACACAGGCTTACAAACTCATCACTGGGGAAGGCATTGCGTGGTGTTTTTGTAAGAACTTCGTATGGGAAATGATGCAGCTACACGGTCCCTGGGAGAACGGAGGGAAACGTAACATCTATACTACGTGTCCTCATTTACGTGAGCTCAGTCTTTTACCCCCACTTGGCTAACGTTGCATGTGTGTTAACAGATGATCCACGGTCACCTCAAGTGTACTTTTCACACGCTCATGCAGAAGGACCAGGGGTCAAAACTTCATTCTGTTAACTGAAAAGCTGCTTCCGTGAGCATTTTCAGAAACTGGATAGTCAACAATACTTTGGAAAAGCAATATTAGCATAAAATCGGTAATTAGATAAAAACAGGAACATCCTACCTGGCAGGAACGCCTTAGCCATTGAAGCTGTGGTCTGTCCTGGGAGAAATCTACAAACTGAGCAACTTGACAGCATCTACATTCCAGCCACATTGGAAACAGCAACGGTAAGGCGGCCACCCCGTCTGAGTGCCAAGGCTTGAATCTGGTTCTCAAAGCCAAATTCTAAAAGCTGTCTGACGAGCTGGCCAATCCACGTGGGTATCCTCACGGTGCGGAATTGACTAACGGCTACCTTGGGCGATGCCGGAGCACTGTGGAGGGAGCAGCTACCTTGGGCAGTGGTGGAGCACCGTGGAGGGAGCAGCTACCTTGGGCAGTGCCGGAGCGCCGTGGAGGGAGCGGCTACCTAGGGGAGTGCCGGAGCACCGTGGAGGGAGCGTCTACCTAGGGCGATGCCGAAGCACCGTGCAGAGCTTCCCCGGAGGGTTCAGACATCTTTGTTCTGGAGGGCACGTGACCCTCTGTGGCACACCAGATGCCACACACGTGTCGTGTTGAGGCCCTGGGGATGGCAGCCGGGCCTGCTCAGATGGTCCCCCGCTGGATTAACCTCATCGTGTGGATCCAGGGTCCGATTTCAGCTTAGAGACGATGAGCGGCGGCTTTCCAGCTGTTGAGAGAACCCCAAAGCCTCCCTGGTGCAGACGCGGCGTGGGCCCTCTCTGCTGTTCGGTGTGAGACGCTCGGATTTTGTTTAGGAGAGCAACTCACTAGTTATTGAGCGTCAGTTTCAGTAGTCAGTGAGAGAAAGCTATTGATCGCAGCTGTTGCAGAATCGTGGCAAAGCTTTGCTATTGGAATTAGCAGATATTAGGGATCAACATTGCTTTTCCCCAAATATGACCAAAAAGTCCTGTTGTGTTGAAGACGGAGCCTTGCGCCAGCTGCACATTCGTTTTGCCACTTAGAGTTGCCGGGAGGCCTCAGTTCTCATCTCCAGTATCCTGGGCAAGCTTCACTCCTCTTAAAGGTGAGACCCGGACGGCGAAGGAGAAGTATTGGTGAAGCTCCCGTCCACAACAAGGTCAGGTGCTGACCTCTCTATCCATGCGAGGCCGTCAAGGACACACATACGTAGCTATGCGTATCTTCTCTTACTGTTATGAGATACTGTTTGTTGAGAGTAGAGTGCTTCCCCCCAAAATACATTTCATTTATGTTTTCAGAACCACATTTGTGGTGGCATAACTCATGCCAACTCCTCCTGACTCCTCCAGGCTTCTCCATCTTTAGGCTACAATGCAAACTTCCCCCCAAACGTGTCCAAATGCACAGGAAGTTTTAAATACCCCCGGGATCTCGTGGAGACCCACCAGGGAGTTCAGAGCCCCGGGACAAGAGGCCTTTAAACAAGCCTAAAGACCCAGCCTGTTCTTGCAAGCCTTGCCCCGTTCTGACATTTAATAAACCCGATATCCACATGGTGGCGGCAGAGTCAAGAAGTACCTTGCCACCGTGTTAAACTTCCTGAAGGTGGAGGCACCATGGCCGGGACGTCACACGGAGAACCAGGGACCTATGAACGAGTCACACGGAGAACCAGGGACCTATGAACGAGTTCTAAAAGTGCAGCAGAATCAGGAGAATTGAGTTCTGCTTCTGTGACTGTTTTGCTTTGTTCTTAAACCAAATTGCTGATGTATTTTCCGTTCTTAGAAAAATTTCAGTTACTTTTAACTGAGCCCTTTTCTTATTGTAGTAAATGACATATGGGGATATAAATTGATATTTTATATATTAAATATTAAATCGTGGACAAAGTATATGATCTTCAATAGTAATATAAATGCGTAAAACTAAATATTTGTGTTTCCTCTTTTGAGACTTCAGTTTTTTGGTCAAAATTTCTGATCAAGGATATTGTTTACTTAGAATATTCAAGATTTTTGGAAACTTTTTGATACTTAAGTTTTCTTAAACATCAGAAGGAGCTTTGTCATAATTTCTGGAATGTTTAACTGTGATGTGGTGCCTCATCTTGAATCCCTTCACAAAGAGTTAAATTAATAAGCTGGCATGTTTTAAAGTTTACTCTTGAGAACACCAGCACCTTAAAGTGCTCCAAGAAGAGCAATTTCCGTTGTTTAAATAAGTTGAGAAAATTATGTACTTGGTTTTTCCTCTTCAAGATTCATTCATAAGTGAAGGATTCTGAGCAGTGCTGAGACAGATCATCCAACTGTGTGACACTGTTTCCCGAAGCTTTGGACAATGGAGCGTCTAATAATAGCGCCGTAACTGTTGGAACACGCTGCAGAACCGAGTCCGTGAGACTCCTTCTGAAGGGCATGGACTTAAAGTTTAATTCGTTTTACTGTTTTCTTGGTAATTCAAGTTGTTTGTGTGCTTTTTCTAAAAATAATATTTAAGTAGGTTTCAACAAGACTGAGTTGCAATTATATTCTTTGCCAAGAAGCGGTGTGCATTTAACTAAGTTAGTCAAGCCCTTGAGCCTCAGTTTGCTCGTTTTATAAAAGAAACAACGAACCGGAGGAGTCCTTCCCAGGGTTGCCGGTGTGCGGCGCGTGTGCCGGCCCGCCCTGCAGACAGGGGCTTCTCCCGTCTCTCTGCCCCGTGAATGCCGGAGGCAGAGCGCGGTCTTTGCGGCAGGTGCACGGCGCCTCCTCTGGCCCACGTATTTGGCCCAGTGGTTGAGCTGTTAGCCGGGACGCTGGCATCCCACATGGCAGTGCCGGGGTTCCAGTCCCGGTTTCACCCCGGATTTCACCTCTTGCTAACGTGCACCCCAGAAGGCAGCAGATGGTTTCTCAAGTAGCCAGGCCCCTGCCACCCATGTGGGAGACCTGGATGGGGTTCCTGGTCCCAGCTTTGACTTGGCCCGGCTCCAGCCATTGTGAGCACGGGGCAGTGAACCAACCCAGAGGAGCTCTGTCTCTCTCTCTCTGTCTGTCACTTACAAAATAAGTGATCTAATTAAAAAATAAATACTCCTAAAATAATGTGAAAGCAATGAAAGTCAGTTACAGAATTTGTTGTGCTGCCAATAAAACATACTTCCACAGTCACGGCTTTCAACAAAGCTGATGACCAAGGTGCATACAACTGACCCAGTGCTGAATCACCGAGAAGAGTCATCGGTTCCAAAGCGATCACCGGATAATTCCTGTATCCTTTCCCCTGGAAACCGGTTGTACTACAAGTTCCTGGTCAGCCTTGCAGATCCTGGGGACGAGTGGCGACTTTGAGGACGAGTGCACACCCGCACGGGACTGCACTGCCTCTGAGCCGTGACTTCGGGCACTTCTCCGGAGAGTGTTGGGTCAGCTCTCTGGTCAGCTGGAGAGAGCGTCTGTCTGAGTGTCCGTAGAGCACCAGCGCGTGGACAGGGCGCAGGCTGTTCCCAGAGGAGAGCCCCTTGAATCGCCCGGAAGAGGGATCTCCCATGGGTGCTACTGGGTAGATGGAGAGGCGGGATCATATTGAAGTGGCCAGCACACATTCTCAAGCTCAAATCCTGATGGGCTGATTCCGTCTCTGCGAGGAATCTGTGAGGCCTGGGGAGGCAGCGTCCACGTGCAGCCAGTGACTGCCACGCGCTGGGTGGATTCCGTGGAAGCCTCGGGCAGGCCCCCTTCCACTCGGGCAGTGAGGAGGAGGAAGCTTCGCGCCAACTGCAGCGTTCGCCCCTTGCCATGGGGGGGGCTCTGCTTTCCCTGAGCCCCCCAGTTCCCACGTGCAGGGAGTGGACTTCTCTGGGGGTGCTGTGGCTGACCCAGGTGCCGATGACGTGGCACCCAGCAGAGCCCCAGCACGCTCATGGTCCAAGCTGCCTATTCAGACTTGTTCCATGGAGAGGGAGCCCGTGGTACTCCACCCGGACGCGTTCCCCGGCACCAGGACCTGGTGTTTCCTGGGCGGGAAGTTGCTGTATGCTCTGCTTCCAGGACTCCTGCCCGTGTCCCAGTGTGTCGTAATCGCAGGTTCACTTCTCGACAGCCTGCCCATTCATCCGTCCCACAAGGGCCCGGGCTGTGGTTAAGTGACACAGTGCCGTTAGTCATCTGGGCACCGTGCTGTCCATGCTGGTCAGGCTGGTCAGTGCTGCTCAGTGCTGTCCATGCTGCTCAGTGCTGTCCATGCTGGTCACTGCTGGTTAGTGCTGCCCATGCTGGTCACTTCTGGTCATGCTGCTCAGTGCTGGTCAGTGCTGTCTATGCTGCTCAGTGCTGGTCACTGCTGGTCAGGCTGGTCACTGCTGGTCAGGCTGGTCAGTGCTGTCCATGCTGCTCATACTGGTCAGTGCTGGTCAGGCTGGTCAGGCTGGTCAGTGCTGCTCAGTGCTGCTCATGCTGGCCAGCCATAATGCAGGCACTGTGGTGTTTCAGTCCGTGGAGGCTGCAGCACAGCCGTCTCTTGTCAGCTGAACAGCCCTGAGCAACGTTAGCCTCTCGGTGCGCCAGGCCATGCGTGCAGTAATCAAACTGTCTCGTGTGTCGTCAGAGAATGAATCAGTAGGAGAATGAAGAGAAGACGCATTTGGGTAACATAGAGGGAAAGGAAAGAGAGAAAAAATCCAAGAGCAACCAACAGAGGAACAACCTAAAGCGTGGACAGACCTTGCAACGTCCAGTCCTGAGAACTGACCACTTCCTTTGCATTCAGTGTTAGTCAGCGCTTGCTGCCGTGACGAACCCCCCAGCTGCATGAAGGAAAGACTTTTCTTCAGCTCCTGGTCCAGAGATGGTGTCCGAGATCGGGTGGCCGGTCACTGGACCTCTGTGGGGCAGCAGCTGGAAGTGCCGAGCGTGTGCGCAGGGGGAGGCACAGGCGAGGAGGGAGCGGCGAGGCCGGCCCCCAGCGCCCCCAGCGGGCCCTCCTCCAGGGACCAGGGCCTTCCACGGAGCTCCCCCAGGCGCCACGCTGGGTTCTCCCCCCCGCCCCCCCCCCCCCAGGAGCACTGACAGTACTGCAGGGGTTGAAGTCCTGAGCGGGTTCAGAGGCTACATCATATTCAAATCACAGCAAACTGTTATGCCAACTCTATCCGAGTTTTCTACCAATTTGAGTGGAAATCATTCTGTGTAAGTCAAAGGTGCACATTTTCAGTCTCTTGGTCATGGCACTAAACTTCTTGTAATTTAATTAGCATTTATTTCCTACACCCAGGAGCCTGGAATCTTCTCATTTGTCAATTGTTCATTTTTGTTCTGTCTTTGGTGAATTTTTGCTATTGTTTTATGCTGAAAAATTCACTACCTGAGATTGTATTTATGGATCTTATTGATATATGCATGTGTTTATATGTATATATGTGCATGTAAATACACACATGTATACATATGTAGATATGTATAAATATGTGTGTGTGTACGTATGCGTGTATTTATCTTGGCTTGTAGTACTTTCTGCTGCATGAGTTATAAAGTTCTTAGTCTACAAATCTGTAGCTTAGTTTTTTTTTTTTAATTTTATGTATTTAGTTGACAGGCAGAGTTACAGATAGTGAGAGAGAGAGAGACAGAGAGAAAGGTCTTCCTTCGTTGGTTCACCCCTCAAGTGGTCACAACAGCCAGAGCTATGCTGATCTGAGGCCAGGAGCCAGGAGCTTCCTCCCGGTCTCCCATGCGGGTGCAGGGCCCAAGCACTCAGGCCATCCTCCACTGCTCTCCCGGGCCACAGCAGAGAGCTGGACTGGAAGAGGAGCAACTGGGACTAGAACCCAGTGCCCATATGGGATGCCGGTGCCACAGGGGGAGGATTAACCTAGTGCGCCACAGTGCCAGCCCCAATCTTAGTTTTTTTTTTTAAGCTTTATTTATTTATTTGAGAGGTAGAGTTACAGACAGAGAGAGGGAGAGACAGAGAGAAAGGGTTTCCATCCACTGGTTCACTCCCCAAATGGCTACAAAGACCAGGGCTAGGTCAGGTCGAAACCAGGAGCCAGGAGCTTTATCTGGGTCCCCCACAGGGTGCAGGGGGCCCAGGACTTGGGCCACCCTCTGCTGCTTTCCCTGGCACGTTAGCAGGGAGCTGGGTCAAAAGTGGGGCAGCTGGGACTCAAACCAGCGCCCAAATGGGATGCCAGCACTAAAGGCAGAGGCTTAACCAATACACCACAGCGCCGGCCCCTGTAGCTTAGTTTTTAACTCTTTATGGTATGATTTATGACATCATTTTAATGGATCATTTTTATTTCATTTTTGTTGCTTTTTGAGTTCATCTAACCTCTATAAATATATTCTTCTATTTATTCTTCTAAAGGTTTAAAATATTGCCTTTGCAATGGATTCTTTCGTACAGGCTGGGGACTTCTTCTGCGGTGCGGTGTCCTTGCTGTTAAAGCTGTTTCCATTGTGCAAAGCCGCCGTCCCAGCACCATTTCACGGTGAGTTCCCGTCTTCGCGTGACTTGTCTCAACGCCTGCGGCACTGGGACCAAGCGCCCATTCTTTCCTGGGTCTGTTTCTTTTTCGTTGCTGTGTGTGCTTATTCCTACACCATTTTCATGTTGCCCCAAGCAGCGTGGTCTGTAAATTAGCAGCTGGAGATAGCCAGTCAGTGAGCCTTCGTATTTGCTTCTGCAGTTTCCACTGGCTGTTGTGGTCAGTGTGCTTCAATCAAGGTATTTATTTTTAAATGGAAGTAAAATTCACTTAGGATTTTTAAAAAGATTTATTTATTTATTTGAAAGTCAGAGTTACACACAGAGAGAAGGAGAGGCGGGGCGGGGGTGGGGAGAGAGAGAGAGAGAGAGAGAGAGAGAGGTATTCCGTCGACTGGTTCACTTCCCAGATGGTCGCAATGACCAGAGCTGTGCCTGTCTGAAGCCAGGAGCTTCCTCCAGGTCTCCCACATGAGTGCAGGGGCCCAAGGACCTGGACCATCTTCTACTACTTTCCCAGGCCATAGCACAGAGCTGGACTGGAAGTGGAGCAGCTGAGACTTGAACCAGTGCCCATGTGGGATGCCAGCACTGCAGGTGATGGCTTTACCCACTACCCCGCAGCGCCGGCCCCTTCACTTGGGTTTTATCCTTTGCACCATTTTGAAGGACACAATTCAGTGCTTTTCGTGTGCTCACAATTTATCATAGCCCCATGCAGAACATGTTTATCACCATGGAAAGGAGCCATTACCCAGTGAGCAGCCACTTGCCCAGACATTGAAAGCAGTCAGCTGCGTTCTGCCCTGCGTCTCTGTCTATTCTGAATATTTGAGCGCAGACGGAATCAGTCAGCCTATGAGCAGATTCTTTCACTTAGTATAGACATTCCAAGGCTTGGGGCTGACACTGTGGCACAGCAGGTAAAGCCGCCGCCTGCGGTGCCGGCATCCCACATGGGCGTCAGTTAGACTCTTGGCTGCTCCATGTCCAGTCCAGCTCCTTGCCAATGCACCTGGAAAGCAGTGGAGGATGGCCCAAGTCTTTGGGCCCCTGCACCCACGTGGGAGGCCTGGAAGATGCTCCTGGCCTCAGCCTGGCCCAGCTCTGGCTGTTGCAGCTTTTTGAGTAGTGACTCAGCGGGTGGAAGATCTCTCTCCCTCTCTCTCTCTCTTTCTGTTTCTCTCTCTCTCTCTCTCTCTCTCTAACTCTGCCTTTCAAATCAATCAATCAATCAATCTTTAACAATTTTTCAAGGCTCACTTAAGATGTGGTGCACATCCGTGCTTCATTGCTTTTCATAGCTGCAGTGTTTCACCGCGTGACTACACTGTATCACTCTCTCAGTGGCAGTGAGCACGTGGATCATTTCTGCACTTCGGCCACAGTGACCATCTGTGCACAGTGTTTGCTTGATGGCAGTTTTGGTTCTCAGGAGAGACAGGATCTGATACACTCACAGTGGTGCGTATGTATGTATCCATTTGGAAGAGCCACGTCCGTGTCACTTCTCCGGCAGGAGTGACAGGAGCCCTCAGTCTCTGCATCCTTGCCCGCGTCTTACGTTCAGCTTTGTTTTACGGCCACCGCAGCGTCCGTCGGTGGCTCTGTGACTCCGATTTGTCCAGTGTCTGTCGCTGGCGGTGGCTCACTGTGACTGAGTCGCGTTTCCCTGGTGACGAGCGGTGGTGGCCATCTTTGTGTGTGCTCGTGGCTGTGTCTCTGCTGTGGCTGAGGTGTGCCGGGTGCTCTGTGTGCTAGACCCTCGTGAGACACACTCTGCCAATATTTGCCCCACTCTGGGCTGGTCTTTTCAGAACTTGCTCGATAATGCTCTTTAATGTGTACGTTTTCAATTTTAATGAAGTTAAATTCATCTCCTTTTCTTGCTTCTGACTTTGAAGTCATATTTAAGAAGCTGCCGTCTAATCCCGGCTCACAAGGGTTGATTTGTATGGGTTTGAGGACTCCAAATTTGCTGTTTCTAGGGTCAGTCTTTCTGGGGGTCCCCTTGAAGTTCCATGCGAATTTTATGATACACTGGTGGATTTATTCACAAATGCAGCTGGAATTTTGATGGCGATGTGGGGACACAGTCATTGTTCAAGTGGGGAGGGGCCTGGGTGTCTTTCCGAGTATTCTGGTCTTCAACTTTTTTCACCAGCCTTCCAGAGTTTGCAGGTCATAATTTTGTACCCCCTTTGAAAACTCATTTCTAAGTATTTTATTCTCTGGCTGTTACTGTAGATGAAATCTTATTCACAATCTTGTTTTTGAAATTGCATTGTCCATGTAAAGCAATACAACTTCTGCGAGTTATTCTTGTATCCTGTAATTGTGATGAACTCATTAACAGTGTGTGTGCGTGTGTGCGCACTTGTGTGTGTGTGTGTTCTTTACTTTTTCTCCATGCAGCACATATTGCCTATAAAATTCTGGGATGTCTTATTTCCTAATTTGAATGCTCCCCATCTAGAATTCCTTTAGGGCACTGTTCAATAAAAGTAGCAAGAGAAGAGGCCAGTGCTGTGGCGTAGTGGGTAAAGCTGCTGCCTGCAGTCCCGGCATCCCATAAGGGTGCTGGTTCGAGTCTCGGCTGCTCTATTTCCAATCCAGCTCTCTGCTGTGGCCTGGGAAAGCAGTAGAAGATGGCCCAAGTCCTTGGGCCCTGCACCCGCGTGGGAGACCTGGAAGAAGCTCCTGGCTCCTGGCTTCAGATCAGCACAGCTCCAGCCATTGCGGCCAACTGGGGAGTGAGCCAGCAGATGGAAGACCTCTCTTTCTCTCTCTCTCTCTCTGCCTCTCCTTCTCTCTCTATGTAACTCTGACATTCAAATAAATAATACATAAATCTTAAAAAAAAGGCAGCAGGAGAGGAGGCCTTTACTTGCCTCTGGCCTTGTAAGAGGGGAGCTCCCACCCTCCTCAAGGTGCCATGTCGCCGGCACCTATCGCTGCTCTCCGCCAGGCTGGTAGAGGTCCTCCCTCTGACCACATTGCAAGTGCTTTTGCCAGGTACAGGCGACATTTTGTCCAACAACATCTCTGCCTGAGCTACGATGCTTTTTCTTAATCCTGCTAGTGTGGTGTATTGTGCCGTTGACTTTCTGTGTGTTGAGCCACCTTTGTTCTTGTGGGGTGGCTCCTCTGTGGCCCTCAGGGTTAATGTCCTGTGTCTGTCTGGCCTGTCCTTAGCACCTGTGCTTGGGTCAAACACCGTGTGCATGAGGACACCTTCTGTTTCTATCAGCTCTCTTAGAACCTCTCCAGTTCCGTTCCTCGTGTAGTAATGCGAATTTTCTCTCTTTTATTGTTCTGCTTAGTTAAAGCTTTGCCAATTTTTTTTCCAGAGAACTAGATTTTAATCTCATTGTTTTTGATTTAAAAGTGTTTATTTGGCTTATCTCTGCTCTAATCTTTATCCTTTTATTCCTTTCTCTTTGGTGCAGTTTACTACTCTTTTTCCACTTTCCTAAGGTGAATTATTGGGTTGCTGGATTGAGATCTTTTTAAATGTTGGTTTCAGGGGGCCGGTGCTGTGGCACAGTGGTTACGCTGCAGTCTGCTGTGCTGGCATCCCATGTGGGTGCCCATTTGTGTCCCGGCTGCTCCACTTCGGATCCAGCTCCCTGCTGTGGCCTGGGAAAGCAGTGGAAGATGCCCAAGTCCTTGGGGCCCCTGCACCCACGTGGGAGACCTGGAAGAAGCTCCTGGCTCCAGGCTTTGGCCTGGCCTAGTCCTGGTCATTGCAGCCATTTGGGAAGTGAACTGGCAGATGGAAGATCTCTCTCTCTCTCTCTCTCTCTCTCTCTCCTTCTGTCTCTCTCTGTAACTCTGCCTTTCAAACAAATAAATCAATCTTTTGAAAAAATTTCAATAAAAAAAATGTTGGTTTCAGGGAGAAATATTCCCACGAGCACTCCTGCTTCCTGTGTTTCTTGTGATTTCTTCTTTGGGTCGCTGGTTGTTCAGAGCTGAAATGCAGTATTTTGACATATTTTAAAAATATCCCAAATAGCCTGCAGCTGCTTGTTTCTAATTTCGTTTTATTGTGGTCAGAGAAGAACCATAGTGCAACTTCAATTTTCTAAAATTTATTGAGATTTGCGTTGGGGCCTCCCACGTGGTCTGTTCCAGGGAGCAGTGTGTGTGATCTGCTGGGGGCAGTGTTCCGTGGACGCCTGCTAATTTTAGCTGAATCATAATTAGTTAGGTCCTCTGTTTTCTCCGTGGTCTTCTATCAACTATAGAAAGTTGTGCATTAAATTCCAACTGCTCTTATACAAACGTCTATTTCTCATTTCAGTCCTATCACTGTTGTGTCAGGCATATTATGACTGTTATTTTGTTTAAATATTTAAAAAAAATTTTTTTTTTTTGGACAGGCAGAGTCAGGCAGTGAGAGAGACAGAGAGAAAGGTCTTCCTTCTGTTGGTTCACCCCTCAAGATGGCCGCCGTCTCACTCCCAAGATGGCCACCATCTCACTCCCAAGATGGCCGCTGTTTCACACCCCCATCCCCCAAGTGGCTGCTACGCTGATCTGAAGGCAGGAGCCAGGTACTTATCCTGGTCTCCCATGGGGTACAGGGCCCAAGCACTTGGGCCATCCTCCACTGCACTCCCGGGACACAGCAGAGAGCTGGCCTGGAAGAGGGGCAACCGGGACAGAACCAGGTGCCCCAACTGGGACTAGAACCCAGGGTGCCGGCGCCACAGGCCAAGGATTAGCCTAGTGAGCCGCAGCGCCAGCTGTGTTTATATATATTTATAATCATTCTATTTTCTTGATGAGTTAGCTTAATTTTCTTTTTTTTTTTATTTATTTTTTTTTATTTTTTTTTTGACAGGCAGAGTGGACAGTGAGAGAGAGAGACAGAGAGAAAGGTCTTCCTTTGCCATTGGTTCACCCTCCAATGGCCGCCGCGGCCGGCACACCGCGCTGATCCGATGGCAGGAGCCAGGAGCCAGGTGCTTTTCCTGGTCTCCCATGGGGTGCAGGGCCCAAGCACCTGGGCCATCCTCCACTGCACTCCCAGGCCACAGCAGAGAGCTGGCCTGGAAGAGGGGCAACCGGGACAGAATCCGGCGCCCCGACCGGGACTAGAACCCGGTGTGCCGGCGCCGCTAGGCGGAGGATTAGCCTAGTGAGCCGCGGCGCCGGCCTAGCTTAATTTTCTTTATGAAATTCCTTCTTTGTGAAAAATTTCATATTGATGTCCATTTTGGCTGATGTGAGTTTAGATATCCACCCTCAATTATGGTTATATATTCACACATATTTTCCTCCTTACAGAGGCTGGCGAGCAGCGAGCCGTGTCGTGTGTGCTTCTCTGGAACAGCTCGCGTCTCCTGGTTTTTGGGAGAGCAGTCTCTCCCCTGGATGCAGATAGCTTGCTTGGCGGTTTTGTGGCTTTTCCTCGGGGCTCTGCACTTGTCCCTGCTGGCCTTGTTTCCATCCCAAATCAGCTGTTGACCCGGAGTCTGCGTAGATTTGTTTCCTTCCTTGTCCTTCCTCCCTTTATCTTTTTCTCCCTCCCTCCCTCCCCGTCTTCCTCATCTCGTCTCTTCCTCCCCACCCCCCCTCTCCTCCTCCTCCTCCCCCCTCTCCTCCTCCTCCTGCCCCCTCTCCTCCTCCTCCTCCTCCGTCCCTTTCCCACTCTCCCTCCTCCTCTTTCCCTCCTGATCCTTGAATGCCTTTGGAAAGTGTCCTTGAACAGCAGCAGCTTTAGCCTGGGTGAATTCTGGGTTACGCAGGACAATGTCAAGCTTTTTGGGCCAGTTTTCCAAGGCAGAGCTCAAAGCAAATACATTCAAGTCTTTTGTGAATGAAGTGCATTCTGCCCTCTCTCGTGTGGAGTCCAATCCTTTGTTTCTAAAAATCATTTTGCTACGATGTCTATCCTGTGAGGTCAGTGATGTGAACAAGCTGTGGGATGTCTTATTTCGTGGTCATCGCTACGATTTGTGATTTGTGCCCTCGGGTCCGTGCACCGGAATCTCGGTGCCCGGTGTCACTGTCCTGAGATACAGGGGAGGCTGACGGGTCGTGGGACACCGCGGTCATCGGTGGGGACTGGCCTAGGCCTCACAAGGACGAGCCGGGCTCTCGGGACTGAACCAGGTGCCCTGAGGTTGCCCTGCTGCAGAGATCCTTGGCTTCCTCCCTCACACACACGCATCTCTTCTGCGTGCTCTCTTTAATTGTCCACTTCCTGCTATGAGCTGAAGAGCCACAAGGCCCTCCCTGGAGGCCAACAAGAGGCACCACCTTGCCTGGGACTTCCAGAACAATTGGCTGGAAAAGCCTCTTTTCTTGATAAATTACGCAGCCTCCAGTGTTTCTGCAATGAAAACCGGCCCAAGGCAGTAGTAAGTAGTTTCGAGGCGCGCTGAGATGTTAACGGAAGACTTTCGTCAAGCTAACAGCGCCCCCTTCCATTCCCTGTCTACAGAAGTTTTCAATCGTGGAAAAGACCTGGTGGAGTTGCTGTGAAAGGGGGTCTCGGCTGAAGTCGGCGTAAACGTTGTCTCTGCCACCATCACGTGGATGAACCGCGGGGAATTACACAGCCGCCTGCGCCTCCACGTCCTCACCGTCAAAGCGCAATTTCCTGTGCTGTGTCCTGCTCTCTGGAGGTGAGTCTCTGGTCCAGCCCGTGTCCAGGGGTGTGAGGACACACACAGGGTGTGCACGTGCGGAGGAGCGGTCACTGGGATCCGTCGCGCACGCTGCCTCCCATGCGTTTTCCCCACGTCCATGTCTATCTCGTCTTCTCCTCTGTACTCGGGCTCTCCTACCTGGTACTGGGCATTTTCTGTTTTCCATTTAGATAAAACCTTGCTCTGCTATGTCCTGCTGTTAAACCTGTCTTGAAAGTTCTTGTGTTGGATATCATATTTTCTCTCTGAAAATTATCAGTTGGCCATTTGAGAGATTATAATTCTCATTATTTTTTTTTTCTGTTTCTTCCACTAAATCTTCCATCGTCTTTCAAACACAAGCAGGACAAGTATTCCAAGGTCGTGGCCGGCCAGTTTCAACATCTGAGTAGCCCGGGGGTCTGTTTGTGTCTCTGCCTTCTTCGTGAGTGATAGTTTACAGTCCTGTCTCTGAGAGCAAGCGGGACGGTTCGATTCCGTCTGTTACATCCGCAAAACTGGGACGCCTTCGGATGGTAGCCCCTCCAGAGAGTGCTTGCCCTTGCCTCGGTGGCCGGGAAGGCCATGTCCCCTTGAAACCGGGTAGGAGCTCTGCTAGAGCGAGGCTGCATTGCTCAAGGCCTCACTCATCGCGGGCCTTCGGGGCTGATGAGGGAGTCTGGACTCCACGGGGCGCTCTCTGGGCCCCTTTGAACTACAGTCGCCGTCTTGCCTGACTGCCAAAGCGCTCTGTCGTGACTTCCCCGGGGTTTCTTCTCAGGTGTCTGGGTTTCCACCTCGCGCGGCCCCACTTTTTATATCCTGAATTGAAAGAGAGGATTGTGCAAGACTAGCACAAGACACCAAGCAAAATCAGAGAAGGGGCTACAGGGGTAAATGTGACAACCAGGGAGGGACCATCTGTCATTGCATCTGTCTTGTGTAAACAATATCTCTTTGAAAGGCAGAGTGACAGTGACAGAGATGTGGAGAGAGAGAGAGAAAGGGAGAGGGAGAGATAGAGAGAGGGAGAGAGAGAGGGAGAGAGAGAGAGGGAGGGAGAGAGAGGGAGAGAGAGAGGGAGAGAGAGAGAGGGAGGGAGAGAGAGGGAGAGAGAGAGGGAGAGAGAGAGAGGGAGGGAGAGGGAGGGAGGAGAGGGAGGGAGAGAGAAAGAGGGAGAGAGAGAGAGAGAGGGAGAGAGAGAGAGAGGGAGGGAGAGAGAGAGGGAGAGAGACAGAGATTACATCCACTGGTTCACTCCCTAATGGCCACTACGGCCTGTGCTGAGTGAGGCTGAAACAAGGAAGTTGGAATTTCCATCCGGTCCATCCGCGTGTGTCTGGCAGGAGCTCAAGCACCTGGGCCACCTTCCACCACCTTCCCAGGCACGTTAGCAGGGGCTGCATCACAAGTGGAGTGGCTGGGACTTGAACCTGTGCTCATATGGGGGGGGGGGCATCGCAGGCTGCAGCCTAAACCACTGTGCCACAATGCTGGCTCCTTGAGTGACCGTATTGATGTGCTAGGGATATTAGTTGAATAAACTAGTCCTTCCTTGATACTCTAAAATGGTTTAGAGGGAAACCCACCGTCCTGATCCAGTGCTTGGGGAGCCTGTGTGATTGGGCCAGGCTCAGGCCTGTAGAAGCCTGCGTGACAGAGCCTGGACTCACTCCTGCACGGCCTGTGTGCCTCAGCCTGTGGTCTTTCCTCCGAGCCCCTGCCTGACCGAGCCTGGAGTCACCGCCCAGGACGCCGCAGGGCCGAGCCTGGACTCACTCCTGCAGTCCTACTCGACTGAGACTGATCTCATCACTACAGGACCCCGCATCACCGAGGACACCCTTCCAGGACCCGACCTGGCTCAGCCTGGTCTCTCACAGCGCCCTCCATAACTGAGCCTCACTCCACCCCTAAAGCCATAAAGAGACCCAGGTACAGGAAGGAGTCTACTGTGTTTCTTACAAATCCTATCAAACCTGTTAAAAATGCTTGCAACAAAGGGATATGGATAAATCGCTTACTGACAGACCGAAAACCAGATTCTAAATCAAGGCATCTTTTTGAAAGGAAGCCCACTCCAAGCTCAGTTCTCTCAACATTTTTTTTCTGTCTGACTTTTAAGAGGGGAAACTGTTTCCAGTTTAATTTGTGGGTGACCTCAATTTACAGGGGTTTGTGCCACCAGTGAACAGCTACACAAGGTCCCATAAATCCTAAGGCCTGGAAGAACGGGGAAGATGTTTGTATCAAATGCTGGAAACAGCTGGAGCTAAAACAGTTTTGTGCGTCCAGAACGGGCGCCAAGGGGCAGCAGAGGCCGGGATGCGAGGGGTGGCAGTGTCGCAGCCTCTCGGGCTCGGCGACCAGGGTGCCTCTGGCTTCACCCGGAGCTCCAGGACTGGCTGTTGTGTGGCAGCGATGGCCAACGGCCCAGCATAGCCACAGCACTTGGGGGAAATTTCTCAGGATTCGAAGCCGAATGTTTACCGAAGTTAAAACTTAACAAACATTCGCAAAACCTCATGAGATCAAACTGGAAGGTACCTGCCCTTTCCCGATGCAAACCCTGGCCCGCGGTGCTGGGCCGCACGGCACCTCCGTGAGGGCACAGGCAGGCCGCGGCGCGTCGCGATGACTCACAGCCGACCTGATGGTGTTTGTTCCTGCGCCTTGCAGGGAGGGCCAGTGTCCAGCTGCCTGCTCTCCAGTTCCCGGAGGTCGATTTTGGAGTGCAGGGGGAGTTGAGGGACGTTAACAGGCGGGCCAAGCGTGCGTTCTCCTGTGTGCTCTGGGCGCATTTTGATAGCTTGCCTCTCGTTCTTCGACTTCTTCGTTGCCCCACCATGAGCACTTGTGGTGTTTGTGTGAGTTCTGCATGTGTTTACACCTCACCTTTTCTGAAAGCCAGTGCACGGGGCAGTCGTGTCTCTGTATTTTTGCACAAGTGCAATCAAAAACAGTGGCTGCAGGCTGTTCCGGGTCCTAGTGGGAGGTCCCCGTATTGAAACGAATCAGGAATTTATTGTAAGCATAGCAGGAAGAGGATGAGATTTTCCGTCAGGAGTCTCGGAGTCCTGGCTCCGGCGCTTGGAAGGTGGTGATTTAATCACCGGAGTTGGTGTCTCCACCTTGGCTTCGGCCATGCTGCCGCCTCACTGCCGGGGCTTCAGCACCAAGAGCAGCGTGAGTCCGGCTTTTGTGAGCTTTGCTCACTGCAGAGTCCTTGGTGACTATGATCAGGCGTCTTTGGTCATTGATCAGAAGTTTATCGGTTGAATTTAATTCAGGCAATGACGTTCAACATTCCACAGCGGGTCTTAGCTTTTGCTTCTAAATTGCTCAGAACTGAATTGAACGGCCGTTATGGCCATTGTCAGTGTGTCAGCGTCTGGGAGCTAAATCAGTATGAACTCTGGCACGTGTGGCCTCTGTGCTTTCTCTGGTTTCTTATCTGGCGCAGCATGCATAGTGTCTGATTACTTTAAATGTGGCCAGAATATACACTTAAGGGGTAAATCAGTTTCATCCTCAAGCGGATATGGTACAACAGTAACCACTAGCAGGCAGCCACTTGGAAAATTCTGGAAATGGATGAATTAACAACTCCATTTTGACTTTAAAATACAGGATTACCAGATAGGCTTTGTCCACAATTAGAGACAACAAAGCTAAGGAGGGAAATTTCAGGTTTCTGAGGACAGGCTGTGGTGCCACAGCAGGGGAGCCACAGGCACCCTGCGTGGCGCTCTCACCGTGGCCTGTGCCTCTGCCTCCACGGGGTCTCCCTTGTGTGCCACACAGCAGGGGAGCAGGGCTCCTGCCGTCCCCTCCAGCATTAAACTCCGAAGTGTGAGATGCAGTGAGCAGCCTTCCTCTGAGACTCAGATCAGCAGGCCAGAGTGGGCTGCAGTCCGTGTGGTTGGCTCATCCTTACCTGCCATGCTGGGCCCCCAGAGGAGAAGACGCAGCAGCGAGGGGAAACCCAGAATTCCTGGAGATGGGTTATTTTGGAGAATCCTTCTTTCCATCCCCCAGCGTCAGGGTCAGGGAGTCAAGACCCCTGGAGAGGAACGTCTACCTGGGCTCTTCCACACCTGGCTGGCTCCCACCGTGGCCCCTGGGGAGAGGGGGTCCTCACGTGTGGTTCCAGCCCGAGCGCCAGGACCGCCCCAGGGCGGCAGAAGCCGCTTGCCTCCGGCAACGCAGTCTCCAAGGCCACATCCTGTCCCTCCTACTGTCCCCCGTAGGTGAATCATCACACACAACCCAGGGTCCCAGGGAGGGACGCGGACTCCACTCCCGATGCGAGAAGTATGGGGTGGCGAAGTGGCCAGAACTGGCGTTTACGGAGACGTCCTCCATGTCAGGCAAGATGCTGTTCTCGGAGAGAGAGTGGGAGGAGGAGAGGGAGGGGGGAGAGGGAGGAGGGAGGGGGAGGGAAGGGAGGAGGGGCAGGGGGCGGAAGAGGAGGCAAGTTCTCCGTCTTCAAAGAGCTCCCAGCTTATCAGGGACAAAGGCAGATACTGCTCAAACATGCGTTAGCAATTAATACTTGGATTTTGCAAGAGGGAGAGCAGAGAAGCGGATGGAACAGTGTAGACTGGAAACGCTGCAGACCGCTCCGGACTTTGATCCGCGGTGACGGTGTTACGGCAGGTCACTGTGCGGAGGACGCTTATGTAACAGACGGAGCGAAGAAAATACATCTCTACACGGAAGTAATTACACAGCTTCGTACCTCCCACTGCAGAAAAATGAAGCCCAGATGAATCAAGAAGTTCAATGTCAGAGGCAAAGCTTTAAAACTGGCGGAAACAACATCGATGAAAACCATTCTGACCCTGGGGTTAGGAAGGATTTCTTAAGCAAGAGACTTTTAAAAACACTAATCACCAAAGACGTGATTGATGAAGTCCATTGCAGCGAGATTGAAAACATCTGGTTATCGCGATCGATCTGAGATACAGCAAACAGAGAGGATAATGCGTTTGAGAAGCCAACAGTGAAAAGGACACATCCATTATACATGCAGCTGAACGCAGCCCATTCCTACCTACTTGCCTCGCAAAACAAGCAAATAAATCAAGAAAAGACAAACCACTCACTAGAAAATAGTAAAAGAAACAAAAACCATTGCAGGGACAAGGAAAACACGAGTAAGCAATACGAACCCCAGGAGCTGCTGCCCTCGGTGGTGGCCTGGGCGTGTGAGGCTGACCGCTGCGAGGCAGCGTTTCGTCCTGACTCGGTTGGCAACAATTAGCCGGGCCAGCGGGGAGCGGGGGACTTGCTGGGAGGGAACAACCAGGCGCGGCGACTCTGGAAAGTCACGTGGGAGACACATCCCATCCCTGCCGGCCATCCTGACCCTCACACACTCGGCCTCCTGCAGTGAGCGGGTCCCAGAAAGGAGCCCGGACAGGCGGCATCTCCCCTATGAAAGCCGCAGAAGGGAGCCTGGGAGTCAGGTGGGAAACTCCCACCCTTGACCCTTCTCTGCATGTGAAAGTCCTCTTCAGGGGCCGGCGCTGTGGCGTAGCAGGTAAAGCCGCCGCCTGCATCCCCACATCCCATAAGGGTGCTGGTTCGAGTCTCGGCTGCTCTATTTCCAATCCAGCTCTCTGCTGTGGCCTGGGAAAGCAGTAGAAGATGGCCCAAGTCCTTGGGCCCTGCACCCACGTGGGAGACCTGGAAGAAGCTCCTGGCTCCAGATTGGCACAGCTCCAGCCATTGCGGCCATCTGGGGAGTGAACCAGCAGATGGAAGACCTCTCTCTCCCTCTGCCTCTCCTCTTCTCTCTGTGTAAATCTGACTTTCAAATAAAATAAATCTTAAAAAAAAAAAACAAAGTCCTCCTCTCTGCTGCTTTTCTTCTCTTTGGTGACAACGTTCTCTCGTTCTCTCTGGCTTCAGTTCCCGTCTCGCCCCAGCCTAGGACAGGCCCTAAGCGTCCCGGGGTTTGCGTGATGACAGGCAGGGCGCTGAGCCTCCGTCCTGGCCGTCTGGAGAACTTGTGTCTGCAGGTGGAGGTCGAGGGTCTGGGCGGGGGCCGCAGAGGCTTCCCTTAACCCCCAGGAAATGAGCTCACGTAGCGAAAGCCCAGAATCCAGACGTGGCCGCCGGAGAGCCCCGGATGTAGAGCCTCTTTCTGGTGCCCTCCCCGTGGCTCCTCAGCATTACTGGGCCTGCACGGGAGCTCCCTCCACAGCTAAAGACCCATTTATTCTGTTTGGTAAGACCCTGAAGCCTGACTCTGATCTCTTTTGAGCTTCGTCCATGCCCTGGACAGCGTCGTCGTCTGTCACAATCCGGTGTTTGGCTGACTTCCCTCTGTCCCAAATGCGAAAGGAGCCCCACATCTGAGCTCTGTCAGTAACACTGAGTGAGGAAGGCGGGGGCCCTCTGGGCAGGGGTCACTGGAGACAGGAATGGTGTGGGGCCTGAGGAAGGACGCCTACGCTCGGATGAGCTGCCAGCCACACCAGGGCCTGAACACGTGTTCACTGGCACCTGTTCCACACCAGGGAGCAGCAGGGCCCCCGTGGACGTCCCTGGTGGACTGGTCCCGGCATGGGGATCGTCCTCATGTGCCACAGTCAGAGGACGATCAGAGGTGCCCACGTCTTCATCACCCTGTAACACTCTTCCTTGTGAAGTAGACAGGCAGCAGGCACACTAACTCACCCGTGTGTGCACACTCATCCAGGCTACTCAAATACGGCTCCCAGCAGTGGCCAAGCACAGCACCTGAGAGGGGGTGTGAAGGTCACCAGGATCAATCCATCCATAAGCCATGATTAGACACCAGGATCAATCCATCCATAAGCCATGATTAGACACCAAGATCAATCCATCCATAAGCCATGATTAGACACCAAGATCAATCCATCCATAAGCCATGATTAGACACCAAGATCAGTCCATCCATAAGCCATGATTAGACACCAAGATCAATCCATCCATAAGCCATGATTAGACACCAGGATCAATCCATCCATAAGCCATGATTAGACACCAGGATCAATCCATCCATAAGCAATGATTAAACACCAAGATCAATCCATCCATAAGCAATGACTAGACACCAAGATCAATCCATCCATAAGCAATGATTAAACACCAAGATCAATCCATCCATAAGCAATGACTAGACACCAAGATAAATCAGTCCATGGTGGTGGCTAGGTGCCTAGATCAGTCGATCCATAAATAGTAACTGGACACCAAGATCAATCCATCCGTAAGCAATGATTAGACACCAAGATCGATCCATCCATAAGCCATGACTAGACACCAAGATAAATCAGTCCATGGTGGTGGCTAGGTGCCTAGATCAATTGATCCATAAATAGTAACTGGGCACCAAGATCCGTCTATCCACAAGACAATGACTGGGTTCCAGGATCAACCCAAGCATATGCCTACTGGAGTCCTACTTCCAGTAATCTGTGAGAGACCTGGCTTGTGTTAGTTGCATTTCTTTGCCTTCCTGCTTCGCAAAGGTAGGGGAGGGAATAAAAACAACCTTCTAGTCGGTCCCTAGTGGTCCCTGTCCCCGGATGGCCCAGCTTCTGCCATGGGCACAGGCTTGCTCCACTCCGGTGAGTTAGAGGTGTGCTACAATAAATTTTCCTACCTAAACTTGTTGGGCTCCAGGGTTTTAAGATCTTTTCCCACTTTATGAGTCTTAGTTCTTTTAAAAATATTTTAACATATTTACTATTTATTTGCAAGGCAGAGTGACAGAGAGAGAGAGGGACAGAGAAGAGAGATATTCCATCCTTTGGTTCACTCCCCAAACGCGTCCAATAGCTGAGGCGGGGCCAGACTGAAGACAAGAGCCAGGAACTCCATCCAGGCCTCCTACAAGGGTGGCAGAATCCAAGTACGTAGGCATCACCACTGCCTCCAAGGCACCTTAGCAGGAAGCCGGGTCCAAAACAGAAGTAACCAGGACTTGAACCAGGCACCCGACAGGGCATTGGGATGTCGCGAGTAGGGGCTTAACCTGCTGGCCCACAGCTCCAGCCCCGAGTTGGTCCTTAAAGGCGAGTTCGGGCAGGAATTCCCCTTCAGAGGCCATGCTATTCCCTCCTGTTCCAGAATTAACTTTCTAATTTTTCCTGAAAGTTTCCGTGGTTGATCCGTGAAGGACTCATGAACAAGTCTTGGCATATAATGCGGTTAACGTGTGCTTAAAGGAAACACAGGGGCCGAGCGTTTTCCCTGGAGGCTGCAGACCTTGGGGAAGTGCCAGGTTGCACCGAGCACCCATGGATGACCTCATCGCCCCTCGTTTCTGCCTGGGGAAGCATGAGCTGCGGCTGTGGGCGGGAGCCAGGCTGGAGAGATGCGGCTCTGTTCCCTGCTCCAGAGCAGAGCATAGGCAGTAAATGACGTGCAGCCTGTGACGTGCAGGGACTCAGCCTCCAGCGCTCCTTCTGCCCCGGAGGCCACCTGCACAGGCGAGCAAGGCCTGACGGGAGTGCAGCTGGGAAGAGCCAAGGTCAGCAGGCAGTTGGCGCCACCACTTCGGAGGACGGGCAGCCGAGGAGTAGCAGCCCACGGGAGGCAGGAGTGGCCATCGCCTTCGGTGGCATAAAGGGAACGCATCCGAGAGGATGCTGAGTGTGCGTGTGGCTCTGATGAGCACAGAGTCAGCGAGGGTGAGCACCTGCACACTCCAGAAACACACAAATGTGCCCTGTGTGCGCTTGCATTTTGGCTGAGCAGTGATGGCCCAGGGTCCATGCAGGGGGGTGGTTTTACTGCAGGGCATGCACGTCTCTGAGACCTGGGGCCCCGCTCCGTCCAGATGGAAGTAATGACCTTGTGGCTTGCTTCTCCATGTCGACAGAATCGGCCAAGGTGTGACATCTGAAGACATTGGAAACATGAAAGTCATTTGTGCCAATCCGAGTGTGCGGAACACAGCACATAAGACTCGGGATTGTGACATGCTGCTGCCATTGAAGGGAAAAGTGAGGCATTTTGTGTTTCTGACGTAGCAAGGCCCTGTCACCCACGGCTTCCTCCGTTCTCAGGCAGGTACTGAAGTTCCTGTCTTGACAGAGGGAGGAGGGAAAGCTGACCAACACAGGCGTCAGGTGCCCGCGCATCACTGGCCCAACTACAGGCGCCTCGGGTCCGCTTGGACACCTCTGCGTGAACGGCTGACCCAAGCCGAGGCCAGGCGACCTGTGGCTGCCAGCGGAAGGAGCAGGAGAGCACGCAGACAGGGCGACTCCTCTGCACCGCAGGCTTCCTGCTAGGGGCTGCGGCCCCATGATGGGCCTGGGGCAGCTCCTGGGAGCCCTTCTCTCCAAACAGCTGCAGCTCACTCTGCACTCCTGTGGTCTTCCCACATCCATCATCTCCCTCTGCAAAAGGACAGCTCCCGTCTGATGTGCTGACGGCCGGCCCGCAGGGAAGGGGTGAGTGCCTGCTCTCAGCAGCTCTGGGGCGGGAGGTGGCTAGGCTGACAGGGGGCAGATTCTGGGTTCAGGGCTGGGTCCATCCAGCTCTGCGCACACGGTGTTACCCTCACGGCCCCTCCTCTGGTCTCCCCAGGCCTGCTCCCTCTAGTCACCACTGGCAAGGAGCGTGGTGTTTCCACCAAACCCATCAGTTGTAATAGAAGAGTCATCTGTTTGGATGAATGTGTTGTGCTGCTGCTCTGTGGGGGGAGTGCGGGTGTGTGATCTCCGTCTCTCTCCTGCACACACACCTGAGCACCTGCTTCAGAGAGAAGAGCCCTTAGTGTACACGGAGCATTTCACCGAATCCTCGAGCCTGCACCCCCACTTCGCCAAGAACACGTCCCTGCACACCCACGCCGGTCAGTGTGGACACACAGCTCCCTTGGGTCGGGAGGGAGGACGCAGGTGGTTCAGCTGTGGTGTCTCTACAGAGACTACACCATCGTGGGCCAGATGGCTTAACATGACTTTTTAAAACTTGGCCAGGGTGTGGAGAGATGGGAAAAGGATCACACGCACACCTAAAAGCTTCTCCTGGTTCCTGCTGAGCCCTTGGGCGCGGGTTGCGGGGGTTGTACAGGTGTACCCTGCATTATCTTCTGCGGTGTGCACCCACATCCCTCACAACAGCCAAGTTAAGGAGTCAGTCGAAGGTTCATCACAGATGCGTGGACAGAGAAAACGTGGTGCTTACACAACAGCCTGAAAAAGGAGGGGGCTCCTGTCCTTTGTGACAAGGGAAGGGACTGGAGAACATTGTGCTGAGTGAACCAAGCTGGGCAGAGACAAACGCCTCACGGTGCCCCTTATGTTTGGACTCTGTGACCCTGTAGCCGGCTTCTTCCGGTACAGAACGTTGCTTTGTGACCTCGCCACACATACAATTACAAATCATCACTTCACCGTGAAATCAGACAGGGAGAAAGGAGGGTGGGGCCGAATACTGGGCTGTTTCAATGCCCTGAGGCCCCTGAAGGGAGGGGCCGCCTGGCTTGGGGAGGGGCCTGGGCTGCCCTGCAGGGGAGAGTCCCTGAGGCGAGCAGGTGGGGCAGGTGTGGGGCGGGTATGCGGCAGGTGTGGAGCTGGTGGACAGGGCAGAGGCAGGAGGGGGCAGGAGGACAAGGCAGAGAGGGGGCAGCTCCCTCCCTCTGCCATCGGTGGCTTTGGGGTTGCGCACTGTGAGAAGTCGGCAGCACACTTCCCGGGCACACCCAACGTCAGGGGCTCGGGCCCCGGCCCGTGTTCGTGCATCTCAGCCTGGGGCGACGAGCCACACACGCGTTGCAGGGTTTGCAGCATTTGTGTTAAGAATGAGTAGAAGCTCATTTCTCTTCTTCCGGAGACACATCTCTGAAAGCAAGTGTGGCCGCGGTAGGATGGGTGTGCTGGCGTCTCTCTGGCATGGTGACGTGCCACGGGCGGCCACCTCTTTTATCTGTCCGCTGTGGCAGGAAGCGCGGGGAGAATTATAGAGCAGCAGGCTCAGGACCTGACAGACTCCTCTTGCTTGGTGAAGCTCGGCAGATACTTACAAAGCGGCCCTCCATGCTGGGCTGCAGCTGGCTGTGGGCGACAAAGGAGAAGGAGAAGAGGGACCCCAGAGAGCCCACAGCCGCGGTCCAGCGGGGCAGGTGTGGGGCAGGTGTGGGGCAGGGGTGGTGGGGCCAAGTCAGAGGTCTCAGGATGACCTCATGGGCAGGGCAGCTGATGCATCACACCTGCGGTCTAGCCTAGTGCCACGGCCACGAGGGTGGAATTCCACCTGGATCCAAGCTGTCCCAGGGAGGAATTCCATACCCGCCACTGAGAGCTCAGAGCTGGGGCCCTGTGGAGACGTGGGTTGTTCTGGAAAGTTCCTTCCTCCATTGCGATATGACACGCACAGTCCTGCTCAGAACTCACGTTTTCCTAGGAAGGGCTCAGGCCGGACGGCAACCTCAGCCTGTCCTCCCCACCACCACCACCCCGCCCCGGTCTCAGTTCAAAGGACAACGGAACGGGCAGAGGACGGATTTGTTTCCCCAGAGCACAGCTGACACGACCGCACGTGTCCACTAAAGCACCTACAGCAGTAACCGCCCCCGAGGACGGCAGCACTCGCAGCCTCTGGTGCAGCACCACACGTTGTCGTAGAGACGGACGGTGGACGCCTCCGTGAACGAGGAGGTTCAGCGAGGGCTCTCTGACTTCATACCCCCCGGGCTTCAGACCACCGAGTCATCCCAGTGCCACGGCAATGCCTCACTGGTGGTCGTGGACGACACAGCCTGCGTCAAACCAGATGGCTCCGTGCTGGTCAGTATGCAGCGTCGTTCCTGCTCAGACACAGCGCTAGGATGCGTGGACGACTTGGAATTTCTCTCAAGGGAGACAGACATTGGCCAGTGGTGGCTTGGGGTGACGGAGTCCTTAGTCTGAAGGCCAGCTTCCAGCTCCAACAGGCCTTGTCATCTGTGTCATTCTAAGGGTGACACTCAAAGGACATGGTGCTGTTTTAATTATTGTTTAAAATTTAAGTAAAAGATTGAAAGGCGTAGACAGGTAGATGGATGATAGGGAGTTCCCATCTGCTGGTTCGCTCCCCAAATGTTCACTACAGCCAGGCTGGCTGGAGCAGGCAGACGCCAGGAGTTGATCATCCCATCAGATCTCGCACGTGGTCGGAAGGCGCTGCTGAGCCATCTGCTTTAGCCGTCGCTGCTGCTCCCAGGGCCCACACGGCGGAAATCTGGAGTCAGAGCCGGAGCTGGGAATTGAACCCAGGTTCTCCAGAGGGGACGTGGGTGCTTTACACGTGAGGCTAACGGCCCCTCCAGGCTGAGGTGTTCCGATAGAGACGTTTGTGTGCCCTGTAGCCCTGGCTGTGCCATTTCCTCTTTCTTCTTCCCTTGCAATGGGAAAGGCGACTCTGTTGACCTTTGGTTGCCTTTTCTGAAAGCCGCGCCGACTCGGAGCCTTGCAGCCACGCTCGGCTCGTCCCGGCACTTTCTGCTCCAGGCCAGCTTGCACCTCACAACGTTCCCCACTGATCTTGATTTTGTAACCTAGTTTTGTGTACGGTAAAGCAGGTATTTCTCAAAGCCTTCAGAGAGGTTTGTAACGAGAGCGGGCATCCGGGGGTGCCGTGTGGTCGTCGCCCGTGACCACGGCAAGGCTGGAGCTCCTGCCGCGTCTTCACAGTCCACTCCTGGGACAACGCGGCCTGCAAAAGGCACAGCTTCACCCCTGGGGAACACCGATCCAAAGCCAGGAGCCAGGAGCTTCCTCTGGGTCTCCCACGCGGGTGCAGGGGCCCAAGGACTTGGGCCATCTTCTACTGCTTTCCCAGGCCACAGCAGAGAGCTGGACCGGAAGTGGAGCAGCCAGGACTCGAACCAGTGCCCATATGGGATGCCGGCACTGCAGGTGGCGGCTTTACTTGCTTTACTACAGTGACGGCCCCCAGTTATATTTTTTGGAGAAGATTTGGGGTCCTGATCATCATTTCTCACCATCTTTCTGTAAATTTCTATTCATATACTGCAGAAATCAAGATGCTATAAATATTTTGATTGAAATTCAGTTGTTTGGGGGAATATTTATTATAAAAAATTGTAAAATCTCACCAAAGGACATGTATATGCCACCGTCTAACTGGTCAGAACCAGGGATGTAATTGTGCTCCTGGTTAAACTGAAGTTTGGTCTGACTTTGTGCCATCCCTTGTGTAACTTTCAACCTGTGAAGGTATTTACACGACAAGAACTCGGGCTTGACTGCTTTTAGCTGTGCAGATGCAGAGTCCGTGTGCACCTGCCTGTCGTCATCATCAGCATCACCTCTATCAGCTTCACCCATCAGTCTCTATCAGCCTAGTTTCTCTGTTTTGTTGGTCATCTATCTGTCATCCTCTACATATGTGTCTACCATTATGTATGTATGTATGTACATATGTATGCATGTATGTACCTACAAGTTACGTGTGTGTACACATCTATGCATGTACATATCCATGCATGCACGTATGTATCTACCAGTTCTGTGCATGTATACATGTATGCACATATGTGTGCATGTATGTACCTACAAGTTATGTGTGTATGCACACATCTATGCATGTACCTATCTATGCATGTACGTATGTATCTACCAGTTCTGTGTATGTATATATCCATGTACACATGTATACATGTATGTATGCAATACACATGTATGTGTGTACACATCTATCTACCAGTTCTGCATGTATGTATGCATGTACGTACACATGTATGCATGTACGTATGTGTCTACCAGTTCTGTATGTACCTACCTGTCTGTCTGTCACTGGACCCTGCCAGTGATGCTTTGCTGCCGCCCCATTGCGTGTCCCTGGATACACGTGGCAGAAGCCATAAAGGCGCTGGCTGGACACAGCTCTCGGGGGTTCTCGGGCAGCTCCCCACACTGCATCTCCGCCCCTGGCATCCTTCTCTTCCCTCGGTTCCGCCAGCCGTCGGTGCACGCGTGGCTCTCGCGGGACGCGTGCTGCTGTGGGGCAGCCCTGGTGGGACAGGTTGCCAGGCAACTCCAGACCACCACATTCTTTGGCAGGTGTCTGTGTGTGGCCACCTGCTCTGCACTTCTCTCTCTCCACGCTGCTGTCTCTCATCAGTGTTCATTTCTGCCACCTGGGTCGGGGGACAGCTGATGGCAAACCAAATCCCCTAGTCCACCCAAGGGCGGAGCTGTTTCTCACAGGGGCATCCAAGCCCTAGAATTCTCTGGAAGCATCCTAACGTGGCTTTGATGTGGGGGGGGGGGGCTGGTGAAAATATGCTGTACTGTGCACGTGGAGTGAGGACAGGGCGGTCACTGCTTTCTGGAGGCTGACGGCTTCCTGCCGTCTGGGGAGTGAAGCAGCAGGTGGAAGCCCTCTTTCTCTGTCTCTCCTTCTCTCTTTTTGTAACTCTACCTTTCAAATAAAGAAATCTCAAAAACAATAAGTTGACTTCAGTACAAAAAACTTGAAATTGTGCAGTTTTTCATAATACACGTTTTCCATGAAATATTTGAGACTGCTCACATGCCTGGATTTCAAGGTTTTTTGGCACCGAAATCAACTTCATCCCGTTTTCTGGCACTCTGACTCTCAGTCATCTACAGTTGCCTTTTTTTATTTGTCCACACTGTTTATCGGTCTTGCCTTGGACTCAGTCCTCAGGACTCAGTTGCTGATTTAGAAGGTGTATCGCTTTAATCCTGCAAATACTGGGAGAGCACTCCAGGCCTGTAAAAATTTCCCGATCAGCCGCCCACACCGACCCTATGTGCTGACGAGCACTTAGCTTCAGCTCTCTCTGCGCTGGTGCTGGAGTTGTGTGGTCACAGCAGGGAACTTTTGTTTTGACTTCATATTCATGTGAAAAAAATCACTGCTAATAATACCAGGAGCCCGGGGCCAGGGTGTCGGGCTGGTGTCGCAACGGCCACCCTGTCTCTCCAGCTCGCTTATCTCTGAGCCCGCGGCTGCACTGGCTCCACGCTTGTCCGTGTTCTCAGGAAGTGCTTTCTGGAACAACGAATACCTCTGCGCCCCATGATCAAAAAATTCCTGCATTCCATGCCATGTTTAATTCTGGCTGCACTCGGGGAGAAAAACAAAAGGAGCCTTTGTTGGTCAGGCCCGTAAACTGGAAGCTGAGTTGGGAATTAAGAGAAGAGCCACTGGGCAGCTCCTTTTTCTCTTAGGAATACTGATCGCCAGCTCTCCCTTCAGTGGAATCTCTAAGAATACAATGATCATCATTTCAAGGAAGGATAACTTTGCGTCCTTACATCCTTCCTGGGAACTCTTAAAATTTCTACCTATTTGAAAGGCAGAGAGAGACAGAGAGGGAGACAGAGAGAGAGAGAAAGAAACAGAGACAGAGAGGGGGAGAGAGGGAGACAGAGAGACAGAGACAGAGAGGGGGAGAGAGGGAGGGAGGGAGACAGAGAGAGAGAGAGACAGAGACAGAGAGGGGGAGAGAGGGAGACAGAGAGAGAGAGAGACAGAGACAGAGAGGGGGAGAGAGGGAGACAGAGAGAGAGAGAGAGAAAGAAACAGAGACAGAGAAGGGGAGAGAGGGAGACAGAGACAGAGAGAGGGAGGGAGGGAGAGAGAGAAAGAAACAGAGACAGAGACAGAGAGGGGGAGAGAGGGAGACAGAGACAGAGACAGAGAGGGGGAGAGAGGGAGGGAGGAAGGGAAGATCTCCCACTCACTGGCTCACTCCCCAGAAGCCTGCCACAGCCCAGACAGGAGCCAGGAGCTTTATCCTGGCGCCTTCATGGTGGCAGGGACCCAGGTGTTCGTGGCATCACCTGCTGCCTTCCAGGGTGTGCGTTGGCAGGAGGCTGCATCAGAAGTGGAGTTGGATTCTACGACAGGGCCTCCAATCTGGGCTGTGGGCGCCCTGAGCAGCGTCCCCACCACTGCTCCCTGATGTGCTTGGTCTCCTGTGTTGGTCCTGAAAGGGGAGCTCTTGGCCTCATTTTCCAAGGTAGGAATGGAGCCTCGGGGCCAGCGGGTGACTCCCGGCCAGTGGAGGAGAGGAGCGAGGCAGCCCCAGAGTCCACTGTGCACGAGCCCAGGGTGCCCAGGGTCCACTGTGCACGAGCCCAGGGTGGCTCTGATTGTCCTGCAGCCGAGAGATCATTTTTCTGCGATGACACGAAATGGATGCAAAATAAACAAAGATGCAAAACCCCTCCACCCCTGGGTCCAGCGGCAGTCATGTTTTGCCCGTGAATATTGAGCAATGCTACATGACTTCACCCCGCACTGGAGATAAACCACGGCTTCTTACAACAAAACCGGTCACGGCTCGCAGCAGAGCCTGTCGTCAGCGCCTGGCATCCGCTGCCTCTCGACGTGCTCACCGGCATGACTGATGGCGTGCTTCTCCCTAAGGAGGCTGGGCAGGAGGAGAAGTTAATGACAGGAGGTTTTCCTCCTGCCCCGAGCTCAGCGTGCACAGACAGAGCCCTGCCTGCATTCCCGCAGCGTGCGATGGTGATAAGACGCCTCCCTTCTGCCAGCGCCCAGCAACGCCGCTAATTAAAGCCACATTGCGTGTTATCAGAAAAGATGGATTTTTCTAGGAAGAATTACCCTTTGGCATTTATGATGAGCATGAAGAAGAGATAATATGATTACAGACAGAACTTTATCTCAATTTAGGACGGCAAATATTTAGGATTAGGGGAAACATTTGGGACTGTTGTCTTCGTTTTGTTTAGGCTGGCCCTGGCTGGGAAACATTTGCTCCGCTTCCTGGGTATCCGTGATTTAACAGGCTGTGGTCCAAAGTTTAAAGAACGCATCTCAGTACTTCACCCTTTGGTGCTTAAAACAAAACAATATAAAATAAACAATAAATGGATTAATCGCAAGTTTACAAAGCTATCAAATACAGAATAAAAAAAAAGTCCACAGAGTCGTACTGGCTTCCTGGAGACCACTGAAGTTTTCAGGGAGACCGGCAGGCGTCTGAGCTGCGCGGCGTGGAGTGTCAGAGGGCAGCCCTCCGGCGCCAGTGCAGACTGTAACGGGGAGAGCCACCCACGAGGACCCCCGCCAAGCCCCAGCCAGCGACGGCGTTCTCGACACCTCATCACGTCCTGTGGCTCCCCCTGAAGGCTCACCCTAGACGTCACTACTGCACAAAGCCAGCGATGGCACCAGGGGTGCCCCAGCACCGGGACGTCCTCCTGTACCCCAAGTGTACCTTGGACTTCCCCCGTTACCTGTGCCAGCGGCCACCCACGTTTTCCCTTTTCCACACCAAGTGTCTCCCGGGAACTCTGTACTCAGGGCTTAATTTTCCAAATCACCACACTTGGGATCAGGCGTGAAAGCCAGGGGCATGTACAGATAAGCACCTTATCCTTGGTGGTCTGCTACGGACGCTCATGACGAAGCCGCCCAAGCTCAGAGCAGACGCGTAGGCGGCACTCTTCTGGGTGTGCCCATTTCTGAGATGGCAAAGCGCACCACTGAGGCCTCTCTCCTGTGCACTGGGGCTTTGGCTCCTTCCCCTCTGCGTGGGTCTGGTCGAGCTGAGAGGCCCACGCACGGATGTGAGCACTGCCTTGTTTGTTTCTGTTCTTCCTTCCGGCCACTTAAAAAGGTTAAAACATCTGACTTTAGAATCCTTTGCGTTATCTCCGTGGTCCGTTACTCTGCCTTCCACGTGCTGGTGTGGACGCTGGGAGATGAATGTCCCCCAGCCCTGTACTTTCTGGTCATAGCAGAAAGACGAGCACTCCCGGGAGGTTCCACTGAAGAGCGTGTGCCGCTTGTTCTCTCGTGTGTAGAAGCTGAAAAGTAGTCCATTCGAACTTCAGACGGTGCTTACCAGAGCCTGGGAGGAGAGCATGGAGGGAGGTTAGGTGGTGGCTACCCAACCGGAGCGACGCCGAAGCCCAGTGCAGTGACCGTCGTCCACACTTGTGTATTGTTTTTTCCTGCTATATAGAGACTATAAAGAGACTGGAAGAGAGGAAGGAATTGGTGGCCCCCAAAGGGAAAGAAAAGGCAGGAAATGGGGCGCAGAGTTGCCTGGTTTGATCACTGTTGCACGTGCGCTGACCACTGCTTCGTACCCTGTAACAATGCGCCAGCATTGCACATTAGTTATCATTCTGAAAATGCAATGCCACTGACACAGACCACTTTTTTTAGGTTTGCCCAGCACTGGGTCCTTATATTTTAACCCTCCGTGTCTGTTGACCAAACACCTGCAGATTGCTCGCAGATCACTCGGATGTGGGAATGCAGAGGTGCCTACAACTGCCAGGACTGGACCAGGCTGAAGACAGGAGCCAGGAACGTCAGCTGGGTGTCCCCTGTGAGAGACAGGGACTTAAATACTTTGGCCATTGTCTTCTCTCCCAGGTGCATTAGCAGGAAGCCGGGTCAGATGTGGAGATGGGACTCCACCCCACACACCTGGATGCAGAATATGGGTATGTCAACTGGCACCTTAACCCACTGTGCCACAACCCCTAACCTTATTATTTTTAAATTTTTATATTGCTTGTATTTAGTTTAAAGGTCAAAAAACAGCAAGACAGAGAGACAGAGAACGAGACAGAAACAAACAGACATATAGATAAGGAGCTCCTATCTGCTGGTTCACTCCCCAGACGCCTGCAATGGCTGGGGCTGAGCCAGGCTAAAACCAGGAGCCAGGAGCTTGATCTGGGTCTCCCGAGTGGGTGGCGAGGACCCTACAGCTTGAACCACCCGCTGCCTGCAAGGGTGCCCACGGGCAGGAAGGCAGCATCGGGTGGAGGCAGGACTGGAACCCAGGCACTGCAGGGTAGGCTGCCAGCGTCTCAGGTGGCACCCCCGCCACTGCGCCAGCTGCTGCCCCACGTGCCCTGCTCTGGGCTGCTTGAGCCACCTCTGGGATGGCTCTTTTCTTCTTTCTGGTCTTCCTTCCTGGTCTCTAAGAATTGTTGCTTTCCACTGACCCTGCACAATTCTCGGTCATGAACGCTTTTCCTTTCACCTCACTGCACACTTGTTAGCTTTAACATCCAAGGAGACGGGGCTGGCCCTGTGGCGGAGCGGAGAAAGCCACCGCCCGTGATGCCAGCGTCCCACACGGACACCAGTTCGAGTCCCGGCTGCTTCATTTCTGAGCCAGCTCCCTGCTGATGTGCCTGAGAGAGCAGCAGAGGAGGTCCAAGTGCTCGCGCCCCTGCTGCCCACATGGGAGACCTGGGAGAAGCTCCTGGCTCTTGGCTTCAGCCTGGCCAGCCCTGGCCATTGCGGCCATCTTGGGAGAGAACCAGCGGATGGAGAGCTCTCTCTCTAACTCTGACTTTCAAATAAACAAATAGGTACGTCTTCAGAAGAGACAGTGATCCAGTTGATGGATGATTTTCCCCTTTACACCTCCCCTTTGTGTCCCAGTCTCTGAATCTCAC
The DNA here is from genome assembly GCF_051225735.1 of Oryctolagus cuniculus. Lineage (NCBI taxonomy): Eukaryota > Metazoa > Chordata > Mammalia > Lagomorpha > Leporidae > Oryctolagus > Oryctolagus cuniculus. Next base: position 89,526,211 of record NC_142882.1, on the reverse strand, counting down.
GTCCGTCTGCGCTCTCTGTCTTCTGGCCCCGTGAGTATGTCCGCCTGCCTTCCAGGCACTGATTCCAGGCTTCTCTTGTCCGCCATCGCGCACATCCTTCACCACCGCATGGGGCGTTCAGCTTCAACCACTGCTCTGTCCACCTCAGCGGTTGTGTGTGGTCCTATCCTGGTCTCCCTGGCAATGGTGCAGCCCCCTCTGGCTTCTCAGCGCATTGCTCGTCAGACACCTGGATAATGATTTTACTTCTCGGGCGCCATGATTCTACCACCTGAAGATCCCGGCTCCTGCTGGCGTATTTTCTGACGCTGGCTCGTGCTCCCCTGGGCTGCATTTGCTGGGACGCCACACAGTGCGGTAGGAGGAAGAAACCTTCCACGGAACCAGAATGAAGTACAGGCTGACCCTGCAGGACCCTGGGGTGTCCCTGCCCACTGTGTGCCGTGTTGGGTCCACGCCTAAGGCAGGCATTTTCTGGACCAGGAAGCTAACGCCTGTTTGGATCCCAACCAGGAAGCCCGTGATTCAGAGTCCTGACGGAAAGGTGGTGTTTACCCTGAAAGCGCAGAGTAAGACAGATGGACACGTCAGCTTTGCTCAGAGAGGCCTGGTGCAAGCAGGACACATGCCTCTGCCCTGCCCTTTGACCCCCGAGTCTCCTCCAGGGGCAGCAGTTTCCCAGTCCTCTCCCTGTTCTCCTGCATCGCAACAGCAAGGCTCTGCTTCCGCACTCGGGGTCAGTCCTTTCAGGAATGACTGACCTGGTCCAGAATGGCTCCTGCGGCACACACGGCTTTTGTTCCAACCTGGTTCTCAACCCCTCACATCCAGAGAGGAGGTTTACCCTGCTGTGCCCCCGTGCCCACTCCTCAGCTAGGAGTAGTTTGCAATCTGACATCTTCTCAGAAGAAAACTTTAACTGAGGGAAAGGAGCAGTGTCCGCCCTGGCCGTAGCTCCCAGGCACCTGCTCTGCGCCAGCAATGCGTGCAGAGCGGCCGTCCACAGCAGCACCTCAAGTCTGCCCGTGCCCTTCCTGCTGTGGCTTCCAGGTCAGAGCTCCGGCTTTGTGGGTCTTTTCTGCTCTTGTTAGTGGCTGTGCCCCAAGGACAATGGCTGAGCTCGTGAGTGGATGCAGTGCTGTGGACAGAGGTTAGGCAGACGCCTGCACTGCTGGCATCCCACGTGAGTGCCGTGTGAGTCCCGGCTGCTCCACTTCTGATCCAGCTCTCTGCTAATGTGCCAGGGAAAGCAGTGGAGGATGGCCCGAGTGCTTGGGTCCCCGGCACCCACATGGGAGACCCCGGCGAAGCTTCTGGATCCTGGCTCCAGCCTGACCCAGCCCTGGCCATTGCAGTGATTTGGGGAGCGAACCAACAGATGGGAGATTCTTTTTCTCCCTCCCTCTCTCTCTCCCCACTATCTCTGTAATTCTGCCTTTCAAATAATAATAAAATAAATCTTTAAAGTACATTTAATATTGAGAACTGTAACTCCCTTGGTTCTCAAATAATCATTTTATTTTTCACATTGTGTCTTAAATTCCATTATTTGGAATTACTTATATATTTCATAATAAAACTTCATATTTTTGAATTTAGTATTTTGACTTTTTGGATACTAATTTAAAAATAGACTTGAGCGATTGTCTGTTATTACGCCAGTTCCACCCTGTTCTGGTTGATCTAGCTTCATATTACACCTTGAAATCAGGCAACGTGACACCTGTCGACTTTGATTCTATTTTTTCCTTTGGATTAGTTACGCAATGTTTGACTGGGTCACTGGTCACTTATTCATGAATGTGTCATGTTTTTCACATGATCTATGGCTTCTTAGGGCTAAATATCTTCTATTTCTAAACCTTAGACACGTGCACTCTCATTAACTCTAAATACCTGGTGTGAGGTCAGCCTGCGCTGAGTGCCAAGGGCGGTGGGGGTTGGGTGCCATGTTCTGCCACCGGATTGCCCATTGACAGTCAGCAATGATCCCAGCGGCCAGTCACAGCCCGAGAGGCAGAGGGGACACGTGGTTAAGTGCAGTGTGGGATCGCAGATGGGGCCTTGGGATAGAAAAGGGGCAGTTGGTAAAAACCAGAATAAACGACGGACTTTAGTTAATAATAATGAAATAAAATCAGTGTTGCTTTACTGCTTGTGCCACACGCTGCGTACGTGTGAGCTGTGAACGCTAGAGAAAACCAGACTGCGGCAGCTCAAGAGCCTCCTCTACTGTCTTTGAAGTGTGTCTTAGAGTCGGAAGCTGTTCTCAGAGATGAAGTCCATGAAAAGGCGGTGCTGCTGGGGGTCGGTGTAGCTTGCAACACCGGCATCCTTTATCCAGGTGCAGGTTTGCGTCTCATCTGCTCTGCCTCCAACCCAGCTTCCTGCTAATGTGCGTCCCGGGAAGGTCCTGGCTTCTGGCTGTGGGCTGCCATAGCCTGGGCTTTTGTGGCCATTTAGGGGGTGGATTAGCAAATGGAAGCGCTCTCTCTCTCTCTCTCTCTCTCTCTGTTGCAAAAAACTTCACCCTTTTTTTTAAGATTTATTTATTAACTTGAATGTCAGAGTTACACAGAGAGAGAAGGAGAGGCAGAGAGAGAGAGAGAGAGAGAGAGGTCTTCCATCCGCTGGTTCACTCCCCAGATGGCTGCAACAGCCCAAGCTATGCAGATCTGAAGCCAGAAACCAGAAGATTCTTCCTGGTCTCCCACATGGGTGCAGGGGCCCAAGCACCTGGGCCATCCTCCACTGCCTTCCCAGGCCATAGCAGAGAGCCGGATTGGAAGTGGAGCAGCCGGGACTCGAACAAGCACCCATATGGGATGCCAGCACTGCAGATGGCGGCTTTACCCGCTATGCCACAGCGCCGGCCCCCAAAAACTACATCCTGTAAGGGGGGCAGGGTTAAAGGAAGTGAACAGCGTGGTTGAGTGCGGGGCAGCCTCGGTGCCTAGGATTTTTTGAGCTAAGGCAGCGGGTGAGGTGGAGGCGCTGGTGAAGAGGAGACCGTGGCAGGCAGAACAGCGGACACCAGGCAGTCCTCGGAGCCACTGGAGGCAGCAGCACATTTTCTCATAATGTCCATCTGGAAAGACTTCTGAGTTAAAGAATCACAACTCCCTCTGTCACAGATGGGTAGTCCACGGGCTTCCGGGTGCGTCTAGATTTAACCGGGGGAGGCATCGCCACGCTGGTTTCCATTGTGCCGCACGGCTCTGCATTCCCGCCGGCTGTGAGTAGGGCTCCAGTGCCTCCATACGTCAATCAACATTGGTTGGTTTCCTTTTTGTAAAAACAAAAAATGCTGTGGTCATCCTAGTGGGTGTGGAAAGGTGTTTCACTGTGATTTGATCGAGTTTCCCTGATGACCAGCGATGCCGGCTTCCCCTGTGCCTCGTGCACACTGTTCCTATTTTTTTGGTAAATGTCAATTCAGACATGCTCCCCACTTGTATTTGGGTTTTTTTTTTTGTTTGTTTGTTTGTTTTTTGTTTTTTATTTTATTTTTTTTTTTTTGACAGGCAGAGTGGACAGTGAGAGAGAGAGAGACAGAGAGAGAAAGGTCTTCCTTTGCCGTTGGTTCACCCTCCAATGGCCGCCGCTGCAGCCGGCGCACCGCGCTGATCCTGGCAGGAGCCAGGAGCCAGGTGCTTTTCCTGGTCTCCCATGGGGTGCAGGGCCCAAGCACCTGGGCCATCCTCCACTGCACTCCCTGGCCATAGCAGAGAGCTGGCCTGGAAGAGGGGCAACCGGGACAGAATCCGGCGCCCCAACCGGGACTAGAACCCGGTGTGCCGGCGCCGCAAGGTGGAGGATTAGCCTATTGAGCCACGGCGCCGGCTATATTTGGGTTGTTTTAAAAACAAGATTGAGTTGTTAGAAAAATCCTTTATATATTCTGGGTCCTAGATTCTTATCAGTTGTATGTTTTATAATTAAATTGTCCCACTCAGTGGATAGCCTTTTCCCTTGATTAATGGTGATATTTGAAGCAAAAAAGTTTTCAATTTTGATGAAGTTAATTTCCTTGAAAGATTTATTCATTCATTTGAAAGGGAGAGCCAAACACACACAGAGAGAGAGAGAGAGAGAGAGAGAGAATGGCTGCAACAGCTGGAGCTGGGCCAATCTGAAGCCAGGAGCCAGGAGCCTCCTCTGGATCTTCCACATGGGTGCAGGGACTCAAATACTTGTGTCATCTTCCACTGCTTTCCCAGGTGCATTAGCAGGAAGCTGGATTGGAAGTGGAGCAGCCAGGACTCGAACTGGCGTCCATATGGGATGCCAGCACCGAAAGTGGTGGCTTCACCCGCTACGCCACAGCATAGGCCCCAGTCCAATTTATTTATTTATGTTTTGTTAATGCACTTCATGTTATGTCTAAGAAGCTGTTGATTAATCTACAGTCACTGAGACTTATATCCCTTTTCTTCCCAAAGTCTAGCGTGGACAGTTAAGGGTTTGACTGTTTTCTGAGTTGATGCTTGTATACGGTGTGAGTTAGGACACAAACTGATTCTTCACAGTCAGTGTCCAGCACGATTTACTGTCAAGGTTACCCTTTCCCTTGGCACCCGAGTTGGGCTCTCTATCCCATGCCACTGACCTATTTGTCATCCTGGAGCCAGGACGACCCTGCCCTGGGTATTTTAGCTTTGTAGATGGTTTGAAGTCGAGGGGGCACAGTGCTCAGTTCTGCTCTGCTTGTCAACGCTCACATCCAGGGTGCCTTGTATTTCAGGATGACCTTTGCAATCCGCGCTTCCATCTCTGCCAATATCGCATTTCAGATCTCGGTATGGATTATTTTAAGTCTGTAGACCAATTTGGGGAAACTGAGACCTCTTTTTTAATTTGAAAGGCAGATGATGACGGTGATGATGATGATATATACAGATACAGACAGAAGCAAAGACACAGAGAGGGAAACACAGAGAGAGACAGAGAACTCCTCTCCTCAAAAGGCTGCTAGAGCTGGGATGGGGCGAGGCTGATGGCAGGAGCCAGGAGCCCACTCCAGGCCTCACAGGGGAGGCAGAAATCTAATTACTGATCTGTCACCACTGCCTCCCAGGGTCTGCCTGATCAGGCAGCTGGGATCAGGCGCTGGATCCAGGTAGCAAACCAGACGATCTGAGGTGGGACAGCGACATCCTAACCAACACGTTAACCTCCAGGTCAAGTACCCGCCATAGAATCGAGGTCTTAGTAGTAGTAGTCTCCGAGCCCACGGGCAGACTGACCGCACTAAGTCTTCTTGGTTTATTTCAACAATGCTTTGTTTGGACTTTTCAGTGACTAAGTCTTGTATTTCTTTGGTTAAACTGTTCTATAAATATTTGATTCTTTTTATGTTATTTAAAATAATTTTTCTCTTAATTTTACTTGTAGATTGTTCATTGCTAATACTTGGAAAGAATTTATTTTGTTTGTTCTTATATCCTACAACTTTGTTTGATTTGCTTATTAACTTTATTACTCTGTGTGTGGATTTTTAAGGGCTTTCTGTAGAAAAGCTTGTGTCACTTGCAGACAGTGCTATTTTTCCTTTGACTAACCTGGGTTATCTGGATTCCTTCTGTTTCCTTTTCCTCCTAAATGCCCCTGCTAAACTCCAGTGCACTGTGGGATAGAACACGAAGGTGGCGGCTGGAAGGTTAGACGCTTACCTGAACCTGCGGGGCTGGAGGTTCTGGGCTTCGCACAGATGCCCCTGTTAGGCTGAGGAAGTTCCTGCCTATCCCAGGCCGAGTGTTTCATTTTATTTTTTTAATCACGAAAGGCTGTCGAATACTAAAGTATCCTTTCTACATCTCCCGAGATGATCACGTGGGGCATTTTTTACACTTTATTTTGTCAAGACCGTGCATTGCATTGGTAGATTTTTGGGTATTGGACCAACCTTGCATTCTTGGAATAAATCCCACTTGTTGCGGTGTTAATCCTTTTCATAAGTTGCTGGATTTGGTCTGCACATTATCAGGAAAAGACGGGACGGGGATTTGGGTGGGGAAATAATCTGGAAGGGTAAAGGAGGAAGGAACCAGAGCAGGTGAGGGGCTCCTCTTGCCCTTCTCCTCTTCCTCCTCCTCTCCTTCCTCCTCCGCCCTCCTCCCCCTCCTCCTCCCCCCCTCCTCCCACTCCTCCTCCCACTCCTCCTCTTTCTTCTCCTCCTCCCTCTCCTCCTCTCCCTCCCCTTCCTCTTCCTCCTCCTCCCCCTCTTCTTTGAAGAGTTAGAGATACAGAGGGACACACAAGCACACACACACACACACATACAGAGATCTTCTATTTGCTGGTTCACTCCCCAGATGGTCTCAACAGCCAGTGCTGGGCCAAGATGAAGTAAGGATACAGGAGCTTCCCCCAGGTCTCCCATGACAGTGGCAGGAGTCTAAATGTTTGGGGCATCTTGAGCTGCTTTTCCCAGGCCATCAGCAGAGAGTTGGATCAGAAGTGAGGCAGCCGGGACTCGAACTGGTGCCCCTGTGGGATGCTGGCCACAGGCAGCAGCTTTACCTGCGACTCCTTGATGCCGGCCCAAAGAGGCACTTAGTGTCCTGATGCTGCCAACACCTGGGAAGTCAGGGACAGGAGGAGCTTCTGACTGGGGTGCAGCTCTGAGAAAGCCCTGGCCTGGCTCAGGGGAAGTTCTGCAAGCACACAGTGCCTGTCGAGGGGGCGGGCGGCAGGCCGCAGCGGCCAGTGAGTGCCTGCGCCTGTGTGCAGCCGGCTCCAGCCGGGCGCTGACCCTGCACATGGACGGCTCTCTGTACCAGCACACAGGTTCCTTGGAAGACCCGAGTGCTGCGAATCCACAGCTCCCAGGGATGGAGGAGGCGGGGAGGTGAGCAGCCGTGGTGACCCCGAGACTCCCCACGAGGGCGCCTGCAGGCAGCGGGGCCCATCCTCGGGTGTGTTCGGGGACCCTCCACTGGCTAAGCACGGAGGCCTTGGGGCTGGTCTGCGGCTCCAGCCCAGTTTCCAGCTTTCTCTCGAGTCTGGCCAAGGCAGGATCTCCTTGCTCATCAAGAACCTCTTTATGAGTCTCCCGCTTTGGGTGCTGGCGGGTGTGACTGTTGCCCTTATTATCTTGTAAAGAAGCTAATCCCCCAGCCGCAGTGAGGTTGCTTCGGGCTCACTTTCTGGCACGTTGAAGGGCTTGCAGAGTCCCTGTGCCACCTTGCACAGACTCCGCGTTCCTGCCTGTCACAGGGAAAGGCTTGGGGGAAAACGCAGTAGCAGCACTGGCCACACCCCTGCCCTGGCCACACCCCTGCCCTGGGCAACCTGCATGAGTCACAGGGTAAAGGCCCGGCCGGCAGCCAGGCGCTTGGGTGCCCTGAGCTCTAGGACTCTGCCTAGAGTGGGGCCACTAAGTTGGGCTCTACCCCAACACCTCAATACCCCGTCCAAGCCGTTCGTGGGAAACACAGAGGGAGCTGAACAGAAGCTGCGTCCAGGGCCCAGCGGGCATGCGTTTCCCGGCACGAGGGCCCTCAGCCAGCCCCCCTGTGCCGTGCGCCTGCGCTGCTCCTCCCCACTCCACCGCGGCTTGTCTGTAGTCTCCCACGTATGATCATGCACCATGGAAGGGGGTCTGGGGCCTCTCGAACACACACTAGCAAGGACTCAGCTCAGACGTGGAGACGTGGTTCCCCACTACCACTGGTGTTGGAGCTCCTTCTGTCCGTCGCCTCAAAGCCGGAGAGACTAAGACCGCACCGGCTCCTCAAGTACGCTGGGCCCTGCTACTCAGTCTCACTTCTTTTCTGTCTCAGAAAAGCTCAAAAGTATTCATCGCCTCATTCACTGGAACACTGCAGATGTTGGCTGGAAGCACCCTTAGCGGCCAGGCTCCCAGCCTGATGCCGGGCAGACCACAGTGACAGGACAGAAGCAAACGTAGCCACAGGAGCCTCCCAAGTGCCCCAACCGCCCCACCCCGCTCCTGTCAGTGTGACGTCATGCGTATTCATCTGTGATGATTGGCTTTAGATGAACCTAAATGAGAATGGTGGCCCCAGAACCTCTGTCTCGCCACCCCTCGGACATGGGGCCACCCAGAGCAGGGGCAGATCTGGGTGTCTACGGTGTCGTCTCCGGAATGAGATGGGCAGAGAGCAACCTCCCGGCTCCCTGCTGCCAGCTCAGCTCCCTGCTCACGCGCCTAGGAGGCGGCTGAGGATTGGCCGAAGGCTGACCAGGATGGAGCTGTGGGCCCATGGCTCAGCCTGGTCTAGGCCTGGCTACTCTGGGCATTTGGGTGTTAAGTTTTTCATAATATCCAGTAATTTAAAATTCCTGTAACTCTACAGCAAACACAAGAAGTCTAGATTGAGTCTTTTTTTTTTTTTTTTTTTGGACAGGCAGAGTTAGTGAGAGAGAGAGAGAGAGAGAGAAAGGTCTTCCTTTTCCGTTGGTTCACCCCCCAATGCCTGCTTCGGCCAGTGCACTGCGCCAATCCGAAGCCAGGAGCCAGGTGCTTCTCCTGGTCTCCCACGGGGTGCAGGGCCCAAGCACCTGGGCCATCCTCCACTGCACTCCCTGGCCACAGCAGAGAGCTGGACTGGAAGAGGGGCAACCGGGACAGAATCCAGCGCCCCAACCGGGACTAGAACCCAGGGTGTCAGCGCCACAGGCAGGGGATTAGCCAAGTGAGCTGCGGCGCCAGCTAGACTGAGTCTTTTATGCCCCTTCTCCCATAGGAAAGGGGGTGCATTCAAGTCTGAACCCCAAGATTCACTCATGGAGGTTTATCGAACCCTGACTCCTGGCAGGAGGACCCAGAGTGCAAGTGTGTAGCTCAGCTTTCATTTTTCTTACACAGTAAATAGAGCATAAAGGAGGCGGAGTCCGGAACATGCAAATCCAACCAGAACAAAGCAAAACAGACCTTCTGGAGAGTCCCTAGGGCATCCCAAAGCGGCACAGGGAGAAAGTGGACGAGAAACCAGAAGGGCCATGAGGACTGGGGTCCCCGGCAGGCTGGGGAGGCAGGAGTGCACCCAGGGAGTGGGCAGTGGCCTCCCCTGTGCCGAGTGTGGCCTCCACAGGGGCAGCCCTGGAAGAGGACGCAGGTGCACCTGCAGCTGCCTTCATCACACGGGGAGACGTCACTGCCCTGAGAGGCTCTGCTGCAGCCCCTGGCACGCCGTGCAGACCCTGCACAAGGGCCCCCGGGCTGTCCTGCCCAGCCCCGTGGTCAGCCAGCTCTCCAGTGCCCTGAGCCTGAGCCCAGCACCAGAGAAGAGCATCCCAGGGAGCCAGGGCCTGCTGAAGACTTGGCCCACTACCGCCCTCCACCTGTGTCCCCCACGGCCACCAGGTCGGCTGCCACAGACAGCAGCTGTGAATTCGATCTTCCCAGACTGCCAGACACAAGGGCCGTGGTGGCTCCGGGCCAGGGTGAATTCTCCACTTAGTTATAACCAAGCAAGAGAGAAAAAATCATTAAGTGAGTGAGAAGGCAGGTTAGAAGGGAATATTGTTCTTGGCTGTGCCTCAGGTCTTGTTCCTGTGCCCACTGGAACTGGGAACTGGGGACTAGGGGAGCCCTGGCGGCAGCGCGAGGCACTCCTGTCCCGGAGCAGCTGCCAGGGAGGCGCCGCCTCTTCCCGGCTCGCAGCCCGGGGAGAGCTGTCTTCCGTGATCGGGGGATGGTGACCGTGTTAGAACCGTGTTGTGTGGTCTCAAACCTGGGAGGGAGAGGATTCGATGGGGGAACCCTCCTCAGCGACAAGGAGGCGGTGACCAGCTCCCCCAGGAGGGTGGCAGGGCGGCCCCGTGTATGCTCTGTCCCCTCGTTCTCGGGGACTAAGCTTGACAGTTTGACAGAGCTCCCTGCCTGCCGTTTCGACCACAGTCCTCGCTCCGCTGTGTAGTGCAGGTTTGTCTGAAGTCTCAAGTTATTTTGCGTGTTTGCTTCTTGATTTGCTTCTCCAAGCTTTTTTTTTTTTCTTTTTCTGCTTAATTAAAACAAGTCCCCGTTGGTGTCTCATGGTCCCTGGGGTGACACAGACTTGCTTGAGGGGGGATGGCACACAGCAAGGTAAGCTAATAAGTTCAAATAGAAGAGCTCTCAGGTGGACCAGAGGAGGGGGAGGGGGAGGGGAGGGGGAGGACTGGACGCCAGGCAGGTGGAGGAAGGCAGGTGGTTGTTGCACAGCACGGGGCAGGGAGCCGGCAGCTGCTGCTTCATCCCTGGGCTCCTCAAGGGGCCCGGTGAGGGGCGGAAGCTCTTACACACTGACGGGTTGAGGGGCGCACGTGTGGCCCACGTGCGAGCTCCTGGCGGCCTGCTTGGTCCACAGTGCTGGTGGCCTCCTGCGATTCGTCAGCGAGCCTGCGATGCCTGGGAATTTTAGTGATGGCAGAGTGGGCGCCACTTTGGGTCAGGTGGAGCTGACTCAGGGATTGGGGTTCCTGGAAAAACCCTCAAGACAAGACAGGGCGCCAGAAGGCCATTTGTGCAGGAGATCAACGGCCTGAGGAGTCTTGTGATGAGGGACCCGCAGGGCTGGCTGTTCCGCTCACTTGGTCCAGGCGGGAGAAGGGAGAGGCTGGGAGACCGTGGGAGACCAGCGCCTGCAGCGAAGGCAGAGTGCAGGGGTGTGGCTTCCATTTCACGGGCCACTGCTGATCCACTCAACCTTCGGCCCCTCTCCCAAGAAGCTGGGGTGGGGCTGAGGGTCCCCAGCCTCCGGTCCTGGCTTGCTCCCCCAAAGTTAGGCAGGTGCCAGTAGCCGTGTCGTCTCGTTGGCACCCAGAAGGGAGTGGAGAGGGCAGTCACAGCTCCCAGGGTGACGCAGCTCAAACAGCAACAAGACTTTGGTCAGAAATCTACAAGGGTGTGGAGCAGCGGAGGAGACGTGGAAGGCCGAGGGGTCCAGCAACGACCCGCATGGGGCTCAGCCACCGTGTTGCGTGGCACAGGGTGTAGGACACGTGCTCTGCCCTGGGCTGAGGTAGGACCTCGTCTTCCTGGGCCGTTGGTCTGCGGAAGCCCGTGTCAATGCAGTAGAATGAGCGACAAGAGGTGGGACTTCCCTCCGCAGGACACAGGTTAGAGCCCTGAGTGAAGACGTTTTTGCCAAGGGGGGCAACTGTCCGGTGACAGCTGCCGCGGTCTTGAGAGATGCAGTCCCCTGCCCTCGTGACCGGTGCCCAGGGCAGTGGGTGGAGGCCACACGATGACCAGTGCCCGGGAGAGGAAACCCAGTGCCCAGGCTGCCGGGGGCTGCGTCGACCCACAGACGCGGCGCGCGGGGCGCTGGCAGTGAAGGCTCACTGCCGCGTGGGCTTGTTGTGAATCCGTGAGACGACCTCCACTCCAGCCTGAAGCACACACATCACACAACAGGGCCTCGGAGAGCTGGTGGGAGACGGAGTTGAACAGCAGGCTCATCATGGCGCAGAGCGTCTTCAAACCCACGCGCAGGATTTTCACAACATGCATTTTTCAGGAGTGTTTTGAAGGCCTCTCCTATGTACAATTTCCAAACGCTTTACATACTAACTTTATCATTGGCTTTGTTTTGCACACGCTTTTTTGAAATGTCCTTATAGGGTATGTTTTCCATTAAGGTTTTAGACGTTTGAAATTTAGCGTATCAGTGGCATTTGTTTCAGTCAATTTCATACAGTGAATATTTTAATGAGCTGGTAACTTTTTATGCATCTGTAATATTCTGTTCTTTTAATTTACAAATTTTTAAAACTGATGTAACTAAACCAGGTTTTCTGCTCCCATGCATAGCACTGGCGTGAATGAGCACCACATGAGGGGCTTCGCTTTTATGGAATTTACAGCTGAAGTAACCACAGGAGAGGGCTTTGCTATAAAGCGTTAGCCGGAGCGGAGCGGGAGGGCTGGCGTGCGGGGCTGCTGCGGACGGACGGAGGTGAGCCCGCGCGGAGGCTCCCGGGGCTTGGGAGGGACTGTGCCATCACAGGGGGGGACTGTGCCGTCACGGGGGGTCTGTGCCGTCACGGGGGGGTCTGTGCCGTCACAGGGGGGTCTGTGCCGTCACGGGGGGGTCTGTGCCCTCACAGGGGGGTCTGTGCTGTCACAGGGGGTCTGTGCTGTCACAGGGGGGTCTGTGCCATCACAGGGGGTCTGTGCCATCACAGGGGGGTCTGTGCCATCACAGGGGGGACTGTGCCATCACAGGGGGGTCTGTGCCATCACAGGGGGTCTGTGCCATCACAGGGGGGTCTGTGCTGTCATGGGGGGTCTGTGCTGTCACAGGGGGGTCTGTGCCGTCACAGGGGGGACTGTGCCGTCACAGGGGGGACTGTGCCATCACAGGGGGGTCTGTGCCGTCACAGGGGGGACTGTGCCGTCACAGGGGGGTCTGTGCTGTCACAGGGGGACTGTGCTGTCACAGGGGGGTCTGTGCTGTCACAGGGGGGTCTGTGCCGTCACAGGGGGGTCTGTGCTGTCACAGGGGGTCTGTGCTACAGGGGGGTCTGTGCCGTCACAGGGGGATCTGTGCCGTCACAGGGCCGCCAGTTCCATGACAACTTCAGTGACATGGCGCTTCTTGATTTAGTGGCTACATGAACTTCCTGAGCCTCGTTTCTCTCTGCGTTTGCTCCCGTCCTGTCATACCTGGATGTGTCTGAAGCGTTGCATACTTCAGAGCCTTCTCTGTCGACGAGTTGGTGACAGCAGAGCAGCCGTCAGCTAGACTCCTTCTCGGTGTCTGACCTTAGGTGTGTGCCTGACCGAGGACGGGCTGATTCGTGTTGTTAAAGCGCTGGACAATATGCGTACCAAACGGCAGTTAGTGCGGAGATTCCCCCAGAAATAACAGCTACAGCGTGGATGTCTTTAAATAAATTACGTGACCAACTTCCAAGGGAGCCATCAAGGAGACACTGATATTAAAGCGTCATGGGATTTAGGGAAAGTTCCTGCACGTCTGAGCGCGAGGCTGCCAGGAGCCGGCAGCAGTGAAGCCCTGCAGACACTCGACCGAGCACCCGAGGGTTGAACCCACAGGCAGAACAATTACAGGGGCAGCCAGAGACTAAGGAGTGTAAAGGAAGTGATACAGAAACATTAAGATGATTCCAAGGCTTGAATTTCAACTACGTAAGCTCCGTCCCACTGCCAGTGGAAGATCAGCAGAGTGGCGGAGGGACCTCCCAGAGCGGCGGCTGTCAGCAGTCGCCACGTTTTACCGTGACCTGAGTCCCTCCGAGTTTGACCTCAGGCCTGTGGGTGTCTGAAACCCTGCTCCCTCAGCAGGAGCCGCCACTCCTCCCACTTCCCGAGGCGCCGGCAGACGCCTGGTGTGCAGACAGCGCCCTGCGCCGGGGCCCCATTCCGGAGCAGGACGAGCATCCCGGCGCCTCTTCCATAAGGGCCCGGGGCCCACTCAGGAGGGCTCCACCCCGGGGCTATCCGCCTCCCCAGAGCCCCCCTCACAACACATCTAGCGGACTGGGTGGTAACCCAGGTGTTTGGAGGAACACAGACATTCCCTGTGTAGCAGGCCCCATGCATTTCACGATATCCGTTAGTGAACAGTAGTCGACAAAGAGAAGAGTGGGAAGGGGGCAGAGGGAGGAGGAAGAGGGAGGGGAGGGAGATGTCGCACCATTGGTCCCACAAAGCAGGAGGAAGCGTCACCCGGGACTTCTGTCATAGAATGTTCCATGAGCAGTCCTCAGAAAGTCCCGGGACACGGGTATTACGGAAAAACTGGCATAGATTTCAGAGCTCTTCCTTCGGCACAAAATCAATTATCTTTTAATTCCATTTTCCGTTAACTTTCTGAACTAACTTCCTAGTGCGATGCCGTAAAACAACGCGGAACCCCAGGCTTCATCCCGCCCCCCGTTTCTTCCCTGGCGGGGCCTGAGGCCGCACTCACGCGCACGGCCAGGATCACCCGGCCAGTCCCACTCTGAGAACGTGTCTCCCGTGGCACCAGCAGCTTCGCTGCCCAGTTGCTCCACCACAAGGCAACACTACCCAGCTTCTATATTCCTATGCACAGAGACAAACACCAGCGCTTTCTAGGTAACACCTACATATTTGTGTAAATTTTGTTTAAAATTCCTGCTTTATGTTGGGGAGGTGGGGAGGAGTATGAATCTCTGGAAATTGCTCTCTTGGGCCAAATTGTTAGTTGAGTGTCTTTATCAATCTATGAGGATTCTTGTTAAAAACGGCAGAAAATGTCTTCGTGAGCACTTCTGGAGCAGCAGAGTAAGAATATCCAGCCGGCGCCGCGGCTCACTAGGCTAATCCTCCGCCTTGCAGCGCTGGCACACCGGGTTCTAGTCCCGGTCGGGGCGCCGGATTCTGTCCCGGTTGCCCCTCTTCCAGGCCAGCTCTCTGCTGTGGCCGGGGAGGGCAGTGGAGGATGGCCAAGTGCTTGGGCCCTGCACCCCATGGGAGACCAGGAGGAAGCACCTGGCTCCTGGCTTTGGATCGGCGCCGGCCGTAGCGGCCATTTGGGGGGTGAACCAACAGAAGGAAGACCTTTCTCTCTGTCTCTCTCTCTCTCTGTCTAACTCTGCCTATCAAATAAAACAAGAGTATGCAAAAACTCATCCATCCTTTAAATAACAGGAACAGTGGTAAAAATCTTGTCACATTCAGGAGCAGACATTCAGCGTCCCCGTGAGCACTGTCGTGTCCCAGATTGGACCCCAGCCCCGCTCCTGGCTGCAGCTTCCTGCTGATGCAGACCCCAGGGACCGCTGACGGCTCCAGCAGCTGGGTTCCCGCCACCTGCGCGGTGGGTCTGGGGTGCCTTCCTGGCCTCTGTGTTCATCCCGGGGTCGACACCAGACACGATGGGCATGTGGGCAGTGAGCAAGCAGGTGGGCGCCCCATCTACCTGCCTGTCTTCCTGTCAAATAAGTAGTGTGCAGGTGGGGACAATGCAGACGTTCACCCCTGTGAGAATTCAGCAATGCTTGTCATCACCCAGAGTGTGTGCACAGGACAGTGACCTCTCAGCAAGAACCCAGGCCCTCCTGGGTTGTAACTGCTCCGGCCCCGGGCCCTGCCAGGACAGCTCCCGAGAGCACTGGAGGCCCCCCTCCCCCCCCCCCGCAGGGAAACAAGCAGCTGGGCTGCAGCCCCCTGCCCGTCTCGAGAGAACTGCCCGCTTCTGAGCTTCTGGATCCTCCTGAGCCTCAGCCGGAGGACCAGTCGGTGTTTGAGCCGGCTCAGTCCGCTCTGGGAACGGCCTCTAGCAGTACAGGCAGGGCCTTGTTCAGCGCTGCGCCGGCCTCAGGAGGCACTGACAGGGCAGCAGGAACCTGGGGAGACAGGAGCACCGGGGGCTCGGCACAGCCTGAACGCTGTCCCGGGGTGGGGGGAGAGCACGGTGTACATGCTGGCGTGTGTTCCAGTGTGTGTGCAGGTGTGTGTGCAGGCGTGTGTGCAGGCGTGTGCCAGTGTGTGTGCAGGCGTGTGTGCAAGTGTGTACAGGTGTGTGTACAGGCATCTGTTCAGGTGTGTGTACGGGCATGTGTGCCGGTGTGTGTGTGCGGGTGTGTGTGTGCAGGCATGTGTGCCGGTGTGTGTGCAGGCGTGTGTGGGGGCATGTGTGCAGGTGTGTGTGTAGGCGTGTGTGCAGGTGTGTACAGGCATGTGTGCAGGTGTGTGTGCAGGCGTGTGTGCAGGTGTGTGTGCAGGCATCTGTGCAGGTGTGTGTGCGGGCATGTGTGCCGGTGTGTGTGCAGGTGTGTGTGTGCAGGCATGTGTGCAGGTGTGTGTGTGCAGGCGTGTGTGCAGGTATGTGTGCGGGCATCTGCGCAGGTGTGTGTGTGGGCATGTGTGCTGGTGTGTGTGCAGGTGTGTGTGTGCAGGTGTGTGTGCAGGCACCTGTGCAGGTGTGTGTGCAGGCGTGTGTGCATGTGTATACATGGGGTGTGTGCAAGCGTGTGTGCAGGTGTGTGCAGGCATGTGTGCAGGTGTGTGTGCAGGTGTCTGTGCAGGTGTGTACAGGTGTGTGTACAGGTGTGTGTGCAGGTGTGCAGGTGTGTGTGGGCATGTGTGCCGGTGTGTGTGCAGGTGTGTGCAGGTGTGTATAGGCGTGTGTGCAGGCGTGTGTGCATGTATATACATGGGGTGTGTGCAGGTGTGTGTGCGGGTAGCGTGTTTGCACACTGAGGAAGGCACCGCAGCCTGCACAGTCTTGGCTCGGGCAGAGTTCCAGGCTCTGGGCATCCAGGCGGGGCCGTGGAGGGCTGCCCGCCGGGTGGCAGGGGACCTGTGGCACTGCCTTCCCACACACAGGCTCCTGGGCCTTCCTGGTTCACAGGGAGCCTCTCTGATGGAGCTCACTGAGCAGACTGCTGGAGCCACCGTGACAAGGACACCAGCCCCACAGAGCGAGCTCAGGAACCCCACAGGACAAGGCACACACCCCATCACAACTCCTGAAACGTCCAGTTTGCAAAAATACATGCACAACACAAAGAAGCAGGGGACTGGGGCGAAGACCCAGGAGAAAACGCTCTCACACACGGGGCTTCCTGACCAAAGACGGTCTGGGTCACCTCCTGTAGACCGCTTGAAAGGGCGGCAGGAAGCCGCGGACCGGCAGCCCAGGGGAAGCGTGAGGACAGCACCGTGCCAGGCAGAGGTTCGGGAGAAAACCAAACACAGATCCTGGGTTTGGAAAGGACCGTGCGTGAAGAGGGCCATCCACCTGAGGCGCTCAGAGGCTCATGGGAGCTGGCAGAAAAGAAAATATCTCACTTGAAAATGAGTGAGACCATCTAATCCGGAACAGAAAGAAAGAAAGAATCAAAATGAGCAGCAGTGGGAAGGGCTGGTGCCGAGCACGGGGCCCCTCGTTGGGTGACAGAGTGCTGTGGAGTGAGATGGGGGTGAGGCAGCTTCTTGTTGGTGTGACAATGTTGTGGAGTTGACGGGAGAGAGACGGCTCCTTGTTGGGTGACAGAGTGCTGTGGAGTGAGATGGGGGCATGGTTGCACGGTCCTGTGGCTGTGTCCAAGATCCCAAGTCTACTTCTTTGGAAGGTGAGTTTCAATCTACGTGAATTATATGAAGGATCTTTAAAAATGTCATGGTGAAATGCATGTTATGAAAAAAATCCCACCTTGATCTCAGAATATTTCTGCACTAAAACAAACTTATTTTCCAAATCCGTTTTTCATCAATGTTTTGAAGCACTCTCATACTTAGTAAAATGATTTCTTGGAAAATGATTTTGTAGAAATTGACCAGGAAGAAGAATTTTGTGTATCCACATGCCACAGGCTCAGCACACAGCTGGGGAGGCGGCAGGTCCACGGAGAGCTGTGGTCCTTGTGGCAGTGACCACATCCTGGGTGACATCTCTGCTTCCCTAGGCCCTTCCTGTTGCCACTCACGCACTCATCTCCCAAAGGGTTGGTAGGCTGAGCCTGGATCACTGGCCAGCCGCAGCCCCGGGGTGTTTTTTTTTTTTTTTTTATCACCGATGTGGCAAACCCAGTCTTCCTTCCCTCAGGAAACATGAACAACGCCAGCGCACAGCCTTCCAGAACCAAACAGTGGACAGGGACAGGCACAGTAGCGTCAGCTACTCCACGTCACTGCCCTTCTGGGTGGTAACCCCAGCTCCAGGCTCCCTGCTCTCCAGTGGCCATGGTTGGACTGAGTGATTGCAAAGAGCAGACAGAAGACAGGGTCCTGCATGACCCCAAAACTGCAGCTCGGGAAACCGAGTCCCTGGTTTAAAGTTCCTGAACTGAAGCAGTCTGGGTTATAGTGTCAGAAAGAAGTGCAGGATACCACCTCCCTCACTCATGTACACACGTTCACACCTCTCTCTCTCACAGTACACACAGTCACACCTCTCTCACGGTACACACAGTCACACCTCTCTCTCTCACGGTACACAGTCACACCTCTCTCTCTCACAGTATACACAGTCACACCTCTCTCAGTACACACAGTCACACCTCTCTCTCACAGTACACACAGTCACACCTCTCTCTTTCACAGTACACATAGTCACACCTCTCTCTCTCATGGTACACAGTCACACCTCTCTCTCTCACGGTACACAGTAACACCTCTCTCAGTACACACAGTCACACCTCTCTCTCTCACAGTACACAGTCACACCTCTCTCTCTCATGGTACACAGTCACACCTCTCTCTCTCACAGTACACACAGTCACACCTCTCTCTCTCACAGTACACACAGTCACTCCTCTCTCTCTCACAGTACACACAGTCACACCTCTCTCTCTCACAGTACACACAGTCACTCCTCTCTCTCTCACAGTACACACAGTCACACCTCTCTCTCTCAGGACACAGTCACACCTCTCTCTCTCAGGACACAGTCACACCTCTCTCTCTCAGGACACAGTCACACCTCTCTCTCTCATAGTACACACAGTCACACCTCTTTCTCTCAGTACACACAGTCACACCTCTCTCTCCCTCAGTACACGCTGTCACACCTCTCTCTCACAGTACACACAGTCACACCTCTCTCTCTCACTGTACACAGTCACACCTCTCTCTCTCATGGTACACAGTCACACCTCTCTCTCTCACAGTATACACAGTCACACCTCTCTCACAGTACACACATTCACACCTCTCTCTCACAGTACACACAGTCACACCTCTCTCTCTCATGGTACACAGTCATACCCCTCTCTCTCACAGTACATACAGTCACACCTCTCTCTCAGAGTACACACAGTCACACCTCTCTCTCTCACAGTACACACAGTTACACCTCTCTCACAGTACACACAGTCACACCTCTCTCTCTCACTGTACACAGTCACACCTCTCTCTCACAGTACACACAGTCACACCTCTCTCTCAGAGTACACACAGTCACACCTCTCTCTCACAGTACACACAGTCACACCTCTCTCAGTACACACAGTCACACCTCTCACGGTACACACAGTCACACCTCTCTCACAGTATACACAGTCACACCTCTCTCTCCCTCAGTACACGCTGTCACACCTCTCTCTCTCTCAGCACACACAGTCACACCTCTCTCACGGTACACACAGTCACACCTCTCTCACACAGCACACACATCCACACCTCTCTCACAGTCACACAGTCACTGTGGAGCTGAATTTCCTGGAAATAGAGTTTGACGCCCTCTCCAGTCCCTGTCATGTAAGGTGACTGAGTCGGCTTACACACTTAACAAGGAGGCAGAGCAGGCCGCCTACCACCGCCTAAGGCTGAGCTTTGGATATTAATGTGGGTGTTGAATGTGCCCTAAAGGACCATGTATTAGAGGCTTGGTCCTCAGAGCAGTGTACTGAGAGATAATGAAACCTTTAGGCAGTGGCTCTAGAGAGAGGCCCTCAGGCTGGCGTGGGTGGAAGAAGCCATCCTCCTAAGAAGCTTGCTATACAGGCGTGGGCGGGGCCTGGCCGCTGCCCCTGGTGCCTGCACTGCCTGTTCTCCACCACTGCCATCCCCGGGCCTCACCAGATGCCAGCCTAATGGAGACTCCACTTCATGGACTTGAACCTCCAACACTTGAGCTAATCAGAGCGTTGCTCTTTAGAAGTTTGTGACCCCAGGTGTTTCAGTGTAGTGTCAAAAAGCTGACTAGTACAGATATTGTGGTCCTTTTGTTCCTTTAGCCACATAGTTCTTTCCTTTTATTAAAAATAATTAGTTTATTTGAAAGGCAGAATGACACAGAGTGAGAAAGAGAGATCTTCTATCTGCGGCTTCACTCCCCAAATGGCCCCGCTGTTTGGGACTGGGCCAGGCTGATGCCAGGAGCTAAGAACTCCATCTGGGTCTCTCACGTGAGTGACAGAGGCCCAAGCCTTGAGCCCACTTCCTCTGCTTTCTCAGGTGCATTATCAGGGAGCTGACTCAGAAGCCAAGCAGCCAGGACTCCAGTCTGTGCCCCAGTATGGGGTGCTGGTGTCACAGGTGAGGCCTGAGTTGCTGCCCCACAGCACCTGCCCCAGGACGTCCCAGTCCTCACGTGCATGTCTACCTGGCCCGGAGCTGATTCTAGGAGCTAGAGTTCACATTTAACCTAGTGGACGGCCACCGGGAATGTCCCTGACCAACCTGCTGCTACCGCTGCCCACGGGTGCTTCCGCGTTTTACTGCCGAGGGGGCAGGGCCTGCATAATTCGTTTTCTTTTTTTTTTTTTCTAATATAAAGAGAACAGATTTATTGTATCTCACTGCCACATATCATAGAAAACATATATTTGTCTTTTTGAGGCTGGCTTATTTCGTTAAGTGTGATGGTTTCCAGTTACATCTGTTTTGTTGCAAAAGACAAGATTTCATTCTTTTTTATGGCTGAGTAGTATTCTATCATGCACACACCACATTCTCTTTATCCAGTCATCAGTTGATGGGCATCTGGGTTGATTCTACATCTTAAGTATTTTGAATTGTGCTCCAGTAAACAAGGGGTACAGATCACTCTGTCATGTGCTGATTTCATTTCATTTGGGTAAATTCCCCCGGATGGGATGGTGGGTCATGTGGTCGGTCTATCTTCAGATTTCCGAGGTGTCTCCATGCTGTCCTCCACGGTGTCTGCACCAGCTTATATTCCCACCCACAGTGGCTTAGGGTACCTGCTCCCCACACCCTCGCCAGCATTTGTTGTTTTTGATTGAACAATCCATCGCAACCAACAGCACAAGACCCGTGGCAGGAAAATCCCTCCCAAACCCTTCTTGAGAGGCGAATCCAGAGCTTTAAGCGCAGAGAGAGCAGGGGAATCATTTTGATGCACCAACAGCGCATGCGTGGTTTCAAGTCAGAAATTGAATTTTCAAGTTTGTCCTGGGTAAAGGACCTCTGGGGCTTGCTGTTTCCCATCAGAAGCTCGCCAATGAGGCCGGACGGTTAGTTCTAGATTTATCCTACTGTCTACAACATACAGGAGTATGTTGTATGAAATAAAGGTAGGGTGGCGTCCTTGATCCGACTAAGACAACGAGGCCGTCTCTTCCCAGGCTCCGCGGCACCAGTTCTGCACGGCGTCAAACCCTCTGCCTGCGGCAGGAGCCTTGATTGGCGCCAGCCAGCACAATCTGTGTTTGAATAGATTTCCTGGCTCACATGATAAACTTTGTGGATTTCTGCATACACAGTTTGGGGAAAGCAAGCACTAATTAAATGACTTGACCCAAAAATTCAGGCAGGCTCCCATGGAAATGGTCCTTCCTCGCCAAAAAGCCGCCGACCGTGCTGCGGCCTCTCAGCCCGACAGCATCTCACCTGGGGTGGACACAGGCCACCCTGGAGAGCTCGTACCCCACGGACGCCTTCCAGCCCATTGCCGACTCTGGGGTTTGTTGGCAAACGCCGTGCCCTACAGTCATCATAGATCCTCGGGGGCAGAGTGAAACACACACGCTTGCTTTACCAACAACTGTGTTTATGTTCGTGTTCTCCTCCTCGTGTCACATAGAGGAAAACCAAGTTCCAGAGCTGTTTAACGTTTTGCAGACACAACTCATGAAAGTCTATAGGCACGGGAGTACAGAGGTATAGGTCTGAATGTGTAGAAAGGAATTTTTTTCAGAGATTTACTTAGTTATTTGAAAGACAGAATGAGAGAGAGAGAGAGAGAGAAAGAGAGAGAGAGAGAAAGAGAGGATCTTCCATGCACTGGTTCATTCCCCAAGTGGCTCCAACAGCCAGGTCTGGATGAGAGCAAAGCCAGGAGTCAGGAACTCCATCCTGGTCTCCCACATGGGTGGCAAGGACCCGAGTACTTGGGCCGTCATCTACTGGCTTCCCAGGTGCATTTAACATAAGCAGGATCAGAAGTGGAGCAGCCGTGGGGCCAGCGCTATGGCCTGGTAGGTTAAGCCTCTGCTTGTGGCACCAGCATCCTATATGGGCGCTGGTTCGAGTCCCGGCCGCTCTTCTTCCAGCTCTCTCTTTATTGCCCGGGAAAGCAGCGGGAGATGGCCCAAGTGCTTGGGCCCCTGGACCCACGTTGGAGAAATTCTTGGCTCCTGGCTTCAGATTGGCTCAGCTGTGGCCATTGTGGCCATCTGGGGAGTGAGCCTTTCTCTCTGTCTATCCCTCTTCTGTCTGTAACTCTGCCTCCCAAATAAATAAATGCAATCTTAAAGAAGAAGTGGAGCAGCCGGGACTCTGATATGGGATGCCGGTGTCATAGTGGCAGATTAACCTGTTGCACCGTGATGCCCGTCCTTACACGGTGTCCTAGGGGGGATTTTCATTTTTGTTATTGTGTCTCTGAACACAGGAGGGGCACACAGGCCACCAGGAACCCAAGGGTGTGTTAATGTCACCACATCTTGCTAGGGTTTAAGTAGCATCAGGAATGATCTGTTGTTGTAACTAATGCATACAAAATGTAACAAAATTAACACCGATTTGAGATACAATGTTGTTAGTGAGACTAAGCATTTCCAAATAGTTTAAGGTTGTTTGCTGACTTGATATCTTCTTCCAGGTTGTCTAAAGACACATTCAAACTTTGCACATTTCAGTTTCAACTGTGTAACCCCGAGTATTCTATCTGTTGTGTTTGATATAAACACTTCTATATAATTGTTCTGTTACGCATTTCAGTCCATTTAAAAATTAGTTTATTTAATTTCATTTTATTGGAAAAGCACAGAGATACATACAGAGGCAGACAGGGAGAGAGATCTTACATCCACTGGTTCACTCTTCAAATGCCTGCACAGCCAGGGCTGGGCCAGGCCGAAGTCAGAAGCCGGGAACTCCAGCAAGCCTCCCACGTGGGTGTCCGGGACGCAGCTGCTGCAGCCACCACCTGCTGCTGCGCAGGGCACACGCTCGCAGGAAGCTACACTGGAAGCAGAGGAGCTGAGCGCTGAACGAGGCTCCAGCGTGGGCTGTGTGTGTCCCAGGCAGCGAGTCCAGCTGCTGTGCCGAGCGCCCAGCCCTTGTCTGTTTTTACACTGAATAGTTAAGCAGTAAATGCTCAAAGGTGAATTGTAAAAGTGGAATTTTTACTTTATTATTTAAACTTTACTTGAGAGAGACGTAGGGAGGGAGGGAGAGAGAGGGAAATTGTATCTGCTGGTTCTCTCCCAGGAGCCTGCAGAAGCCAGGCCTGGGCCTCCCTGAGCCCTGGCTCCATCCCCACGACCTCCTAGGATCTGAGTACCCAGGAGCTGGAGTCAGGAGTCAGAGCGGGAATTGGATCCACATAATCTGAGGTTGTATCCTTAACATTTCAAAGCATAACTTTTTACAAGTACGAGTTAAAAAATCCTGTATGTGGCCGGCGCTGCGGCTCACTAGGCTAAACCTCTGCCTGCGGCGCCAGCACACCGGGTTCTAATCCTGGTCGGGGCACCGGGGTTTGTCCTGGTTGCCCCTCTTCCAGGCCAGCTCTCTGCTGTGGCCCAGGAGTGCAGTGGAGGATGGCCCAAGTGCTTGGGCCCTGCACCTGCATGGGAGACCAGGAGAAGCACCTGGCTCCTGGCTTCAGATCAACATGGTGCGCCGGCCGCGGCAGCCATTGGAGGGTGAACCAACAGCAAAAAGGAAGACCTTTCTCTCTGTCTCCCTCTCTCACTATCCACTCTGCCTGTCAAAACAAAAACAAACAAACAAACAAAAAAAAACCTGTATGTTACTGGAAAGATCACCTTATTTTTCAAAAGGTTTATTTATTTATTTGAAAGTCAGAGTTACACAGAGAGAGGAGACACAGAGTGAGAGAGGTCTTCCATCCGATGGTTCACTCCCCAATTGGCTGCAACAGCCAGAGCTGCGCCAATCTGAAGCCAGGAGCCAGGAGCTTCTTCCTGGTCTCCCATGTGGGTGCAGGGGCCCAAGGACTTGGGACATCTACCACTGCTTTCCCAGGCCATAGCAGAGAGCTGGATTAGAAGTGGAGCAGCCGGGTCTCGAACCGGTGCCTATATGGGATGCTGGCACTTCAGGCTGGGCATTAACCCACTGCACCACAGCACCGGCCCCAAGAGCACCTTATTAATTCTATGCAAATTCAGGGAGCTGAACAGACTCTGCGACCCCTCCATGCCGGCAGCCAGAGGTGGTGCTGAGGTGGCCTCGCCTGGAGCAGGAACGCTCTGTGTTGCCGACCTGTCCGAGGACGTCCCAGGAGCCGGCGTCCAGCGTGCCTCACAACTTTGTCACCTTCAGCCAGAGAACATACTGCTCCCTTGAGTGTACAGTGCATGGTACAAATGTGCTTTGTTTTGGCTAAAAGAAATATTTCAATGCATGTATTATGCACAAGTGACAGGAATTTTAAAAGTTTGACAGTGGGTTAAGCTGTTACAAAGAGCATAATTGTGGAGGAAAACTATCAAGCTATTACCAAATGAATTATGTTCATACAGAAAAGGAACTTTATTTTTCACTTTTTGAAAAATATTTTATTTATTTATTTACTTGAAAGGCACAGTTACAGAGAGAGAGACGGCGACAGAGAGGAGAGGGAGTGAGCTTCCATCTGCTGGTTCACTCCCCAGATGACCACATGGCCAGGGTTGGGCCAGGGCGAAGCAAGGAGCCAGGAGCCAGGAGCTTCTTCCAGGTCTGCCACGTGGGTTCAGGGGCCCAAACACTTTGGCCGTCCTCTGCTGCTTTCCCGGGTGCATTGGCAGGGAGCTGGATGGGAAGAGGAGCAGCCAGCACACAAACCAGTGCCCACGTTACAGGCGACAGCTTTACCGGCTGTACCACAGGCCTGCCCCACTGTCGTCCTCTTCAGTGTATTTGTAAGTTTTAAATTGATGAATGACGTCTATATTTATGATACACAACATAATGTTTTGAAATAAGATACGCTGTGGAACAGCTAGATTGAAATAATTGGCATCACATAGCCACACACACTTAGCGCTTTGTGGTGAGAACCATTTAACATCTACTCTTAGTGGTGTTCAGGAATACAGTGTGTTATTAGCTCCAGTCCCTCCCTGAACGGCAGAGCTCCTGATCCAACCGAAATCCGGTGCCTGGGACAGCACCTGCCCCAGACCCCTGGCGTGGGAGCACCATTTACTCTCCACTTCCCGGAGTCTCACCTTTTAAATATTTATTCATTCATTTGGTTATTTTCATTTTATTAGAAAGACAGAGAGAGAGACAGAGGGAGGTCTTACAGCCACCGATTCACTCCCCCAAGTTCCCGCAACAGCCAAGCCAGGGCCAGGTCGAAGTAGGGAGCCCAGAACTCTGGGTCTCCCAGGTGAGTCCCAGGCACTGGCGTAGGTGAGCCGTGGCCTGCTGCCTCCCGGGGGTGCGTGGGCAGGAAGCTGGGCTGGAAGTGGAGGAGCTACCACACAAACCAGGACTCTACCACGGTGTGCTGGCATCCCAAGTGGATGCTTAACCACTGCCCTGAGTTCCACTCTTCCACCTCCCACAGGTGGAGACTTAACGCTCCATCTGTCTGTCCAAGCCTGGCGTATTTCACACCACATAATATGCTCTGGGTTCCTTCTTGCCGTAGTCTGTTGCGTCCCACTGTGTGCATACACCACACCCATGCATTGGTCAGAAAGGAGCTTTTTCCATGGTGGTCTTAAAACAAGCCTCCTATCTACCGTGTTTTCAAAAGTTTCACAGACAATTTGCAAAACTGTGTCGTGGCATACTGGGTAAAGCGGCCATTTGCGGTGCCAGCATCCCATGTGGGTGCTGGCTCGTGTCCTGCTGCTCCACTTCTAGTCTAGCTCCCTTTTAATGTGCCTGGGAAAGCAGTGGAAGACGGCCCAAGTGCTTGGGTGTCTGCACCCTCCTGGGAGACCTGGAGGAAGCTCCTGGCTCCAGGCTTCCGCCTGCCCCAGCCCTGTTGCAGCATTTGAGTAGTGAATCAGTGGATGCAAGACCTCTCTCTCCCCTGTCAGTAACTCTGCCTTTCAAGGAAATAAATAAAATCCTTGTAGAGACAACTGAATACCGATCTTTAGGCAAGGCTGGCCTCCTTTGGGTTAGCAGTTCTCCCCACCACAGTGACGCTGCAGGGGTGCCCAGGATGACCCGGGACCCGAGGCCGTCTGTGCGGTGGTGTTGGGTGGTGAGGGTCGAGAAGGATGCTTGGTATAGCCACAGATGAAGTAGTAATCCATCTCTCCAGTGAGATTTCTGGAAAACATTTAATGAGGGGTTCCAGCTGTACCCTGGCCACAGCCTCACTGGTCTCCACAATAGGTTGGTTTTTTAGTCATTTAAGAGCCGTCTGCTCTTGACTTCCACGGCTTCAGCCCTGGGGCACTATTAGCATCTAAGGATGACTTAAGTGTCAGTCACAGGTCCTCCTCCCTTGCCCCACCCCTCTGTCCTGGGCCCTGTGGCCCCCCGGGGCTGAGCTTGTGCAAACGAGCTGCAGTCTGTCTCCTGCTCCCTGAGGCTCTGGATGGAGCCCCGGCCGGGCTGCTTCCTGTGCCCTTGGCTCCCATGGGCTTCCTGCCCCCCCCCGGGGGTGGCTCAGCGGCACAGCCCCCTCGGGAGGTCAGCTTCCTGTTCATCAGATCCCCCCCACAGCTTTCCCCAAGAGCCCTGCAATCCCAGTGACCTCATCGGGCCGCCTGGGTTATGCCGACTCGACATTTTGCAGGATGAGTGGGGGAACCCAGAAATAAGGAGACACTCGTTCCAGCCGAGGGAACGTCAACCCGCGACCCGGAGGGGGCTCCCCGGGTGCACGTGGGGGACCCACGCTTGCTGCTTGCGCCAGCAGTGGAGAGGACCAGCCCCGTGAGGGCTCCCTGCTTCCTGCCTCGTGAGTCACCACAGACTCAGTGGCTCGGAACGTCGGCACCTGGGTGTTTCTCCGAGCCGCGGGCTGGAGTCTGACGTGCGTCCCACCAAGTTCATCGGGGTCACAGGGCTGCACTGCCTTCCAGAGAGCTGCAGGGAGGATCTGTACGCTTGCCATCGCCAGCTTCTGGGGCCCAGCCCCGAGCCTCCCTGTGTGGTCCTCCCTCCACCTGGGAGGCCAGCAGCGGCCCCTCCTGGGCCCTCCGTCTGAAGGCACGGCTGCTCGGAGCACAGCTGGCAAAGTTTCCCGCTCCTGCTGGCTCCTTGGAGGGGATTGGGCCCAGCTGCACAATGCATAGCCGCGCTAAACCTCAGGGTCCCTCCTGCTGGCAGATCCAGCATCCTGGGCCCCTTGCGGATGACAGGCAGTGTTCTGCCAGCTGCAGTAGTCTAACCTTGTATCCTTTTCCTCACCGAATTTTGTTACAGTTTCGAATGGAAGCCAATGGTAGCCTGAACTGATTTGATGTGGAAAGTTGTATAAAATGAGTGTAGTCTTGATTTGAGCACACAGCTGACGCCTTCGCTTGTGTTCTTGGGCTGCACCTGCTGCCTCTCCATTCGCCTGCTGGTGACTGATGACCACAGTTTCGGTGGACCCTGGGGCACGCAGAAGAGGGCAGCTTGAAGAGACAGACACAGTGACGGACATGCTGGCCCACAGAGCAGCCTGGGTCACGGCGGCGGTGCGTTGACGGCTGAGGACCGCCGGTGTCACGGCGTGCATTCTGCACCCAGAGTCACATGGGACAGCCCCAAGACAGGGAGGCTCTGTGCTGTGGGTGGAGTTTGGGACAAGACCGGCACCTGGATTGTCGAAAGGAGAGACTGGCAGGTCTGTCCTGACTTTGGGACTCCAGGCCGAGAGGAAGAGAAGACGGCCACTTGCACAGGGACTGGACCAGGTCCTCGGGAGGGGCCAAACGCAGGGGGGCCGCGGTGAATTCCAAATCCGGCCGTCTGGGGGCAATGAGCCTCCCGAGCGCCCTTCTTCTGCCTCCAGACCCAAGCCCTCCACACTCACGGCCGAGAGACCGCAGAAGGCCAGGCGTGGTGGCACTGGTGTTTGCACACATCCTCACACTCATTTTCCCCGTCCCGCGCCCGTGCCCCAGTGGTGGCTCCTACTTACCATGGTTCATTTGTGCACCCGAGTCCCCCTGGAAGGGAGTGTCTTGAGGATCGTGGTCGCACCTAATCCGTCTTGGGCTCCTAAGGTCAACTTCAAGGACAAATGACATAAACACAAAGTCTGGTGACCTAAGAGGATAGTTTTCAGTTCGCTTTTTGCTCTGGTTTCTAGCTGGCAACACAGGAGCCTGGAGCATTGTCACTGATGGAATGTCCTGTTTGTTCCTAAGTTTTGGGCTGTTTGCATGTCTGTGTCTGTGCCTGGAGACGGACCCAGCCCTGGCTCACGGGTTTGTCTGAAGTGGCTTGGGTTTTATGATTGAAATGTGCAGAATTGTGAGCTGCTGGCAGTCCCAATAAAGCTCATTGTCCGCTTCTCTAATTCACATGTTCTTTAGTTTGGTACATGCCGTCTCTCAGTTCTTGGGATTTTTTTAGAAGCTCAGCACTTGGGGTGGTCTGTTCTCTTGTTTGCAGGCGTTCCTCTGGGATAGTACGGGACAGAAACATGCAGAAACAGCAGTACAGAGTGGATGAGAGTTAGGAAACGTAGAAGCCTCTGGGCCTGTGAAGATTGAGAACATTCTGTCTTCCTACCCCTCGGGTCAAGAGGGCATCTGCCACGACGTCTGTGCAGGCACCCGGAAGGCAAAATGGACGGACGGCTGGGAAAAGTGAGAAGTACGCATGCGTGCATGAGACGGAGCCAGTTCAATACCGCCGTTTCCACAGATTCAACCTCTGCCTGACTCGCGTCCGAGGGAAAGCAAACGCAAGCCTGTAAGATCATTCCTCGGGGCTCACTTGGTTAATCTTCCACCTGCGGTGCCGGCATCCCGTATGGGCACCGGTTCTGTCCTGGCTGCTCCTCTTCCAGGCCAGCTCTCTGCTGTGGCCCGGGAGTGCAGTGGAGGATGGCCCAAGTGCTTGGGCCCTGCACCCCATGGGAGACCAGGAGAAGCACCTGGCTCCTGGCTTCAGATCAGCACAGCGCCAGCCGCAGCGGCCATTTGGGGGATGAACTAACAGAAGGAAGACCTTTCTCTGTCTCTCTCTCTCACTAACTCTGCCTGTCAAACAAATTTTTAAAAAAAATGGCCGGTGCCGTGGCTCACTAGGCTAATACTCCGCCTGCAGCACCGGCACCCCGGGTTCTAGTCCCAGTCAGGGCGTCAGATTCTGTCCCGTTTGCTCCTCTTCCAGTCCAGCTCTCTGCTGTGGCTGGGGAGGGCAGTGGAAAATGGCCCAGGTGCTTGGGCCCTGTAACCATATGGGAGACCAGGAAGAAGCACCTGGCTCCTGGCTTCGGATCAGCACAGCGCACCGGCCGTGGCAGCCATTTGGGGGGTGAACCAACGGAAGGAAGACCTTTCTCTCTGTCTGTCTCTCTCTCTCACTGTATAACTCTGCCTGTCAGGAAAAAAAAGATCATTTCTCTCAGAGCCTCAGTGCCTTCTCCCAAACTATAATCGCTATGAAACCGAACTCAGAATCTCTAGCCGGGCACTGGAGAAGTCAGGGTGAGGGGCTGATCCCCCTGGCTGGGGACGTCCCATAAAGCTGCAATACAAAGACAGCGTGGCATGGTGAAGGAAGAGACAACGGGTGGTAGATGAGACGGAGGGCCCAGACACAGGCCCCTCTGTCACCTGCCTTTGACGTCAGAGCAAAGGCAGCAGCGTGCAGAAAAGGTGGTCTTTGCAGCCAATGTGTCGCAACACCTGGACACCCGGGGGCAAAAAATAAACCTAGACGCGATCTCACACCCTCCACTAGTCTAAAAGATTCGCAGACCTACTGTAAAGCTATAAAACTTCTGCAGAAAGAAAACCCCAGGTGCCCTGGAAACCACGCAGAAGGCCAGACTCGTCAAAGGAGCTGGCAAGGTGGCCCAGCGGGTTAAAGCCCTGGCCTGAAGCGCCGGCATCCCATATGGGCGCCGGTTCTAATCCCAGCTCCTCATCTTCTGATCCAGCTCTCTACTGTGACCTAGGAAAGCAGTAGATGGCCCAAGTACTTGGGCCCCTGCACCCACGTGGGAGACCCGGAAGAAGCTCCTGGCTTCTGGCTTTGGATCGGCACAGCTCCAGCTGTTGTAGCCATTTGGGAGTGAACCAGCAGATGGAAGACCTCTCCCTCTCTCTGTAACTCTACCTCTCAAATAAATAAAAATAAAATCTTTAAATAAAAGGGTGCAGCCATTTTGGAGGGCACCATGTAGTTTCTTTTTTTTTAAGATTTATTTATTTTGAAAGTCAAAGTTATACAGAGGGAAAAGGAGAGGCAGAGAGAGAGAGAGATAATGAGAGAAAGAGAGAGAGAGGTCTTCCATCTGCTGGTTCACTCCCCAGTTGGCTGCAACAGCCAGAGCTGTGCCGATCCGAAGCCAGGAGCCAGGAACTTCTTCTAGGTCTCCCACGCGGGTGCAGGGGCCCAAACCATTGGGCCGTCTTCTACTGCTTTCCCAGGCCACAGCAGAGAGCTGGATCAGAAGTGGAGCAGCCGGGACTCAACTGGCACCCATGTAGGATGCCAGCGCTGCAGGCGGCGGCTTTACCTGCTACACCACAGCGTGGGCTCCAGCACCGTGTGGTTTCTTACAAAACACTCACACTGTAGGATCTGGCAACCTGCTCCTTCCTATTTACCCAGAAGAGTAGAAAACCCTGCCCACACCCAGCCTGCACACAGTGTCCCATGGCGGCGGTGTCCATCTGCCAGGGCTTGGAAGCCAACAGGGTCCTCACGGGCGAGTGGGTGCATCTCGAGTGGAGCAGCTGGACTCTGAAAGCTCACTCAGACTGGAAGGGCCTGAGCTGCCTGGCCAGGAGGGGCATGGCGGAAGCCTACGTGAGAGGCCAGGCCAGAGGGCCACGTCCGGCGTGAGTCCAGCTACGGCTGACCCGGCAAAGGCAAGCAGGGGCCGGGGCAGAGCGTGGGGCTACAATGGGGTGAAAATGGGGCAGGCGGTGCGTGGCCTGTGGCTGTGATCCAGGGCCCGCTGACATCTCCTCCGGGTCTCCCACGCGGGTGCAGGGGCCCAAGCACTTGGGCCATCGTCCACTGCCTTCCCAGGCCACAGCAGAGAGCTGGATCGGAAGTGGAGCAGCCGGGACTCAAACCGGCACCCAACATCTTTTCAAACCCGAGTCTTTGAAGCCAGAGTGTGGTGTGCGCCTTCGTCAGGCGCATCGTTCACTTCCTCAGCAAGGGCCGTCCCCATCTAGAGGCTCCTTCCTGACTGCGCGGCCCCTCGCCTGGCCTCTGTTAGAGAGGAGGGGCTCTTGCTGGCTTGGTGATCTGTGCCGTGTGTCCAGGTCTCCAACTCCCGCAGCTCCAAGTCTGCGACACAAGTGCTGAAGGAAGGAACCCCAAGGAACTCCCTTCTGTGTGGCTTCCCGGGACCCGAGCCCCTGGCCGGTCCATCGCCTTCTCTCCATGTTCCAGAGCTGACTTAGGTTGGCTTAAATCTCTGAGGATTTCCATTGGAATTAGTGATGGAGGTGGGAAAAGGCACGCCTACCTCATCTTTCCAGAAGTGAAAAGCTGATGTGTGTACTCTCAACTTAGGATTTTTAAAAAATCCTGGCGTACTAAGCATCATGGAATCTGGGGGCAGGTTAGGGCATGTGTGTGCAACTATGTGTGCGTGTGTGCGCGTGTGAAGGATGCTGTGTGGCTGTGGGAGGGGCGGGTGTTTCAGATGGGATGGGCACAGGTGGGAGGGTTTTCAGGGAGCCTTGTGGGGGAGGGGCTCTGAGTTGGAGTGTGTTCACGGTGGGTGCACACATGAGGGCTGCAGTGTGTGCACGTGTGCGCACACAAGGCCAGGAGTGAGAGACCACACAGGGCTGTGTGTGAGGATGGTAGGCTCAGGGGCAGGGGCTGACAACAGGAGTGCCAGAGACCGTGTGTCCCTATGCACGGGTGCACCTGCGGGCAGTGACAGCTGTGAGCCTCACAGCAGTGCCCAGGAGGAGGAGGGACAGAGACACAGAGGAGGAGACAAGAGAGCATGAGAGGGCCAGGAAGGGGGGGGGAGGGAGAGAGGGAGAGAGTGGGGGGGGAGAGAGGGATAGAGAGTGGGGGGAGAGTGGGGGATGTCGTCTGAGATGGTGACCTGGGCGTGTCCCTCTTGTGTCCCAAGGAGGACAGGATGCCCGTGTGATGTGGGCACTCAGCACACGTGAGAGTGAGGATCTTACTTCCATGGGGGTGGGGTTGGGAGACAGGCTGTGTGTCGGGGTGACCTTTCGCAGAGCCAGGGTTTGCACACACATGGGAGACAGGCTGTGTGTCGGGGTGACCTTTCGCAGAGCCAGGGTTTGCACACACATGGGAGACAGGCTGTGTGTTGGGGGTGACCTTTCGCAGAGCCAGGGTTTGCACACACATGGCAGACAGGCTGTGTGTCGGGGGTGACCTTTCGCAGAGCCAGGGTTTGCACACACACACACGTCCACAGCGCACAAGGGTTTGGAGGTACTCCCACTGTGCCTCGCTCATTGAGCTTGTGGGGCAGCTGGGGGTCAGCTGAGCCCCTCCCACCTTGCAGAGATGCGTGTGGCACTGGGAGCAGCCGTGGTGGCCGTGTTCACAGGCGGTCTCCTGGCTCCGCCTGTCCCACCGTGGCTGCGTTTGCTTACGTTTGGAAGGAGTCATCTCGGACACACACAAGCAGCACTCCCAGCCCTTCTGTGGAAACAGGCTCTGCATCAGTCGACGTGTATAATTGCGATGGTTACAGAAGAAAGACAAAACAGAAACGCAGCGCAGACTCTGCCTCAGAACCGTGTTGTTCTTCCAGGTCTGCGTGGCTGGAGAGGACGCCCAGGGACTGGGTTTTCCGCACCATTTGCTCTGGAGTAGGGAGCTGCGCCTGAGACAGAAACCAGACGGGGCTGCGGCCTGGGAGACTTGGCTGAGAGCCTCACCTGAGTCCCGGGGCCGAACCGCCCGCTGCATGTCCCCCTCAGGGACAGACACACTGCCCGGCTCCCCTGGGAGAGGCTGCCTTCCTGGCTGCCATGGGAAAAGCAGCGTCTGCCGGTTCTCTCAAGTCCCACCCCACTCCCGCACTCGCAAACACAAGACTGCAGGCGGCGCGCCCCTGGCCAGGGCACTTCTGAGAGCTGGGCCGGCCACGGTGCCTGGTGGCCCCTCCGCCCCGCCACCTCCTTCCTTGGCGTTGTGCCGGCTTCTCCCCCAGAGGTTCCCAGACAGCTCTCCAGCCTCGGGCTGCACTCGCTCTGCGCCTCTCTGCACAGCCCGGCTCTGGGCTCTCCCCTGGAGGGTGTCCCCGTGCGCAGCCCTCAGCCCACCCCGTGGCTTCCACTGCAGCCCCACCTGGGGCTCTGGCTTTGCCTCCGCAGCACCACACTGAGACCACATCGCCCAATTCCTTCTCCGCAGGAGGAGCACCTGGGAGGTCCACGATGACCACATTGCCACCCGGGCACCCCATGGGCCGCACATGCCTGGGAGGAAGAGGCAGGCCCAGAACGCTCTGCAGGGCCCTGCCCTAGGCCAGCCCTTCCCCTGCTCCCTGCGGACTTGCTTGCATCCTCCATGTGGACACTTAGGAACCTGCTGTCTGACCCAGCTGAGTCCCGGTGCACTCTCCCCCACACGGCACTGCAGGACAGGGAGTGTGGCCACGGTGGGAGACGTGCTGTCATTGGCATGAGGATGGAGAAGGGACAGAGCCCCTGGCCTGGTGTGGCTGGAAGCCGGGGTGCGGGCAGCTATCCTACAGTCCCCAGGGGGCTGAGGCTGAGAAGCCCCACTCCAGGAAAGCAGAAGAGCAAAGGCGGGTCTTACGCAGGTCTTACTCCCTTGAGGGGAGGGACCAGGAACGGGTAGAGGGAGGGTGAGGTAGAGGAGCGAGGGAGGGGTGGGGAGGGCTGGGAGTGAGCTCATGGCAGCCAGCAGCACTCCCAGTGGGGCAGATGGCAAGCACGCTTCCCAGGGCATGGCTGCCCACGCCGAGGCTTTCACAGCCCTGGAGCTGGTCCTGCCGAGAGCTGCCTCTGCTCTGTGGGGTCCACGGCCATGCGCCATGGGCTGTGGGCTGTGGGTCCTGGGCTGTGGGCTGTGGGCTGTGGGTCCTGGGCCATGGGCTGTGGGCTGTGGGTCCTGGGCTGTGGGCTGTGGGCCCTGGGCTGTGGGTCCTGGGCCATGGGCTGTGGGCCGTGAGCCATGGGCTATGGGCTGTGAGCTGTGAGCTGTGGGCTGTGGGCCACGGCCTATGGGCTGTGGGCCATGGGCTGTGGGCTGTGGGCCATGGGCTGTGGGCTGTGGGCTGTGGGCCATGAGCCATGGGCTGTGGGCTGTGGGCCGTAAACCGTGGGTCATGAACCGTGGGCCGTGGGCTGTGGGCTGTGGGCCATGAGCCATGGGCTGTGGGCTGTGGGCCATCAACCGTGGGCCGTGGCCTGTGGGCCGTGGGATGTGAGCCATGGGCTGTGGGCCATGAGCCGTGGGCCGTGGGCCGTGAGTGGCCACGTGTCTCCAGGCCTCCGGCACAGCCTCCTTTGTTTCCATCTTCCCGCCTGCTTCCTTCTGGATGGAAATTCCAAACAGGAGATTCTCCACTCTGCTGCTCTGAAAGGAGAACATCTGTTGACACACGTCCCATTTCCCCGGATCTGTAAGGAGTGCTTTAACCTCAGGGGGAAGATGTGAGGGCTGGACTCTGGCGAGGTTTGCATGTCAGCTGGGTGGGGACCGGGCCATCTGCCAGCACCACCTGAGGTTGTTCCCAGGCCCGGGGACACGGTGTGCGCTGCAGCGTTGGGGCCACAGTGCAGAGCAGTCCTCGCGCGGACACTTTCCTAGCAAAGTGAAAGGCCCGGGGGGCAGCAGCTGTCACACAGGCATGGAAAAGCTGTTTTCCCAGAAGTGGAGAGTGAACAGGAGCTGCCTAGGGAAGAATCGGTGTGCTTCAAATGTTCCCCTGTCGGCCATCTTCAGGCAGATGCCTGTTCATGTCCTCTGCCCATGTTTAATTGGATTATTTGTTCTTTTCATTGTTGTTATTGTGTTGCTGTTGGATTGTGAGGCTTTCCTTATATGTTCTGGATGTTCATTACTTACAAGACAAATAGCCAGGGCCACTGTTGTACAGAGCATGTTAAGCCACTGCTTGCGCCATCAGCATCCCATATGGGCACCGGTCTGAGTCCCGGCTGCCCCACTTCTGCTCCAGCTCCCTGCTATGGCCCGGGAAAGCAGCAGAAGATGGCCCAAGTATTTGGGCCCCCTGCAGCCATGTGGGAGACCCAGAAGAAGCTCCTGGCCTGGCCTGGCCTTGTGGTCATTTGGGAGTGAACCAGCAGATGAAATCTCTCTCTCTCTCCGTCTGTCCTCTCTCTGTAGCTGCCTTTCAAATAAAATAAATAAATATTCTTTTAAAAAACGTCAGACAACCCACAAGTGTCTTCTCATTCTGTGGTTGCCTGATCACTGTTAACGGTGCCCTTGCGGAGCAGGAGTTCTTGCAGCTTGATGCCGTCCCCCTTGTCTGTGACTGTGGGCTGTGACTGTGGGCTGTGGCTGTGGGCTGTGGCTGTGGGCTATGGGTTGTGGCTGTGGGCTGTGGGCTTTGACTGTGGGCTGTGGCTGTGGGCTGTGGCCGTGGGCTGTGACTGTAGGCTGTGACTTTGGGCTGTGACTGTGGGCTGTGACTGTGGGCTGTGACTGTGGGCTGTGACTGTGAGCTGTGGCCGTGGGCTGTGGCCATGGGCTGTGACCGTGGGCTGTGGCCGTGGGCTGTGACCGTGGGCTGTGACCGTGGGCTGTGACTGTGGGCTGTGGCTGTGGGCTGTGACTGTAGGCTGTGACTTTGGGCTGTGACTGTAGGCTGTGACTTTGGGCTGTGGCTGTAGGCTGTGACTGTGGGCTGTGGCTGTGGGCTGTGGCTGTGGGCTGTGACTGTGGGCTGTGACTGTAGGCTGTAACTGTGGGCTGTGACTGTGGGATGTGACTGTGGGCTGTGACTGTCACATACCATGCAGCCATTGCCAAGACCAGAGTTCTGAAGCACTTCCCCCGCATTTTCCTCCAGAAAAACACAGATGGGTCCATTGCATGCTGTGCACGTGCACGTCCACTTTCCCTGGCGCACTGGTTGAGGAGATGGCTGTACCGTGCAGCCTCATCACTCTGCAGAAGGTCCCCTGACTGTGCCTGCGTGGAGTCGTTTGCAGTCCCTGTATTGATACTGGGGCCTTCCTTCTCAGGATTGTTTTTGCTGTTAAAGGTCTTGTAGGTTCCATAGGAATTTTGGAATTGTTTTCTTTATTTCTGTTAAAAAAAAAAAGGCCATTGGAGTTTTAACCAAAAGTGCGCTGCGTCTGCTCCAAAGAAATGCAGATTAACACCACCTGGGACACTGTCACCACCTGAGACACTGTCATGACCTGAGACGCTGTCACCTGAGACGCTGTCACCACCTGAGACACTGTCACCTGAGACACTGCCACCTGAGACACTGTCACCACCTGAGACACTGTCACCTGAGACACTGTCACCTGAGACACAGTCACCTGAGACCCTGTCACCACCTGAGACACTGTCACCACCTGAGATACTGTCACCACCTGAGACATTGTCACCATCTGAGACCCTGTCACCACCTGAGACACTGTCACCTGAGACACTGTCACCACCTGGGACACTGTCACCTGAGACGCTGTCACCTGAGACACAGTCACCTGAGACACTGCCACCTGAGACACTGTCACCACCTGAGACACTGTCACCACCTGAGACACTGCCACCTGAGACACTGTCACCTGAGACACAGTCACCTGAGACGCTGTCACCTGAGACACTGTCACCTGAGACACTGTCACCTGACACACTGTCACCTGACACACTGTCACCACCTGAGACATTGTCACCATCTGAGACCCTGTCACCACCTGAGACACTGTCACCACCTGGGACACTGTCACCTGAGACGCTGTCACCTGAGACACAGTCACCTGAGACACTGTCACCTGAGACACTGTCACCTGACACACTGCCACCTGAGACACTGCCACCACCTGAGACACTGTCACCTGAGACACTGTCACCTGACACACTGTCACCTGAGACACTGCCACCTGAGACACTGTCACCTGACACACTGCCACCTGAGACACTGCCACCACCTGAGACACTGTCACCTGACACACTGTCACCTGAGACACTGCCACCTGAGACACTGTCACCACCTGAGACACTGCCACCACCTGAGACACTGTCACCTGACACACTGTCACCTGAGACACTGCCACCTGAGACACTGTCACCACCTGAGACACTGTCACCACCTGAGACACAGTCACCTGAGACACTGTCACCTGACACACTGTCACCACCTGAGACACTGTCACCTGACACACTGTCACCTGACACACTGTCACCACCTGAGACACTGCCACCTGAGACACTGTCACCTGACACACTGTCACCTGACACACTGTCACCACCTGAGACACTGTCACCACCTGAGACACTGTCACCTGACACTGTCACCACCTGAGACACTGCCACCTGAGACCCTGCCCTGGCTCTGCTAGGACAGCTATTACATACACCAGAAGATAGAATGGTGAGGATGCCGAACTGGAATCCAGTATGGACACTTCTGGTGGGATGTAAAATGGTACAACTGTTACGGAAAACAGCTCCGCGATTCCTCAAGAAATTAAAAATAGAACTACTACATGATCCAGAAATCACAGTCGTGGTTTCATCCGAGATGATTGAAATCAGGATTTTTGAAGAGATATTTGCCCTCCCATGTTCACAATATTATTCACAACAGCCGAGACGTGGAACCCTCCCAAGTCTGCATGGGTGGGTGAGTGGATGGGGAAAGTGTGGCTGTGCCTGTACACACGTGGAGTATCACGGAGCCTTACAAAGAGGGAATTCTGCCCCCGTGGCAGCATGAATGAGTCTGGAGGACGTCATGCTAGGCGGAAGAAGCCAATCACGGAGCGGAGAAAGTTGCACCAACATGAGTCTCTAAAACAGCCCGACTCACAGCCATCAGACTCATGGCGCGAGAGGAGCGGCAGCCAGGACAGAGCGGTGGCCAGGAGAGAGCGGAGACCAGGACAGAGCCGTGGCCAGGATAAAGCCGTGGCCAGGACAGAGAAGTGGCCAGGACAGAGCAGTGACCAGGACAGAGCCGTGGCCAGGAGAGAGCAGTGGCCAGGAGAGAGCAGTGACCAGGACAGAGAAGTGGCCAGGAGAGAGCTGTGGCCAGGACAGAGCGGTGGCCAGGAGAGAGAGGTGGCCAGGAGAGAGCTGTGACCAGGACAGACCAGGAGAGAGCGGTGGCCAGGAGAGAGCAGAGACCAGGACAGAGCGGAGACCAGGACAGAGCTGTGACCAGGACAGAGCCATGACCAGGACAGAGCCATGGCCAGGACAGAGCAGTGGCCAGGAGAGAGCAGTGGCCAGGAGAGAGCAGTGGCCAGGACAGAGAAGTGGCCAGGACAGAGCAGTGGCCAGGACAGAGCAGTGACCAGGACAGAGCTGTGACCAGGAGAGAGCCATGGCCAGGAGAGAGCAGTGGCCAGGAGAGAGCAGTGTCACAGGCCACGTTTTTTTAACGAGGAGACTCCATCTCAGCACAGTCTAGTAACTTCCCTGGGTTGGTTTAAGGGACTCCCCCAAAGTGCAGATGTTGGAGACTTAACCCCCAGGCTGATGGTGCACTGATGCAGGGCCCTGGGGAGGCGAGTACGAGCAGACAATGTCACGAGTGGGAGGCCGTGGTGTCCCAGCGGCCGCCCTGTTCTGATGCAGCGGGTGGCTCTCACCAGTGGCCAGCACTGTGGTGGAATGAGAAGGCCATGCCAAGATGGCTGCTGGCAAGCCAGCGCAGTTACTCAGGAATGGCTTTGAAACCCACCTGGCAGCGGATACTGCCTGGCAAGAGGCTGTGATTGGATGGTTTTGGAAACCACATGGCAACAGAGCCTGCCTGGCAACAGGCTGTGATTGGTTAGGGCATAGACCGCCCCTTGACCAGATTGGCTGCCTTGGCTATAAGCTGCTGTACCAACTGAAATAAATGAGTCTGCGGGCTGCTCACCTCTGGCCTGCTTTCACCCGACTCCTGGGGTCTGTGTGGTGACTCCGTGCCTCTTGCCCCCACCACACTCCTCCTCTCAGAACGAATCCAGAACAACACAGCACCAAGCCTCGGATTCTCAGCCCCCAAGTAAACGCCCCTTCTTTATAAATGACCGGGCCCACGTGTTTGGTTATAGCAGCAGGAAGCAGGCTAAGCCGTTCAGCAAGGTGACAGTGCTGGTCACGGACACACCTGGGTCAGCCCAGGCCCACACCACGCTCCTCCCGCTGTGCCCAGGCCCCTGCTGCCGACTCCTCGGCAGATCTCGGTTAAAGCCAGGTGGACTCAGAAGCACTGCCCAGTAGCAGACCGTCTGTGTGCATCTTCGGAGGAAAAATGCTGAGCCAGCGGGGACAGAACACGCGGTGCTCAAGGCAGATGGGTTCCCTTGCCGTGGGAGTGTGGCTTTGCCACAGGGCACCCCAGGGACATCCAAGGCACCCACAGCCAGCCCAGCGCAGGAGGGAAATCCATCCACTGTCTCTGGCCATAAGGGAAGCCTCAGGGGCTATTCCGCGGCAACACCAGCGAGGCTGAGGTCGTCACCAGCCACCTCCTCCTGAGTCCAGCGCCCCCAACACTGTCATCAAACCCAAGAAGCCAACAGCCGCAGCTCTGTGGTCACGTTGTGCTCCATCTACACACCTGACTCATCCCATGCGCTAAGAACGCCCCAGCGGAGGGGCCGGGAATCAGTAGACCTTGAAGCAGCC
Source organism: Oryctolagus cuniculus (assembly GCF_051225735.1). Classification (NCBI taxonomy): domain Eukaryota; kingdom Metazoa; phylum Chordata; class Mammalia; order Lagomorpha; family Leporidae; genus Oryctolagus; species Oryctolagus cuniculus. The sequence continues at coordinate 89,486,454 of NC_142882.1, read as the reverse complement.
TGCAGAGGGACGGGGCCTCGGGACTGCCCGGTGGGTGCTTTCTGAAGGTGACCAGAGACCTCATCCGGGCCATAGCACAGAGAGCAGGCTTTCGCAGAGGGCTTGGGAGTCCCCGCCAACCTGCAGTCTCTATTCCAGAGAGGACTTTCTTCCCATAAAGACATCGGCTCTTCCGGAGCAGCGCGGACTATTGGTTGAAACCGCTCTTCGGAAGGAGTCTGCGGCAGATCCTGACCCAGGTTCTCTGCAGTCCAGGACCAAGCTGGGAGGGCGGGGCCTCCCAGACAGAGGGCGGGCCTCCCCCAGACGGAGGGCAGGGCTTCCCCAGACGGAGGGCGGGGCTTCCCCGGTCGGCCCATGCAGGGAGGCGTGGCCAGGGCAGGCGCCCTGAGGCCACTGCGGAAGCCAGGGCCCAGCGGGCCTCCAGGACAGCGTGGACATCGTGTAACACCACATTTCCTGACACTGCTTTGGAAAGCTGTGTGGAAACCTGTGTCACTTTGGAAGTTTGGAATTTTGTAGTTCTTTTTTTTCAAGTGAAAATGGAATGCATTTTTTTGGGGGGGGAAATATTTTCTGTCCACATTCTCTTAGGATTTTTCTCCCCTGCACCTTGGGAAGGAGAAAGGCTGAAGCTGTGGCAGGCTCTCCGAATCGGGAGGACGTTCCCATCGTCAGGACAGTGAATGATCGTGGGTCCATGGGCCTTGTTAGGGGGCACAGTGGGTGCTACTCTGCTTATGTTCTGACCGCAGAGTGTTAGTCCCTCTCTCAGAAGTGAGAAAACACAGCAGGGGGCGTAAATAATCCGTGTTCAAGATGAAATCAGCACGGGTAGCTCAGGCCCTGCCCAACGGTGCCGCCTGGACACGCAGAGGACAATGGAGGCGGGCGTGAGCCTGTGTGGCCGGGCAGGGCTGCCTCTGTCAGGCAGGTGCGTGAGGGCCGGCACCAGTCACGGGCATGGACGTGGACATGGACACAGATATACACATATATGTACATGCACATATACATATACACGTACACAGGTGCGTGAGGGCCGGCACCAGTCAGGGGCATGGACGTGGACATGGACACAGATATACACATATATGTACATGCACATATACATATACATGTACACAGGTGCCTGAGGGCTGGCGCCAGTCAGGGGCATGGACGTGAACACAGACACGGTTATACACATATGTGTACATGCACATATACACATACACATACACAGGTGCGTGAGGGCCGGCACCAGTCACTGGGCATGGACGTGGACACGGACACGGATATACACATACATGCACATATACATATACACGTACAAATGCATGCACACACATATACACACACATACACACATATACACATACACACATATGCACATACACACATATACACACATACATACGTAGACACATACATCACATACATACACACATATACACATACATACATACATATATACACACATACATATACACGCATACATACATACACACATACATACATACACACATATACACATACACACATATGCACATACACACACATATACACACATACATACGTAGACACATACATCACATACATACACACATATACACATACATACATACATATATACACACATACATATACACACATACATACATACACACATACATACATACACGCATACATACATACACACATACATACACAAGCATTCTAAAACCTTTAAATAGCATATAGAATTTACATCAATTCGAATACCACGTAGAATTTACATCCTGACCCTCTGTTTCCCTGATGTGGGTCCTCTCCAAACTCTCGCCCAGTGACACTTCCCAGTGCACACAGAGGAGGACTGCGTCACCCTGGGTGAGTGGCCTGTATTTAGTGGATCCCCGCCGGTCTGCTTCCCAGCACCCCGTCTTCTCCCAGCGGGCTGTGAGCACAGTGGCCAGCGTGGATGGCCAGGATGGAGCTGGGCCTGCGCCCAGCAACGTGGACTCCCAGTGACCACGGCTGAGCTGCCTGTGGCCATCAGCGAGTCCCCAGTCTGCCAGCAGCAAAGACCAACTCCGAGTCCCCCGTGAGCACCCTGGTGGCTGACTGAACACACTGGACCCTCTCTCTCATGGTGTCTTGTTCTTGACTCACTGGACACAGTGGACAGAGGTGTCCTCCCTATGCGTGATGCCGTCCACGCACTTCGCAGAACGCCCGCCCACGGTCACGGCAGCCCACTCGGCTGCCGGGTCGAGAGGCTCACTCACAGCACAGGAAGTGCGGCAGTGGCCCCGCTCACGGATCCGTGTCTCACCACGCCCCGACCGTCCTAAAGGGGCCGCTGGGACGGTGCCTCGGCCTTGGAAGACTCAGTCACAACCCACGCGGCGCGGGATCGGGGCTCCGCAGGGTCCTCCCTCTGCCAGGGCTCATGGATCCAGGGGTCCAGGTGTGGCAGTGGGGTGCAGCACTCGCCACCGCCCCACGTGGTCTGTGGGCACAACTTGTGCTTCCATTCCTGTGCGTTTCTCCTCTGCTGCCGTCATTCCCGGCAGGCGTGATGCTCCCACCAGGAGCCACAGCAGTGGCGGCACTGCCCGGAAGTGAGGACGGCAATGGCGTCACTGCCCGGAAGTGAGGACGGCAATGGTGTCACTGCCCGGAGTGAGGACGGCAATGGCGGCACTGCCCGGAAGTGAGGACGGCAATGGTGTCACTGCCCGGGAGTGAGGATGGCAATGGCGGCACTGCCCGGAAGTGAGGACGGCAATGGCGGCACTGCCCCGGAAGTGAGGATGGCAATGGCGTCACTGCCCGGAAGTGAGGACGGCAATGGCGGCACTGCCCGGAAGTGAGGACGGCAATGGTGGCACTGCCCCGGAAGTGAGGACGGCAATGGCGGCACTGCCCGGAAGTGGGGACGGCAATGGCGGCACTGCCCGGAAGTGAGGACGGCAATGCCGTCACTGCCCCGGAAGTGAGGACGGCAGTGGTGTCACTGCCCCGGAAGTGAGGACGGCAATGGCGTCACTGCCCCGGAAGTGGGGATGGCACCCAAGCACTGCACTCCTCCAACCCTAAGTCAACAGGCAAAGGAGGCAAGGACTCCCAGTGCTGACCCGGAGACTGGCCTGGCTACCCCGGGGAAGGCACCGCCGCCACGATGGCCATCAGGGAGAGCAGTCTCTCAGCCTCCTCAGGCCCTGACCACAACCCAAGCTAAGCAGGGCTGCAAAGGACGCAGGCCATGCATGTGGGGAGCCGCAGCCAGCCTGGGTGCTTGCCAAGGGCGAAGGAGCACAGACTTAGTAGTGGAGGAAGGTCACTGTGGACGGCAGCCACAGCGCACGGCCAGCGACAGAAAACAGAGGCTGTGGTTGTCACCCCCCCATTTGTTCTGTCGTATGTTGTATATATGTATATTTTTTCATGCATATTCATTGATTATATTAACCTAATGTATTTAAAAGATTTATGTATTTATTTATTTGAAAGGTATAACAAAACGGGGGGGGAGAGAGAGAGAGAGAGAGAGAGTCCACCCCCCCCCCCAGATTCTCACAATGGCAGGGGCTGGACCAGCTGAAGTCAGGAGCCAAGAGGTCCATCTGGGTCGCCCATGCAGGCCACAAGGACTCAGGACTGCAGTCCCCACCTGCCGCTGCCCAGGCACGTGAGCAGGAAGCCGGATCAGAAGCGGAGTAGCCGGGATTGACCAGGCAGTCCCGTGTGGGACGCGGCCCAGAGCGGGGCGCGGGGAGGACAGGCTGCGCATGGGGCCGAGAGTCTCCTGGGCACAGAGGCAGTGCTTGGAGCTCGGTCACGGCCGACATTTCACTGGGATGACCCCCATAGACCTGTGCACTTGACGAGACTGTGTGACGGCGATACTGAAATTGCGGCCTGCGGAAGTTTGCGTCGGTAAGGTTGTGCTCACCTGCACCATGGGAGGTCACCACAGTCTGACTCGGCGCCTCGGACAGGTCAGCACAGGCGTGCTCCGGCCTGACGGGGAGGAGAGCAGAGAGCATGCTGGGACGTGCGTGGTGCTCACAGACGGGGCCTTGGCAGGGAGCCTTCCTGTGAGGCCCACATCTGCTCCCATCTCCCAGGGGCCGCCTGCGCGAGGTCTGGCCGCCCGAGTCGCAATCTCAGCTGGAAACTGAGACGCGTGTTCACGGGGAGAGGAGAGTAAATACACGGAGTAGAGTAACCGCCGCAGGCCGCAGCTCAATTGTGTGGTTGGGAGTTACTGGCTGCTCCCCGTGTGATGCTGGGAAAACTGGAGATTCACACGCAGAGGAGGAAGCTGGACTCCATCTCACACGGCCACCGGCTCTGCACGGATCAAAGGCCCAACACAGCACAAACCTCCAGAGAGAACCGAGGGGCACCGCTTCACGACTGGGCTTCAGCGACTTCTTTGATGTCACGAAAAAGCAGAGACAACAAAAGAGAAAAGTGTTAGACGAGACTCCACCAAAACGCAAACCTTGCGTGCATCAGAGACCTGCTGTCAGAGTGAGGAAGCAGCTCAGAGCGCGAGGAGACGTTCCCCAGCCACGCCAAACGGCAAACACGGCATTCACGTCGGACTAGATGAAGGCCCCGCGCACCATGACTGAAACGTCAGGCCGGATGAAAACAACGGGCAGCAGCTGCCCACGGACACCCTCGGGAGCAGACACCGGAGTGGTGAAGGCACACCTCTGCGTGGTAGGATGTTCACCACCGCTCAGCGGTAGGAAGATGCGGATCAGAACCAGGACGGCCAAGCACCGAGCACCTGCTGGGCTGGCTCTGCTCTGAGAACAGAAAGCCCCAAGCGGGGAAGTTGGAAGCCTTGTCTCTGTTCCTGGGAGTGTGAAATGGTGCCGCCCCGTAGGAAGCCGTGTTCTGTACCCTCAAAACATTCAATAGAATCACCCTGCCACCCAGCACTCCCACTTCTGGGAACACGCGGAAGAATGGGGGGGTGGTTTCTAAGAGGTGTTGGCACACTGGTGCCCCTGGCCACATCACTCACATAGCCCAGGGGTGGAAGGCACCCACGCTTGAGTGAACAGTGACATTGACTGCAGCTCGGCCACCGAGACTGACGGTCACACAGGGTGAACGCCGAGGGGCGCCACTCAGAGCAGGCAAGCTCCTGGAGACAGGAAGTGGAAGGGCGGGGCCGGGGCCAGGGTGGGCGTGGGGAGCGCGTGTGGAACCAGCCCTGCATATCTGTGGGGCGTGAAAGTGTGGAGGCAGAGGGGTGATGGCTGCAACCGTCACTGGACCACCCCCTGCAGAAGGGTTGCAGCGGGTGTTCCACGCTTTGTAATGTTACCATCGTGACGGGTTTAACAAGTTACCTGGCCCCGAGGAGAGTGACGGGGGAGCCGAGTTGGCATCAGTGGGGAATCCCGCAAGACTGATTCCTGTAGTGGAGAAACAGCCACTCAGACCCATGGGCGCCGGCAGCTCTGTCTGCTGGGGACAAGCGGGCACTGGAGGCACAGGCCCCTCACAAGCCCCCTGATGAGTCCTCGCTGTTTCAGTGTTGCCTGACAGCAGAAGGATGGCCTGGGAGGGGCTGCCACAGCCTGTCCCAGGCGCTGGCCCAGGAACCCACTCCCATGACCCCACCCCGGTGCCCCAGGCTCCCCCTGCGCTGACATTCCACACCCAGGAGGCCAGAGTTCCTGCCCTGGATTCTCGGGACACAAGGCAGCAGCGTGTGCTCCTCGGGAGGGAGCAGGACCCACGTCGCTTACGACGGGAGCCCTGGCTCATCTGCAGAGGCCCCTGGTTTGCTTCTCCCAGGCAGCCTCGAGAGGCCGCGGGCTTTCTGCTGTGCCTGCTCTCCTCCCTGCTCCCTCCAGGGCTTCCGTCCCCTCTTGAGGCTGGGGGAGGGTGACACACAGAGCCACAGAGGGTGAGTGAGGGCTGTGGGGGGGAGAGGACACGAGCAGGGCCTTGCTCGCAGGGAGCCCTGGTGCCTTGCGGGGTGTCCAGCCACCAGGGCCACCAACACAAGAGGCCGACGTCTGGCGCTGACCCCTGTGTTCTGTTATTAGGGTATCAAAGTCATTTGCAGTGGGAAGTGGGATATGTGTACTAAAAGGAAGACTTTCTCAAACCAATGAAATTTAGTAGAGTTTATTATAACAACAAAAAACAAAACAATGATCCCTGAATCAGGCGGCTCCCCAACCAGAGCAGACTTTGAGAACTGCAACCAACGATGCAGTCAGACGGCACTTACGGAAACGCCAGACATGAGAGACAACTCCAGAGACTGCAGTGAGTGGATCCACTGCCAAGGTGGCCCTGGCTTAGCTGGCTATGGGGCCTTCTGCCACCAACCAGATTCTGCTCCCGGGACTCAGCTTCTGTCGGTCTGGTCTGCGGGGCCCAGGGCAGGTGCCCGGTCCAGATCCGTGGCCTCCCACAAATTTCATTTACAGTGTCTAATGTCTGGAACGAACGAACCACTCACATCAGCGTCACCCAATGCGTCATTCACCACACAGAGCAAGAATTAATAGAGAGAAAAAAAAATTTTTTTGAAGAATACAAAATGAGGACTAGAAAAGGAAGAAGCCACGGCGCGAGGATTCAGACAATGGCAGCCCAGCCTTGGAGAAGGCAGGGCAAGGCGCCAGTCCGTGAGCCCCGGGCTCGCCGTGGGAGCTTGAATCAGGCGGTCCGACGCGTCTGGAGAGCGGGATTCTCCTCCGTGTAAACCAAGACAGCTGCGCCTCTGCCCCTCCCGGCGAGGCTCTGCACGGAGAGGAAGTTTACAGTTTCCTTCCAAGAGTGGTAAGCTTCCACCAGATGCATTGTCATCTAATTGCAGGATGCCGTGGGCAGGGCCGCACGCCGGCAGGCTCGGCTCGAAGCAGCGTTCCCGGTAACACGCAGCAGCGTGGGAAACCCTGCGTCGTCTGGCAGCTGTTCACCGAACTTCAATTTGAGGCTCAACAGAGTCTTAAACATCACTGTGAGTACAAGCAAGTGGTGCCGCACTCGGGCCACATCTGTTTGTGATTTCTCTAACGTGGCCCATAATTCAGGGGGCGCCAGATGGTCCCACAGAGCCTCAGACATCTACGGCCATGGGCACCCCCGTGTCCTCTGGTATCATTCGCGTGTGAGCCCCACGGAGCGGGGCCGGCCGCGGAAGCCTGACCCGCTCAGATCCGCCTGGCGGATTTGGCCAAGGGGAATGCAGAATCCCCACTGAAGTTTGGATTTCGCAGGAACAAGTCATTCTTAGTATAAGGACGCCCCACGCGGTGCTGGGGGCGTGCTTACACCATTTTTTTTATAGTCTTGATCAGAAATTGAGATTGAACTGACTGTCCTGTGTCATCTCTGACCACGCTCCCGTCTGAGATGGCCCAGCCCAGACCAGAGGTGTCGCCAGGCAGAGTCTGCGTGAACGCCCAGGAACGTGCGCGGTGATCACGTCACCAGCAGGGCTGCTCGCCGCCCCCGGGGCCGGGCGGTGCGGGCACAGCTTCTCTTCTGTGTGTGGTGTGTGGCGTGCACACACGGGCATTGCAACTTGAAGAGCGCCACACAGGCAGTGAGCCCTGGAGCTGCCTGGCTGTGCTGAGATCCAGCTGCCCACGGCGGGGACCCCTTGCTTGGGCACTGCCTGGATTGCCTTGTGTCCACCCCCCGGACAGGAGCCAGAGTGGTTCCAGCACAGGTCTTGGTGACCACACAGCAGGATTTGTTAAGAGTGAGGCCATCGCCCCTCGGGCTCACAAGGGAATAAGCTGCTTGCTGTGAGCAGTGCACACAAACACGCGTGAGTCCAGCACGTGGGCGGTGAGGATGATTCCAGCCTGTGCACCGTGCACGCGAAGGCGCCAGCTTTCTCCATCTCCCCAGGGAAGCGGGCGGGTGCCCAGCGGGGGACGTGTTCTCTCCACGCACAGGCCCGCGCGGTCTCAGCCCTGTGCCCTTTGTGGGAAGACTCCCATGCTGCAGCCTGCCTGGTGGAGGCGCACGTGCAGGTGGAACAGGTGCACCCGGAGCGGCACAGCACATGGCCCTCGGGGCTCGGTCCTGCCATCAGAACTCAGCCCTCTCGGGCCCGGGCTGCACGGGCTCGTCCTCCACCCCTCACTGGGCTGTGGTGGGGCCGGACTTCGGTCCCAGGTCTTAGAACGAGGCCTGATGCTTGGAAGAGCTTTTGACAGGCGTACTGCCCCTGGGCAGGACTCTGGCTGCAGCAGCGGGGCCAGGCACCCGTGTGGCTTCTCGCCAACCTGAATTCTCTATCGTCTGGATACAGAGCCATGCAGGTCACTGGTGCTGCGAGGGCCTCCTGGTTACACAGTCTCGGGCAGGGCCCAGACCACACCGATTTTAGAAATTCTGCAGGCATTTCCAGCATCCAGCAGGACCGAGACACACGGGACCAGAAAACATTTCTGTCTGGGTACAAGACGGCCACGGTCGCTTCACGCATTCTGCACCCACACGAGAGGCCCGGCACATGCACGCTCTCACTGGCACCGGCCCTGGTCGCAGGCCCACGGCCAACATTATTGTAACTGAAGACCACGTGGGCCGTGCCTAGAGCTAGTCCTCCGACAGCCCCCAGCCATTGCAGAGGCATGGCCTAGGGGAGGCACGACTCTCAGGACCTGCCCCATCAGATCTGGCTTGGTCCCCCCTTTGTGGATGAGTGCCTACTTGTAGACTTGGGGTCTTCACTGGGCAGATCTGTGGGCATCCCTTGGTCTACCAAGTCCTTTTCCTGTCGCCAGAGCGGCACGGCCCGGGGCCTCTGCTCCAGGGCAAACTGTGCTGGAGACACGGCTCACTTTCCCCCTGTAGAAGAGAAAACACTTCGTCACCCACTGCTAGGCTCACGGATGAGGCCACTGTAACAAAAGACAAACGAGACAAAGCACACAGATGTGTGACTCGCCTGACACGGTTCTCTGCACGGGAGATGAAGATCCGGCAAGAGGGGTGCCAGGCCCGAGGCGCAGTGACAGGCAGGGAGAGGTCTGGTCGGATAAGGAGCCTGGGAGGGGGCCCTGCAGGGCTCGCGGTTCCGATCCTTCTCCCCGGTCCTGGGTCTTCAGAGCCCCATGCGCGTTTCCCCTGGGCCCCGGGGCGTGGCCTGGCGCGCGGGGCTAGGGGAAGGTGGACATGACCTTCCCGCTTCAGCGTGGCCCAGGAGCCACGCTGGGAGGTAGCCCACCCAGACCCCAGCCCCACTCATGGGTTACTTTCACCTCTGCTGGGGCCCCGAGGCCACCGGTCTCGAAGATGTGGTTGGGGCCAGGAAGGCCAGGGTGACAGCCACCCCAAACCCCACTGGCTCCACAGCGGGAGGTCAGTGCAGCCGACAGACTGGGCAGCTTTCGGCAAAGGGCTGATGGTCGGGGGCAGGGACTCCTCTCCTGGGTTCAGGCGGCACAGGCCCGGCTGAGGGCAGATGGCGCTTCCGGAGGGCGGGTCCCATCATAACTGGGACCAGGGACCTCACGGGGTGTTTCCCCCAGCGGTCACCATCAGCATCCCACACCCTGGTACAAGCTTCAAGAATGTGAGACAGACCCCTCTACGCAGGCCCAACAGAGACGACACTAACAAGGGCTTACCAAACCACGCCGCTTCCGCCAAAAGCCCTCTGAGAAACAAACTCAGTTGCCTGTTTTTAGACCCTCTCACCATTCCGCCGTCCAGATCATCAATTAGAAAGAGCTTTTCCCAACCACGCCGTGTGCTGCTGCTTGCCCCCTGGGAGTGGGAGGCAGGGGAGGAGGCGGGGGTTGGAGGCTGAGTCCCTGATGTGTGGCAGCGGAGAGAGCCCCAGGCCCGGGACGAGGTTCCCAGCCTCACCCCAAGACCCCATGGGCTGTGGATCCTGCTGAGTTAGCGCCGCACGTTTGGCTGTACTTTAAAAGGCCCGCACACAGCTCCCCTACCCGTACGACACACCGAGTACCAGGTTCTCGAGTTAGGATCTCGAGCCCTACCTCAGTTTCTGAGACGAGGAAATCAGTCAACGCCACTCAGGTTGGCTCCAGTATTTCCTCCCAGATCCTCCCGTGAGCCCGAAGCTGCTCACATGCCTTGCGTCACCCCAAGTGAGACGCTGGGAGCCGTGCCATGGTGCTTGTGAGCCAGGGCAGGGGCCCTCATTGCCCAGACATCTGTGAACAGTCCAGAACGTCTGCAGGGCCCTGGTCTCCCACCAGTAAGCAGGTACAGTGGGATCGTTCAACTCCCTCTGTCTCGAGATGAGGTTGTTTGCCCCCTAGGCACCGGGCTGGCTGTGAGGGTGTTCTTCTGTCCTGGGTGTGGGGTGGCACACCAGCCTCGGCTTGCTCGGGCCATGATGATCTTCTACGTGGAGGGCGGGGCTAGTGTGAGAGGAGCCACACCGGTGACCTCTGGCCTCCTGGGCCACGGACATGGCAGCTGTGGGTCCTTGTCCAGTCCTAGACACCCTCTCCCTGGCTCTCAGCTGCCCAGGGCAGAGGGCTGGCTTCACGGCCGGGTTGCTGGGCAGGGTCTTCTTGCTGTGTTCTTCAGGAACAGTCCTTCAGCTCTCTCACTACTCTTGCAGGTTGGCAAGTCCGTTCCAGCACAGCTGCTGCCCCTGGGCCTCCCCGTGGCTGGGCTGGGCTCCCTGGTCCTCCATGCACGGCTGTCCAGGAAGCCGGCTCTGGGGAGTGGGCGGCACACCGAGGGGGCTGGGAGAGCCTGGAGCCCGGAGCTTCTCGGCCTTGCTCTGCACAGTCCCCAGGACAGGGGGCCCGGGCCAGGTGGGCGCCAAGCTCCAGGCTTGGCTCCTGGAAGCTGCAGGCCCCACTCAGCGGGTGCCGCTCCCTGGAGTAGAAAGCAATGTCATAGTGTGCCCGTTTGCTGCGAGGGGCCTCACAGATCTGTGGAAAGGCCTCCAGTTGTGCAGCTGGCACTCCCCACGCGGACTCTTACCCGGTGTGACGCTGGGTTCCCGGGGGACACGCCAGCCGTGGCTTCTGCCCTCTGTTTATTTCCATGGTGCTCTTGAAATAAAAAACCGGCACTTAATGACTGTACTGATGGCTGCCCCACAGGGTCTGCTCACTCACCCAGGGCACCCGCAGGTCGGGGCCTCTGCACACCTGCAGGTCGGGCCTCTGCACACCTGCAGGTCAGGGCCTCACACACCCGCAGGTCGGGGCCTCTGCACACCCACAGGTCGGGGCCTCTGCACACCCGCAGGTCAGGGCCTCGCACACCCGCAGGTCAGGGCCTCTGCACACCTGCAGGTCGGGGCCTCTGCACACCTGCAGGTCGGGGCCTCTGCACACCCGCAGGTCGGGGCCTCGCACACCTGCAGGTTGGGGTCGCCGTCTGCTCACTCAGGGCACACCCGCAGGTCGGGGCCTCACACACCTGCAGGTCAGGGCCTCGCACACCTGCAGGTCGGGGCCTCTGCACACCCGCAGGTTGGGGCCTCACACACCCGCAGGTCGGGGCCGCCCCCGCTCTTCCGTGGCTTCGCTCTGCTTCCGCTCTTCCTTGGGGGATGCTTCTCCAGACAGAGCAGGTCAGGGGCCGGGGCCTGGGGGGAGTCGGGGGCAGGACATCCCAGATCTTTTTCCCTAGGACTTCAAGGAGCTTTTTAAAGGAACACCTTTGTTGCAGTGGTGGTGTTAACGTGTCTTCCAAAACCACCGATGGTTTTCCATGTTTTCAAGTAAATTGACCCATATGCTGTCATTCAGCTCTGCTTACGTGAGCTTTAATATGCACTTATGAAAATGCCAAGTACATTCTTAAACCGCTAAATAAGCACCACACCTCACAAATCTAACATGAGTTTCTTAAAGCTCACCACTCACACATTGCACAATCAGGTGTCCTGGTGTCTGGTTCAAGTCCAGGTGCCTCCCTCCCCACCACCCCCCCGTGAGCTTGCTGAAGGGCTCTGACCGCTGCGCTGCTAGCAGAAGGCCCTGTGCCCTGCGCCCTGGTCAAGGTCTTCCTCGCAGTGTTACCCAGTCCTTCGCTTCCTCCCGCATCCTGTTGCCTGAAGTTGTATTTCCAAGGTCAGGGTCATGTCCTGGGGGCCGGCAGTGTGGCACAGCCTGCAGCACAGGCATCCCATGTGGGTGCCAGTTCAAGCCCTGGCTGCTCCACTTCCAATCCAGCTCCCTGCTAATGCACCTTGGAAGGCAGCAGAAGACGGCCCAAGTCCCTGGGCCCCTGCACCCACGTGGGAGGCCTGGAAGAAGCCCCAGGCTCCTGGCTTTGGCCTGGCTCAGACCTAGTTGTTGCAGCCATCTGGGGAGGGAACCAGTTTACAGAAGATCTCTCTGTCTTTCCTCCTCTTTCTCTCTAACTCTGCCTTTCAAGCAAATAAATCAATATGTTTAAACACAGGTTATGAGCTGGCTGATTTGTTCCCTTGGGTCTGTGGCAGGACGACCTCCTGGCTCCATCTTCCCCTCTGCACCGGCCAGCTGGATTCCCCTCCATGACATTGACCCTGGGCTGCAGGAGTGAGGTTGACCCTACCCTGGACTCGTGGACTTTGCTGGTCCTGGCGACCTCATTCAGTGTCCATGTGCTACCCTCCCTGTCTGTCACCGGGATTCTTGGATTTTCATACTCATCACTGTTTCTGTCGCTCAGATTATCCCATTTTGAGCACAGTCGTCCCTGCAAGCCGATTCCTTTGTTCTCTGCCCTTGCAGGCCGGACAGCTGCCTGGTTTTCCTCCAACCAAATAATAAAATTAAATTAAAAAGTCTTGGGGCCTGCACGGTGGCGTAACAGGTAAAGCCGCCACCTGCAGCACCAGCCTCCCATCCAGGCGCCAGTTTGAGTCCCAGCTGCTCTGCTTCCAATCCAGCTCCCTGCTGCAGGCCTGGGAAGGCAGGAGAAGATGACCCAACGCCGCGGGCCCCTGCACCCACGTGGGAGACCTGGGAGAAGCTCCTGGCTCCTGGCTTTGGGTCTGCCCAGCCCTGGCTGTTGCAGCCAACTGGGGAAGTGAACCACTGGATGGAAGACTCTCTCTCTCTCTCTCTCCCCCTCTCTCTCTCTGTCTCTGTCTCTCTCCTCTCTCCCTCTCTTGCCCTTTCTCTTCCTCTAACTCTGCCTTTCTAACAAATCTTTGGGAATAGACATTCACCTTAGAGGCCCCAGGGTCGTGCCGTGTCTTTCCTTCTGAGTTTCTGGAAACGGTCGCCGTTGCTGTCGTGGCCGTGCACTAAGTAGTCAGAGCTTCTTCCCGCCATCCTTGCTAACCAGCGTCCTCTCAGCTTGCTGCTGACTTTGAACAGCTTTTTTATTAATTAATGTTATTTTTATTCAAGAACAGAGAGGTCAGAAGAGACTAAGAGAGACAGAGACAGACAGAAATCTACCTTGGCTGATTCACTCCCCAAACCCCACAGGGGTTGGGCCTGGGCCAGGCTGACGCCAGGAGCCAGGAACTCAGTCTGGGCCTTCCCCGTGCCTGCAGGGCCCCACTCCTGAGTCATCACCCGCTGCCTTCCAGGGATGTGGGCAACCCGAGCGCTGTCTTAACAGCGAGGCTGAAGGCCGCCCCAGCACCTTCTTGTGTTTGTCTGCGTTTACCATCGTCCGCGTGGGACTCGTGTTCCCGTGTGTGGCACGGCTCCGTGGGACTCTGTGGGACTGCTTGCTGGCTTGCTTGCTTTCTCACTGTTGAAATTGCTGGGTTCTTTGTATGCCCTCGGTATGGCTCCCTCACCAGGCGTATGGCCTCCGGCTGCTTTCTCCCTGTCTGTCCCGTCTGTCTAAGCCTCTCAGAAGCCCTTTAGACTCAGAGGGAAATCACGTGAAGTCCTCGTGGAGCCACACCAGGCCCCCCAGGCGTTGGCGCTGTGGCGGCCTGCACACTTGTCACAAGTCACACACCAACGTTAGACGCGGCTGATTCAACTCCTCCTGTATTCCGGTTTGCTCTGTGTTCCGGTTACGCACTCGCCGTCCCAGACCTTAGCCAAGCCCTCACCTCGCGCTTCGCTGCATCCTTAGCCTCTCCTGGCTCCCACGTGCCCAGACTTGGCTTGGTTTTGGCCATCTCGACAGCTCTGAGGGGCTCAGCAGACTGCTCCCCCACCGGGCTTTCTCTGCGGCCGGACTGGGTGTGGGATTTCCGTCCCCTCAAGGGCGCTGGCGCAGTCCTGCCCACGACTGCCTGGAGCTGGTGCAGCCTCACAGGTAGGGGCAGAGGCCGCCCTGGGACGCTGACTCTGGTCACCAAAATCCTTCCGCTCCCCGGGGTTGGGCTGATGTCCCCGGCTCAAGCCCCAACCCTGTGGTCACGTGACAGAGCCAGGGGACCCTGCCAGGAGTTGCTGCATGGGCATCAAGTCAGGCGCTGCCCAGGACCCCAGCAGCACCAACCAAGACACACCTGTCGCTCAGGATTGAAGGCTTTGGGAGAGTCCCCCCAGGACCACGGGTGGAGGCCAGCCAGGTGCTTTATCAAACAGGTGCATCCTGTCACTGTACCCGATTGCGACTGACCCAGCACAGGGGGCCGCACGACCACTTGCTTTTCTGCTGTGTGGGGTCCTTACCTTTCCTGCTACCCTTGTTTATTTATTTATTTGCTCATTTGTTTACATGCATGGGGGCTCATGGGTGTTTATTTTATACTTTGGCTTATAATCCGATGCTATTTTGTTTACTCTGTGGTCAGATTCTTTCAGTCTGGGCCTCTGGGAGACCTTTCTGAGGCTCCTGGGTCCCTCTGGCACACACATCCTCATCGCTGTGGAATTGTTTTTGGAGGGAGGGAAACTCTCCTAGGAACACAAGGTGCTCCGGGCTGCTCCTGGGTGCTTCCTGTACTCCCTTGATGCCGTCTGTCAGACAAAAGTGATAGCAAAGGGGCTTGGGGGCCTGGGTATGCTCGTGGCTGTGGGCGTGTCCTTGTCCTAGTTCCTGCAGCCGATGGGGCGTGGCTACCGCCAGCATCCGTGCGTGGACGCCTACATGCGCACTAAGCTAAACGTGAACTCACGCTGACATATCCAGGTCTGGTCCATGGACACTTCCCAGCCCCTGCCCCTGCCCACCTGTACGCCACACTGCAGGGCTGAGGAGCCAGGCCCCCTCATCACCTGTCGTCGTCCACCCACTCGACTGTCCACCTCCGGTTGTGCGCAGAGGCCCGGCGCTGCAGTGCCAGGGTTCCGTGCCCAGCTCCAGCTCCTCACTCCAGCTTCCTGCTACTGTGCGCCCGGAGGCAGACCTGCTGCTGGCTCAGGGGGCCACATCGCTGCCCCCCAGGCGGGAGGTCTGAATCGAGGTCCTTGCTCCGGGCTCAGCCCCCACCCCCATCTCCAAGCTGTGGGCACTTGGGGAGTAAAACATGAGACTTCTCTCATCCTGTCTGTCCGTGTGTCTGCGTCTCTTTGTGTCTGCTTCTCAAATAAACTGAAAAACTTTTTAAAAAGACAATATAAAATTTAAAAATCCATAAACTTTTCAATGGTTCAAGAGTAATTTTTTAATTAGTTGGTGTTTGGAAAATTCTGGTTCGTGTGTGGGCGGTCTCAGAGTTGTGTCTGCTGGCTGAGACCGAGTAAGACATGGCTTTGTGGACGGTGTTTACACTCCTCCCCGAGCACTCGAATCCCACACGGATCCCAGGGGGAAACCCGGCTCGCTGGGGGAACACAAGAACTCCCAAGTCTAAGTTGAAATTGGTTTTGGGGGTCAAGGTTGTGGAGAGAAAGAGGAAACCGCCCCACAGCGGTTCGGGGCTGAGCTCCTGTGCCCCGTGTCGGGGACCACCCAGCAGATCCCACCCGACTGCCCCGGTTGGACCACTCCCGTCTTGTGGTCAGCATGGGACATCTCCCGAGCCTCGCGTCCCTCGGCTTCCAAAGTAACGGCACTGGGCCCCGGGGTGCATCAGCTGCTTCCTGGTTGTGTCCCCGTTTCCCACCCGGGCTCTGCCGGGCTCTTGAATGATCACCAGCTACCCAGAGAGCCGCCATGAGCTTGAGCTCGGGCATCGTCTGGAGCAGCCGCAGAGCCACAGGGAGTGAACGGCAGCGTGGCCCCGGGGTTCCGGGCCTGCCCTTCCTGGGAGGTGTGAGCGAGGGGACGGAGGACGCAGTCTGCAAGAGATCTGGGCGCCACGGGGACCCGTGCAGCACAGCCCGGAGCCGGGGTGGACTCTGAGTAGGTCCTGGTGACGTGGCGCCTCGCGGTCTTGTGCAACGCAGCCCCTTGCCTGCAGGAAGATGAGAGGAAGCTACTGCAATGCACACAAGCGCTTTCTCCTCTTGATTTTCTTCTAGCCCAGTCCTAGGCAGACTTTGCTTAACTAAAAGATTTCTGTTGGTTTGTTTAAGATGTTCCTGTTTAATAGTGTCTTCCCCAAGATAAACAACAATAAACAAAAAAATAACAAAAACACTATTGTCAGTTTTCTTGCACACAATACAGGCAGCAGCCACACATCATTTAATGACGGGAATAAGTCCAGATTAGCAGGCAAGGTGGGGGCGCCATAAGGAAATTGATCATTTTTCCAAAGGACACAATAGATATTTTTTTTTTTTTTTGACAGGCAGAGTGGACAGTGAGAGAGAGAGGCAGAGAGAAAGGTCTTCCTTTGCCGTTGGTTCACCCTCCAATGGCCACCGCGGCCGGCGCACCGCGCTGATCCGATGGCAGGAGATAGGTACTTATCCTGGTCTCCCATGGGGTGCAGGGCCCAAGCACTTGGGCCATCCTCCACTGCACTCCCGGGCCACAGCAGAGAGCTGGCCTGGAAGAGGGGCAACCGGGACAGAATCCGGTGCCCCGACCGGGACTAGAACCCAGTGTGCCGGCGCCGCAGGCGGAGGATTAGCCTAGTGAGCCACGGCACCGGCCACAAAAAAGATTTAACTAATTTATTTATTTGAGAGGCAGAGTTACAGACACACAAACACACACACACACACACATACACAGAAAGGTCCTCCATCTGCTGGTTCACCCCCTAAGTGGCCACACAGCCACTGGTTTACTCCCCAGTGGCAGAGCTGGGCCGATCTGAAGCCAGGAGCCAGGAGCGTCCTCCAGGTCTCCCATGTGGTTGTCGGGACCCAAGCACTCGGGCCATCTTCTGCTGCTGTCCCAGGCCATTAGCAGGGAGCTGGAGGGGAAGTGGAGCAGCTGGGACTTGAACCGGCACCCACATGAGATACCGGCACTGCAGGTAGAAGCTTAACCCACTACACCACAGCGCTGGCCCACAATAGAGATTCTTAAATGCGCCACATAAACCGCAGCCTATTGACCCTTTTTCTGTGGTAAGTGGTGATGCAGACTGCTAAGAAGAGCCATAGGAACCTGTGAAGCAAACCGTGGAGCACCTTCCCGGCACAGCTGGGTTTTAGCAGGGTGGGGACGTTTGGCTCCGCACCAGGCTGGTCCTTGGGGAGCAGCCTGTGCTGCCGAGTGCGGGGACTCACGCCTCCTGTCCAGCTGTGTCTGGGCGCCTGTTTTTATCTTTTTTGCCACCCGGGATCCAGTGCACAGTGGACACCTAGAAATCCTTGGAAGATGCGTCCTGAGCCTCTCTTGCAGACTCTGGGCTTGTCGCCTGTGGATTTGGTGTCTTGCTCACTTCCCCGAGAAGGGAGCGGGCGCGGCTCCAGGCTGTGTTGGCGGCCTCATGCACAGCTCCCAGCACCTGCATGCAGTAAGGACGGGTGTGGGCCTCCTAGGTGGTGATTTGCTTTGTCAGGCTGCTAATTCACTGACGAGGCCTGAAGATCAAGTGACTGCGCGAATACTGCACGGAGTCCGTGCCATCAGAAACGGCGTCAGCACCTCTCATGCCGGGGGTGCCAGGTGCTTACACCTCTGAGTGCGTGAAAGTTAACTTTGTGATCATTGAATTGCTACCTGTTCTGCCTTTTTGGAAAATATTAGGACTCACTTCCACCCAGGGGAAAATTCTACAAACGTTTGGCACATGCGTGCTAACAGTCAGTCTTTATGGATGAATGATGGAATGAACCGCACACCCAGGGTCCGCTCACTGTCGTCATGCTCACCGGTGTGGAGAGGACGCCTGGTTGTTTCCAGCCGGGGTAGGCAGGGCACTGCCACGGACTTGGAGAGTTCCCACGCGGGGGGACCTGGGCTGGTTGTCCGGGTGTTGCAGCCTGTGGTGGGTTTGGCATCTGGAAGCAATGATGCGGTTGTGGGGAGATGGGGAGCTGTGAACTGGAGGCGCAGCTGTGCACCCGAGAGGGGACACCCAGAGCCAGGGAGCACTCGGCGGACGGGCGCGGAGCACCCGGGACAAAGGTGTGCGGGATGACAGTGACCCCGGGGACACAAGTCACACTGGGAGAGGAGAGGAAGCAACGGCGGCCACAGCCACGGCCGGCGTGGAACCGAAATGCTTTCCAGTACCCGGTCAACAAGAACGATGTGACGTCTTCCTGTGGAACCCGCTGTGTTTAGCAGGGTGACACGGACACAGAGCAGGGCAGCAAGGCACAGAAATTCACAACCAGGGGAGAAAACCAGGGCCGCCCTGGTCCCCTGAGGAATGCTGCCCCCACCGCCCAGTCTGGGGGGGTTCTCAGACCACTGAGGAGTGCTGCCCCCACTGCCCAGTCTGGGGGGTCTCTCAGACCACTGAGGAGTGCTGCCCCCACCCCCAGTCTGGGGGGGCTCTTAGACCACTGAGGAGTGCTGCCCCCACCCCCAGTCTGGGGGGGCTATCAGACCACTGAGGAGTGCTGCCCCCACCTCCAGTCTGGGGGGGCTATCAGACCACTGAGGAGTGCTGCCCCCACCCCCAGTCTGGGGGGGTTCTCAGACCACTGAGGAGTGCTGCCCCCACCTCCAGTCTGGGGGGGTTCTCAGACCACTGAGGAGTGCTGCCCCCACCCCCAGTCTGGGGGGGCTCTCAGACCACTGAGGAGTGCTGCCCCCACCCCCAGTCTGGGGGGGCTATCAGACCACTGAGGAGTGCTGCCCCCACTGCCCAGTCTGGGGGGGGCTATCAGACCACTGAGGAGTGCTGCCCCCACCACCCAGTCTGGGGGGCTCTCAGACCACTGAGGAGTGCTGCCCCCACCGCCCAGTCTGGGGGGATTTCTCAGACCACTAAGATCACAGCGCCAGGCAAAGGCACCGTATTCTTCTCTACGCTCGGATTCTGACGGCTCTTCTCACACTCTACATCACCAGTTTCCAAGAGAAAAACATTAAGTAGTCCGTCTGGTTGGATGCACTCTTAGCTATGGTTTACATAGAGTGTTTAAGAACATATAGCTTAGCCTTTGGGGACAATGATCAGTTTCTTCATGGTGCCTCCGCCCCACCTGCCAGCCCTTCGCTGAGGACGAAACAGGTTCTCTTCACAACCGGAGAGAGGAGAGCCACTGGGCCCGGAACCTCCCGCGGACTCCGGGACGTGGGCGGTGCTGTTTGCACCTGGGCCTGGGAGAGGCCATCGGTGTTCAGGGAAAAGCTGTTAACGGGCAAACGTAAGAACTGCATTGCTTGCCACTGGCATGCCCTGGCTCCAAGTCTCACAGGCCACAGGCCTATTACTGCTGTCCACAGAGACTCAAGGGCCCCCT
Source organism: Oryctolagus cuniculus (assembly GCF_051225735.1). Classification (NCBI taxonomy): domain Eukaryota; kingdom Metazoa; phylum Chordata; class Mammalia; order Lagomorpha; family Leporidae; genus Oryctolagus; species Oryctolagus cuniculus. Next base: position 89,466,874 of record NC_142882.1, on the reverse strand, counting down.
GAGGCCTCTGTCCAGCTGCTGGCCCACAGAGCACCTCCACCCAGTCGTCTTCAACAGATGTGCACGGGAGGCTTCCTGGGGGCTGAGTGGCGTGTGTGTGTGTGTATGTGTGTGTGTTTCAAGATTTATTTATTTGAAAGTCAGAGTTACATAGAGAGAGAAGGAGAGGCAGAGAGAGAGAGGTCTTACATCCACTGGTTCACTCCCCAGTTGGCCACAATGGCCGGAGCTGAGCCGATCCAAAGCCAGGAGCCAGGAGCTTCTTCTGGGTCTCCCACGTGGGTGCAGGGCCCCAAGGACTTGGGCCATCTTCCACTGCTTTCCCAGGCCATAGCAGAGAGCTGGATCAGAAGTGGAGCATCTGGGACTTGAACAGGCGCCCATACGGGATGCTGGCATTGCAGGCAGCGGCTTTACCTGCTATGCCACAGCACCGGCCCCGGTACTGAGTTTTGTTAGTGGAAGCTGAGATGGGCTGGAGAACATCAAAGTTGGGACTCCATGGGAAAATCACCCTCATTTCTCTCACGCGTACCCTTCCCCAAGCTCAACCTGAGGACGAGGTGACTTCGGGGTCCTGCGTAGTTTCTCATTCTCCTTCCTGGGCTGCTCTGCCCCAGGGCTCACGGCGGGGGGTGGGGGGGCAGGGTCCTGGTTCCTCTGCTCAGGCTGCAATCCTGTCATGGAGGCGTCCCCGTTAGAATGCACTCTTCACACTTTGGTGACTTGGAAAAAGCCACGCTTGGTATGCAACATGTTAAAGAGGAAGACGTGCCTTTAAATAAAACTCTCCAAAGACAGCCATCTATTTGCAAGTTTATTGTTCTGCACAATTCTATTGCAATCCTCAGTGTAGGAGGCGAGGGATCAGGGTTCCAGCTGCCACAGAAGAGCTGGTCACCTCTGTCCCACGGCCAGCATGGGCCCCAGTACCAGCACGCGGTCCTCGCTCTGCGATGCCGTCAGACGTCTGCACAGCTCTCGGGAGGGTCAGCATCTGGCTCCGGGCGAGAGGACCAGGCCGCCTCCCCGGGCCTTCGATTTGACCTCCCTCTTGCACTGATTGCTTTGCATTATCTCGTCAGCTCTTCAATGTGTTTGGACAGATTTCTAAAAATACCATTCCTGCCATTCCTCAGTGGGAGGGTTTCTAAGAACCGTGCAGGCATCCACTACTAGAAGACACATTCCCATTTTAGAAGTAATATTTATTGAATGTCTGCTATGATCCAGACAACAAAAACAAACAACCAAAACCCAGATGGAGTTGTTATGATTTGAAGAGGATTCGGGTCTCCAAGCTCATGTCGATGTTTAAACCTCAAAGTCTCATGTTAACGGTTAATGGATTAATGGATTCCTGTTAATGGTTGATGGATTCAGGGTGGAAACGTGACCTAACCCAGGCATCTGGGAGACCAGCCCAGTGGGCGGTTTCGCAGCACTGGGGCCTTGTCCTGGGAAGGTAGCTCTCGTGAGAAGGCTGGCCTCACAGCCCGAGTGCTTTCCGGCTCTGCCTCGTGGCTTGCACTGAGTTGTCAGCCATGATCCCTGGGGTCTCTAGATGCCTGAACCAACGGCTGCCTCAGCGTGGTCTGCGCACGTCCAAACCGCCAAGCTGAGAGCTCCCCGCTTCCTGCCTAAGCAGCTCCTCCCGGGCACGTTAGTTAAAGCTGACAACACAGGTCCGAGCCGCATGGCCCTTGCTTCCTGCGGGAAAGGCAGAAGTACCGCCAGAGGTGCGTGCAGGCTGGAGGTGGTGCCGGCTGGAGGTGGGACTTCCAGCACGGTGGGACTTTGCCCGTGCTGGTCAAGATGAGCAGAGACCGTCTGAGCCGTTTGGAGACTGACAAAGAGTTCTCATCAGTTTGACAGGCGTTTCTTTCAGCAGAGGCTAAAGGTGGGAACCTGTTACGATATGGGATGCTCCGACAGAAAGCCTGAGATAGCGGGGCCCCCACTGGCACGGGCAGGAGCTGTCCCAGGAGGCTCGGCAGCTCCCTGGTATGGAAGGCTCCTTCCAGCTGGCTTTGGTAGGCCATGAACATTTGGGGGTCCCCTTCCCACAGTTCTCTGCTGGAGAAAGCCTCGTGGGGGTGGAGGGGCAGCCGGCGCCCTTGCACACTTCTGTAGCTCCTCACTACAGACCAGATCCGAGCAGGAAGCCGGCAGAGTGAGACCCCGTCCTGCCCCACTCGCGGCTGCACGAGAGCTGCTCCTGTGAGGAGGCCTAGACTTAGGGCCTTTCCTGGGTAGGCTCTGCAGCAGCTAAAACCTGGCGGATCTCGTCCTCTGCTGCTGTGGGCCTTGGGCCATCTACACTGGCGGTGGCGGCCACAGGGCGATGGCATCGTCTGTCTCCGACACAGTGCCTGCTCTGTCAGCAGAAGTCCAGGAGAGGCAGGCAGAGAGAAATGAGCGCCCCGTTTCCCCAAGCCACTGTTCTGCTGGGGCCTGCCTTCGTGTGGGTCACGGCACGGAGAAACCAGCCAGCGGCCAGTGAAGACCAGCGGTCGGATCAACTGGAAGCTGAACGAGGAAACCAGGGAAAGACGGCGTCCAGTATCAGGGTTTGACAAGAGCCCCCCCCCCCCCCAGTCCGGGTGCTGTAGACTCAGTTCCCAGGTGTGTATGTTAATGCTGTTGGAGGTGGGATCTCGGGGCAGTGAACAGGATTGGATGAGGGAATCAGAGCTTCTGATAACGGCATCAGTGACTGCAGGAAGAGGAACAGTGAGCCACGCTAGTGCACCGCTGTCTCATCATGGGTGCCCTGCACCCTGTCACCGTGCAGCAAGAAGGGCCTTGCCAGGTGCTGCTGCTGCCCTCCCGAGCGTCGCAGCCCCAGAACCATGAGGGAAACAGCCTTGTGTTCTTTACGCACCCCTGGGCTGTGGGATGCAGTTACAGCAACAGGCGGTGGAGAAGACCCCTCCGTAGACACAGGACCCCCTGCCCAGGGCAGCGTGTGCGTGCGTGCCCACAGCTGCGCCCTCCCGGGAGCACAGGAGAGGGAGCGCAGGATTGCAAGTCACGGGGTGAACGTGGGTCACACGGAATCCCTGAACCTCACAGGGGCCCCCGTGTAATGACGTCAGGAGAGTGGAAGGGCAGCCGGAGCGGCGGCCGAGCCCGGAGTCGGCTCGGGGCTGAGTTCCCAGGGAGGCGGCAAGGAGGCCCGGGACGAAACCTATGGCAGACGCCAGCGAGCCCGACCCCCCAACCCCCACCACATGCTCGTCAAACCTGGTAGCACTGACGTCACTGCGGGTTACCCAACGCATCGCCCGGGGGTTCAACAAATGACGGCAGGGCCTGCGGAGGAAAGCCGGGAAAAGCAGCCTGAACGCCAGCAGAGCCAGCGTCAGATCCCGCGTCTGATGGGCAGCGGATTTCGGGGGTTCCTTCCGGGGAATGGGGTGGGGAAGGGGGGGCTCGCACACAGCGCCCAGGGAGGAGCCGCTGGAAACAACGCCAGCCCCTGGGGAAGCCCGAGAGCAGCCATGAAAACAGCCGTGGTGGGCTCTCAGTGGCCTGCAAAGGTGAGAAAGGAGCCCGTGCTCTCAAACTGAAACACAGGAAGAACTGAACACACACACACGCACGCACACACACATGCACGCACACACACATTACACACACCCACGCACACACGCGCGCACACACACACTGAAATGGAATATTCAAGAACAGTAGACTACTGGAATAGAGAGAAGATAGAGCAAGGAAATATGTGGAGAGGGAGTGACCAAGAACTTTGCAAGTTTGCTGATGGCTGATGGCTACCAAATTACATATGGAAAAGTTCAAGTTCAATACCTAGGTATAGCACATCCCTAAACAGAAGTGTTCGGGGCTGAGCCCCTGTTCTAGGCCCCAACAGAGCAAACCAAAGTACTTTGTAGATATTGGCGCCCACATTCCAAGGTTTACACGGACAAGGAGAAGACCCCGCACAGCCAGGACAGCCTGGAGGAGCCGGAGTCACGGGACTGACGTTACCCAGCAAGACTCAGGAGGTGGTCACCAGGGCCGACGCAGCAGCGACGACCCCTGGGTGGGAAACGGACCTCCCCTGCAGCTGGGACACAGGCAGGATCGGCAGGGGCCCAGCTCCTGCGCAGGGACAGAACTCTCTCCTGTCCCGAGTGCGCGGCCGAGTTCCCGGGAGCCTGCGGCACGTGCGGACGCAGCGCGTCTTCACGGTGCTGCAGGTCTCAGCCTCCCCATGCCCTCTCACCTGTTCCACACCCACGGTGCCCGTGGCCTTTGTCCACCTCCGCAGGCGTGGCTGCCTCGCTGCCTTCTGCCTGCCCCTGGCCTGCTCTTCCTCCGCTGGGCCCAGTCAGAGCCGCTGTTCTTTGCTGCTTTGTCTCTGAGTGGAACTGAGATTCCCTCCCGCGAGCTTTCCTGCAGTGTCGCGAGTGGATCAGTCTTCCCGTGTCTTGAGTGCCTTGAGTCATGACATGTCATTTACTGTCATATCCTTGAAGTGTTGACGGGCACAGGAGACAGCAGAAATGACCGACTCGCGGCGACAACCGTGTGCTGGAAACACGGGGAGGAGTCGGTAAGTGCTTTGTGCCGTGGGGATGAGGCAGGCCACTTAGGAAACATCTATTAGATATTTATTCTGTGCCAGGCACAGAGCCAGGAAGACATCAGGTGTGATCCGTCCCTCGTGGGGCATGGTGGGAGGTGAGTCAGACATCACCTCCTTCGACAGACACCCCGTGAGCGCCCGGGGTTAGGGACGCTGCCCCGGAGTCGGGAGATCACAAGCCTCCTCACACCAGAGGTGAGACTTACGGTGGCCCTGCTGTGCTTGGAGGAGTTTCAGGGAGGGCCCTTTCCCCATTGTTTGGTTTGTTTGTTTAGATTCAGAATGAATGGAGACAGGGTTTGGGATGGCCTTGGAGAACAATGAGAGATGTGGCTGGCCCTCGTCCAGGCCAGACCGGCGCGGGGTTGGGCCAGCGTCCAGTGGCCTGCAAGTGTTAGAATGGGAGGACATGTGGCCGTGGGAGGCAGGAAGCCCGAGCCTGACCGTGAGCCATCGGCCGACTGCGGTCTGGGGGCCCAGGCGCGCCATGGTGAAGCAGAATCAGCTCTTATTAGACGGACAAACATGAAACACTTGTCCTGAGTAATCGGCGTCTAGAATCACCTTGGCCAAGCACACTATAAAGTCACCTTGAACATGAACACGGAAGTGAGCACCTTCAGGAAAAACCACTGACGTCCACGTCTGGGTGGACGCTTGCCCGCGATCATTGGAAGGCGTCGCCCGAAGGAAGAGCGAACGCCAGGGCAGTGAGACTTCGTCTCGAGGACATGCTGGTCTTCATGACGTCCTGTTGCTGCTCATGGAAGATAACGGCTCTGCCCCGTCAGGGCCAGTGCCTGTACCAGCAGGTGGCCGTCATCGCCACCCAGGGAACGGGATGTTCTATTCTGCTTGCTTCAGGTAGCGTCTCTACATCAGTGCGTGGAGCAGATACAGGAGGAGGGCGTCTAACCCAAGGCCAGCAGCTTGTTCACATCGCAGGGACAAGGTGCTGTCGGGTGGACGATGACCCTGCAGCTCAGTGCCGTCCCCGGGACACAAGGCCGCAGCCCTTCCAGACCGCTCCGTCCCCTGCACCCACAGCCACGTCCCTACGAGTCACGGTTGATGTAAAAGTGTGATTACAAAAAAACAGTGGAGGTGCAAAACCGTCTAACATGAGATCCTGAGAGAAGGGGTCTGTGCTGGCACAGGTGCTGGTGAATCATAAACTCAATTTTTGGATGAGATTTCATGTACATCTCTCATGGTTATTTCTTCTGAATGCCTACGAGTGTGAGGCCCAGGGACCCGAGAACAGACCTGCTCCTCAAGCCTTCCTCACCTTTGCTGTGAGGAGCCTTGGCTTGGGGGGCCTGGATTTGCTGATCTTGTTGTCTCGTGCATTGGATCAGGTACGTGGGCCAATGCCACCCCTGTGGGAGACCCGGATGGAGCTCCAGGCTCCTGACTTCAGTTAGGCCCAGCCCTGGCTGTTGCAGCCATTTGGAGAGCAAATCCCCACATGGAAGGTATCTTTAACTGTCTCTCTGTCTCTCTCTCTCTCTGTCTCTCTCTCTCTCTCTCTCTCTCTCTGATGCTTTGCCTTTAAAATAAATAGAAACTTTATGTAAATAAATAAATCTTTAGAAATGGGAGTTGGGGCTGGCTCTGTGGTGCAGTGACTTAAAGCCCCAGCCAGCTGTGCTGGCATCTCGTATGAGCGCCGGTTCGGGTCCCGGCTGCTCCTCTTCCGATCCAGCTCTCTGCTCTGGCCTGGGAAAGCAGTGGAAGGTGGCCCAAGTCCTAGGGCCCTGCACCCACGAGGGAGACCCGGAAGAAGCTCCTGGCTCCTGGCTTCGGATCAGCTCAGCTCTGGCTGTTGTAGTCATTTGGAGAGCGAACCAGCAGAATGGAAAAAGTTTTCTCTCTGGCTCTACCTCTCTCTGTAATTCTGTCTTTCAAATAAATATAAATAATTCTTTAAAAAAAAGAAATGGTAGCTTTATGGTATTTGTAACTTTTATTTGTCAGTTTTAGGCAAACTCAAACTGCCTGTGGTCGGCCGTGTCCAGGCTTTCGCCCTGGTGGGTGCTCTCTGGAAGCTGCGCCCACTTCAGGGTCATTCTGCGTAGCTCAGATTCATCACTGAGCACCAGTAGAGATGCCGTGTGCATTCCCTCACCTCCATTCTGTTCCAGGTTTTTCAAGGGGCACCCAAGTAGCTATGTGGCAGGGTTACCGCACACTGGCGCCAGGCTTGTCTGAGTCGGGTGAGGCACAGCTGTCCCTCACACTCAGGTCCCATGACACCGACCACGGGCAGCAAGGGACCACAGCAGCCTAGGTGTCACAGCGAACCGGCCCCCTGGGGTTCACAAAGCTGCCGGGGGGTGGGTGGCAGCCCAGTGGCACGAGCCACCCTCCCGGCACAGATCCGGGTCCCTGAAGTGCAGCGGCCCCAGCTCTGTGCTCCAAGGTCCAGGGCCGGGCTGACGCAGGTGGGGGTGGGGAGGGCCACCCTGCCGGCTCCCACTCATCTCAGGGTGCTGCTCTCCCAGAAAACTCTGCTGTCGTTCTTGGGGACTTGAGGCCAGAAGGAAGGGGGGGCCCGGTCGGTACAAGGTCCCGGGAGTCTGCCCGGCACCAAGCTTTCCGTGGTCCACACAAACCAGTAGCGTCACGGGTCCGTTCTGAGTCAGCAGGATTTTAAGGTTCTAAAACTTCTCACTCCGAGTAGGCCGCTTGTTAGTGTGCCTGGCCCTGGGACCCGTGCTCCCCCACTCCGTGTCCTGTCATTCTTCCTCTGTGACTGTTACGTGCCACCTTCACTGTTACATGGCTACACTGTTTCCTTTAGAATAAGAAGAAGAGAGAGGAGGAGGAGGAGGAGGAGGAGGAAGGGGAGGGAGAAGGGGGAGGGGCCAGCATTGGGGCACAGCGGGTGAGACACCACCTGCAACGCTGGCACCCTGTACTGCCCATACTGGCACTGGCTTGAGTCCTGGCTGCTCCAATTCCTATCCGGCTTCCTGCTAATGCACTTGGGAAAGCAGCAGAAGAAGGCCCAAGCACTTGGGCCCCTGCACCCACGTGGGAGACCCGGATGAGGCTCCCAGCTCTTGGCTTTGGCCCGGCCCAACCCTGGGCATTGTGACCATTTGGGAAGTGAACCAGCAGATGGAAGATCTCTCTCTCTCTCTGTAACTCTGTCTTTCAAATAAATAAATAAGTCTAAAAAAGTCTGTTAATCTTGGAGTGATGTCCAAATGGAGAAAACTAGGAACAAATCCCAAAAGTGACCGTCAGTCCTCACAGAGCAACCCCCGCCCAGAGGGCCAGCAGCCAGTGCCCTGCCAGAGCGTGGGAGCCCCCGGCCCTGTGAGATTCCCTAACCACCACCTCTTCTGGTCTGAGAGCCATCTCAGTAGTTCAGGTTTCTTGTTTTTAAAGTGCATTTCCGTTGAGTAATGCAGAGTGCCTTATTTGTGTCATGTCTGTGAGTCTCATCTCAATTATCCCACATCAAGGAGTTCTCCTCGCTTTTACGAGTGGGTGCTCCCCCATTGCACAACCACAGTGTGTTCTGCCTTCTGTAAATGTCTGTGTGCCCCTGGCTTCAGTCCAGCGCTGGGCTCTTACCAACACCACTTCAGGTCACATAGTTTTTACGTGTTTCTTGACGCAAATGCGCACGTGTTTCTCTTGGGAAACTCGCCTCCTGGAAGTGGAATTGTGGGTCTCCAGAAATGTGGACACTGACATCTAATTCCTTTCCACAGGTGCCCCACAGATAATTAAGACTAATTAAGACTCTTCCCCAGGTCAGTCTTCCCAGTGAAAACCAGCGTGTGTGTCCTCGATGATCACTTGCCACTTACAATTTATCCTGGGTCACGGTCATGGTCGTCTTAACTCTCTGCACTGCCGAGGCCACAAAGAAGCTTGACCCGGGGGGTGGGGGGGGGTGGGACTTTCCATCCTGCGTGCTGGGAGCCAGCAGCAGGACAGGGTGAGGATTCCGAGCACGAGTGCCTTTGGTCACTGCCCTCTCTTCCTGTCCCTTGTGTCTGTGTGAAGTCACAGTGAGCGCGTCGTGTGGACAGAAAACGTTTTCTCTGTACGACTTTGCTCCCTGGGCGCCCCCAAGGCCCTCCTGGTCAGAAACTCATGGGAATGCATGAACGCGCCCTGCAGTTTCACCCCGACTCGCTCTTCCTGTCCAGCGCTGTGACGCGACACGGTGCGGACGCCTCACACGTGGCTGGGTGGGCTTCCTGGTGGTGGTTTTCCCTCACCTGGCCACTCTTCCTTCTCCACTGTGGGAAAGGCGACTCCGACCTTTTGTCCAGATTTGTTTCTTCTCTCTGCATGCTTTTTGGTTATGTGGTTATGTCTACTATGGAAAATTAATAAAATAATTTTTTTAAAAGTGGTTTCAGGACGTATTCAGTTAAGACCAGTTGAAATGTGGTTTCAATGCTGAGAAAATCTTTTACTATAAGGACAATTTAATTCTATTTAAAGCCAAGTGAACTTTAGATTTTATTTTCATGTCAACATTAGATATGGCAAAGAAACAATTTATGTTGCAAAGACAGCTATTTAGAAAGGTTGGATTTGTGTTGTTTCCTTTTGGTGGCACATTACTTGGCTTCTGCGAGAACTGTCTGTCTCTCTGATTAACGATAGCACTGGAGGGTGACTGTTGGAACCAAAGCTGAGCATCAGGTTCGGCAATAACGAGGAGCCACGTGAAATCTCACTGCCTGGGCTGGGCTTCAGCTCTGATCTGCAGGGGGCCTGGCAATCAGCCTTCCCATCTCTGCGGCAGCAAAGGCCGCACGAACTCAGCCTCCGTGAGTTTACGTCGGAGCCTCGAGGCTGCAGGGCGAACCCCACCCGGGACTGAGCAGAGACTCACCCTGGACAGCGTCCTGGAGGCCAACAGAAGCAGGCACTAGCAGCGAAGTGAGAATTTCGTCGAATCGGCCTGAGACTGGAGGGGGCTGAAAGAGTTAGAGAGACTCAGGCTCCTGGCCGGGATTCGGAATGGCAGAGCTCAGGGCTCCCGGCCGGGCCTCGGAATGGCAGAGCTCAGGACAACGGCTGGAGGAGACCCCCCCACCCCGAGTGCGGCAGCGCAGTTGGGTAACTGCTCCGAGAGGCAAGCAGTCCCCATGGCCAGGACCACCCAGGCGAGAAGCCTCGGCCACGCCTGCGCTCACAGGGGCCGAAGGGCAACAGAGACCTCCAGCCCCCGCTCCACCCCGTCTCACCCGCAGGGAGGGGCACAAAAGTAAGGAACGCCCTGACGTCCAGAGCGCAGGGACACGGCTGTGGCCTCAGGAGTCCAGATGCTGAGAGCAAGAGAAAGAACCGGGGATAAGAAGGCCGTGCACGAGGGAGGACAAGACAGTCCCCGACGCACAGAGCGTGGACGTGTGCACAAACACTGCTACCAGGACCTGAGAACAGGTAGGCTAAGCACCTGGGACGGTGTCGTCCTCACACCTGTGACGGTGTCCCTCACACCTGGGATGGTGTCGTCCTCACACCTGTGACGGTGTCCCTCACACCTGTGACGGTGTCCCTCACACCTGTGATGGTGTTGCCTTCACACCTGGGACGGTGTCCCTCACACCTGTGATAGTGTCCCTCACACCTGTGACGTTATCATCCCTCACACCTGTGACGGTGTCCCTCACACCTGGGATGGTGTCGCCCTCACACCTGTGATAGTGTCCTTCACACCTGTGACGTTATCATCCCTCACACCTGTGACGGTGTCCCTCACACCTGGGACGGTGTTGCCTTCACACCTGGGACGGTGTCGCCCTCACACCTGTGATGGTGTCGTCCCTCACACCTGTGACGTTGTCATCCCTCACACCTGGGACAGTGTCGTCCTCACACCTGTGACGGTGTCGTCCTCACACCTGTGACATTGTCATCCCTCACACCTGGGACGGTGTCATCCCTCACACCTGTGATGGTGTCGTCCTCACACCTGTGACATTGTCATCCCTCACACCTGGGACGGTGTCATCCCTCACACCTGTGATGGTGTCGTCCTCACACCTGTGACATTGTCATCCCTCACACCTGTGATGGTGTCGTCCCTCACGCCTGGGACGGTGTTGCCCTCACACCTGGTTCGGTGTTGTCTATCTGAGCAGCGCCATGAGCAGCAGATTCGGCAGAGCAGCCACCCAACACCAGCCGGACCCACGTTCTTCCTGGCTGGCAGGGCACCGGCCCTCCACCCTCCACAGAGCTTGTCCACGTGTGGAACACAGACGTCACACAACACAAGTTCTCAGGTGCCCTGGAACTTACCTGGGGAAAAGTAACAGGCAGGGAACTGGAACAAATCCCGTCTTGGGGGATTTCACGGCACAGTTCCAAGTAACACCTGGGCCAAAGAAGAGGAGCTAGGAGAAGTAAAAATCTTTAGTACTAAAAGGAAGAGAGAGACGCACTTTGTTCAGATTGATAGAATTCAGTGATAGCAACACTTAGAGCAAAGCCCTCGAGCCTTGAGTGTGTATATTGGGCGAGGCGTGCTTTCGAAAAGAAGACCTGTGACCGATGGTCAAAGTGGCATCATTAGAAACGAGACCGAAAATCGCACTTTCAGCCCGAAGCAGCAGCAGTAAGCTGGGACAGAACCCGGGGCGATGGCGCAAGCAGTCAGCTGAGGATATCGGCAAAACCATCTCCGACTGCCTGGAAAGATCTATAAAATCGATGTATCTACCGCCAGACTAGCCACGACAACAGAGAAAGATTACGAATATTAGAAGTGAAAGGGAGGTCACCAGTGCTCCTGTAGGCACCAGTGCCTGATAAAGAAACACCATAGACAATTGTTGCCCACGGATTTGATACCTGGGATGAAAAGAGCTAACCTTTAAAGATACAAATACAAAACTCACATAAGGAAATCAATATTCTGGTTAGGTCTGTATCTATTAAGTGAGCTGAATGAATAACAACCTGTCGGCAAAGTCAAGCCCCAAGCTGCCCGTTCTTACTTCTAACTTTGACCAAACACTTGAGGAAGGAATTCTGCCGACACTCTGTAGTGTCTGCCCCGACCGAGGGGTGGGAGGGAGACGGCCTAACTCAGTCCCTGGAACATCATCATCACGGCAACAGAACCAGAAGAGACACAGCTACAGGTTGATGTCATCCTTAAAAATACAGCTTGAATCCATCAAATTACAAAAAGAATTATACACCATGACTAAATGATATGTATTCCAGATCTGCAAGTTTGGCTGCACTTAAAACACTAATTGCTATAATTCACGATGTATCAACAAACTAAAGAAAAAATCACCACTGAGTTCTAGTCCCGGTTGCCCCTCTTCCAGGCCAGCTCTCTGCCGTGTCCCGGGAGTGCAGTGGAGGATGGCCCAAGTGCTTGGGCCCTGCACCCCATGGGAGACCAGGAGAAGCACCTGGCTCCTGCCTTTGGATCAGCACAGTGCACCGGCTGTGGCAGCCAGTTGGGGGATGAACTAACAGAAGGAAGACCTTTCTCTCTGTCTCTCTCTCTCACTGTCTAACTCTGCCAAATAAATAAATAAAATAAAATAAAAATTAAAAAAAGAAAAAAATCACACAAACAGATCATTTGAGGAATTAAAAGCGTTTGACAAAGAGCAGCTCCCATTCATGATATTTTATAGCAGCTGTCAGCAAACTAGAGCTAGAGGAAGACTTCCCCAACTCAGCAAGGAACATCTATAAAAACCCTACACCTAGGGCGTTGGTTTGAGTCCCGGCTGCCTCACTTCTGATCCAGCTCTCTGCTGTGGCCTGGGAAAGCAGCAGAAGATGGCCCAAGGACCCTGCACCTGCGTAGGAGACCTGGAGGAAGCTGCTAGTTCCTGGTTTTGGATTAGCCCAGCTCCGGCCATTGTGGCCATTTGGGGAGTGAACCTGCAGATGGAAGACTCTCTCTCTCTCTCTCTCTCTCTCTCTCTCTCTGCCTCTGCTTCTCTGTAACTCTGCCTTTCAAATAAATAAATACATCTTTAAAAAAAATCCTACAACTAGCATGATATTCTGTTGTAAGATGCTAGTCATTTGTCCCTGAAGATAAGAGCTGTATCTCTTTAAGACAAGGATGTCCCACCGCACACTCCCTTTCGGAGTTGTACGGGAGGTACCACAGTGAAGGAAAGCCAGAGGGGCAAATAAGAAGCGCAGAGACTGGGAGGAGAGGAGCAGGACTCTCCACAGACGGCTCGACTATGCACAGTGCACAAAAGGATGAGCAACAATTATTCTGTAGTTACTAAGCAATGACGGTGAATATCCAGAACACGAGGCGTCAGAAATGTGTAAGCGGAACTGAACTTAAAACAGAATACCAGGTGGTCTTCTACCCTGAGGGCTGGGACTCTCACATGCCATGTGAGTGTCTGGCTTGGATTTCCAGCTCCAGCTTCCTGCTACTGCAGTAGTAGCCCAAGAAACTGCGTTCATGCTACCCTTGTGGGAGACCCAGATGACGTCCCCAGCTCCCAGCTCCAGCCCAGCCCCAGCCCAGCCTCAGCCCAGCCCCAGCCCAGCCCCAGCCCCAGCCCAGCCCCAGCCCAGCCCCAGCCCCAGCCCCAGCCCCAGCCCAGCCCAGCCCCAGCCCAGCCCAGCCCAGCCCCAGCCCAGCCCCAGTCCAGCCCCAGCCCAGCCCAGCCCAGCCCCAGTCCAGCCCCAGCCCAGCCCCAGCCCAGCCCAGCCCAATCCCAGCCCAGCCCCAGCCCAGCCCCAGCCCCAGCCCAGCCCCAGCCCCAGCCCCAGCCCCAGCCCCAGCCCCAGCCCAGCCCAGCCCCAGCCCAGCCCAGCCCAGCCCCAGCCCAGCCCCAGTCCAGCCCCAGCCCAGCCCCAGCCCAGCCCAGCCCCAGCCCAGCCCCTGCCGTTGTGGGCCTTTGGGAAGTAAACCAGTGGATGGGAGTGCTTGCCTGTTCTCTCTCACTCTCCATCCCTCTCAAATAAATAGATAAATAAATCTATTCACAACAGCACGGAACAATGAAATACTTAAGAGCAAAGCTACCAAAATATTTGCAGGCACAGTGCACAGCAAGCTACAAACTTATGAGAAAAGAAACCAGAGAAGGCTTGAGTAAATGGAGGGACAGTCTGTGTTCCTGTGTGGGAACTCGGTGTGGCTGAGATGACAATCCCCACCCCCCCCCCCACTGATCTGTAAATTCGATGTATTTTGAACTAAAATTCTATTTTGTAGACATTGACAAGCTGATTTTAAACTTTAAATGAAAAGTCACAGATCTCAGACTACCCAGCCCCACACGAAGCTGATGGCTCCCGCCTTCCTATCACGTCGTGCTAGGAAGCCTGCTGCCCAGTGCCAGTGAAGCAGCGGGCAGTCACCAGAGCAGAGTGGAAAACTCGGGACAGGCAAGGTCAGCGATCTCTGACAGGGGCAGGCGGGGCCGGGACGACTGGCAATCCTCACGCAGGAGACAGGACCCCAGACCCGACTCCACGCCTTTGACCCAAGGCAACTCAAGACTGATGTGCAAGTGAGCGTGAACTGCGAGACAGTCAGACCTCTTGAAGAAATCCCAGGGGGGCGTCCAGGGGCCTTGGGCACGGCAGTGGGTTTTAACAGAACACCAGAATACAATCTGAATTAAGATAAAAATGTCGGACTTTATTAAAATTAAAACTTCGGCTCTAAAAAAAGATGGTGTTAGTAGAATGAAAGTGAGCATCAGAAAGAGGGAAAAGCTATTTCCAACACATACATTGGGTACAAAATTGTGTCCAAAATGTAGCAGAGCCCCTAAAACCCAAAGACACTGAACAAACAAACGCACGGATCTGAGCTGACTCCTTACCAACAGAGACGCCTGCGGGCACAGCCCCACGTGACCCTCTGGGGACTGCGTTATTAAACAAAACAAAACACAAGCCAGCAAACAAAACCACCCACTGACACTAGCACTTGTGGGCGAGGCTGAGAACAGTAAGAACTGTGGTCCCTGCCGGTGGGGGCGGTGCAGACGGCCTCTCCCTCAGCGTGCGTGCGTGCGAGCGTGCGAGCCGGCTCACTCCCTCTGCGCTTCCTTCCTGCGCCAGCCTGGCCTGCAGTCTTTCTCGGCTGCTATGGCTGCTCAGTTCCGTTCAAGGACCGTAGTAAAGTCCGGTGAATCCAGCTTGACAGGAAAGGGACGCTATTGTGGGCCTGCCTGGAAGCCGGTGCTGACGTGAGCACCCCGGGCGGCTTCCGTTCAGACACGGGTACGGCCTGAGACCACATGACCCGCGTGGGAATCCCAGCCCTTCGGGGCTGTGTCTGACCTCGCCGAGTCTCCCTGAGGGCTGACGTCACAGGGGACCAGGGCGCTTGCTGTGGCCACCGCGGCGGCATCCTCACACCCCTGCCTCTCCCCCACTCACCCCTCACGGCCAGGAGCCGGACGGTGCTGGCCCGAAGACCAGGGAATGGCCCCTGCTCCGATGACCATGCAAGCACCTCCTGATCGGGAGGCCGTGAAGTTTCACGGAGCCATGGCTGCACGGTCAGACACAGCAGCCGTTTGCTCTCTGTGACGCTGATCGGCCATGTGCGGAAATGCGTGTGAGGAGCTCATGGCCCTCAGGGCGCCTGAGGCTTTCTGGGGACTGACAGCGCGAATGACAGACGTCCAGGACTGACAGCACAGAATGACAGGCGTCCAGGACTGACAGCGTGAATGACAGGCGTCCAGGACTGACAGCGCAGAATGACAGGCGTCCAGAGAGTGTGACTTCCGCAGCTCAGCAGAGCAAACCGCAGGGCGGCAGCGGCTCCTGGAGGGCCTGTGGCGCCTGGGAAGGCCGACCTTGGCCTTGGAACCCGGCGCGAGGCGTGTGGTCTTCCCAAGTCTGCTGTGCTGGCCCGATCTCCCCGGCTGTGGGGCCGCGGGTGCAGCTGGGCCGGGCTTCCCCAAGGGGCCACACCAACCGAGACTCGGAATTCTTGGGCCATTTGGACCCTCAAGGGCTTCACGTTTCCTTGGGGGGAGTGGAGATCCTGTCTGCCGCTTCCCTTTCCCAGAAGTCTCTCTTGCGTAGCCACAGGTGCTCCCCCCCCCGCCCCCACTTCCTGCCCAGGGGCCTGAACGCAGGATGCGTTTGCGCTCCGTCTTCTCCTGGCCTCGCAGGCCGGCTCGGCAGCGTCGGGTTAGGTGCTCGTCCAAGCCTCTTCCTGCTCAGCCTCCCGCCTCCTGTTCTCCCGACACAGGCGCCGGCTCAGGATCAGCCGGGGCCCGGCTCCGCTCGGCCCTGCCTCCTGGCTGTGTCCTTCCCTGGCCACCTTTAGCCAGGGCGTAGCCTAAAGCTGGGTGCTTTGCAGTAGCTGTTGGTGAAGACCACAGAGGTCAATGCTCGTGATGACACGGCCGAGAGGTAGCCGAGCCCTCGTGCCCACAGAAACGCGCACCCTGCCCTCAGCTCCCCGCCAGCGAGCCCCCGCTCCCACGGGCGGCCCTGCGGGGCAGAAGGTGAGTGGCTGGCTCCATTTCCCAGCCCAGAAGTGTCCTCCACTCGCCCTCCCCGACTCAGCTTGGTAGGCCAGATTCTGCGATGGCCAAGTTCAAGTTCTCCATGGACTGCGGGATTTCTGCAAGGCCAGCGGCAGAAACCACAAGGCGCTCAGGAGTTCACCGCAGGGAGGCTGAGGTGGGTGGGCCCCAGGCTGCTCCAGTCCCCGGCTCGCTCCGGGGACGCCCGGCCTCTCGTGCGTGCTCAGCTGAGCCCTGGCTGGCAGCGGGAGGACTGCTTTGCAGCCACGGAACTGAGTGAGGAGGTCAGGCAAGGCACTTCCTGCGAGTGTGTGCTGCCATTACTGGTGTTTGGCCAAGACTCGCAGGCAAGCAGAGCCGTGGGCAGGGCACCTCCAGGGGAGCTCTCCTGGGGCCTGGGTAGACGCGCATGGCCTTGGCACAGGGCATCCCGGGACACTGGGAAGGGAGGAGAGCTTATGTGGCTTCCCCGGATCAGTCCTGAGTCAGCAGTAAGACGGAAACGGAGGAAGCTGTCAGTTAATAACCAAGCCCTGGCCTCTTGGGACCCATTGCTCCTGGGGCAGCTGCAGAGAGAGCGGCGTGAGTCCTCCGCGTCTGCGTGTGTCCCGGGCTGCCTGCTGCAGACTGCGGGTCCGCGGCCTGCGGGTCCACAGGCTCTGGCCAGTGTCCACTCGTGTGTCCATTCTCTAACATGTTTACACGCCAGCGTAGACGGGGTGGGGGGGGAGAGGGAGAGAGAGAGAGGGAGGGGGGAAGGGGAGAGAGGGAGAGATGGGGGGAGAGAGGCAGAGAGAGGGAGAGGGAGGGGAGGGAGGAGAGAGAGGGAGAGAGGAGGAGAGGGATGGGGAAGGAGTAGGAGCCAAAGGAGCATTTTCCTAGAGGTCACCGGAAACACCTTCAGGTACCAACTCGTCCCGAATGGCTCTCACAAGCCCGCTGCCAAGCCCCAATGGGTCTTGCACGGTGCCTTGCACAGTGCCTTGCACGGTGTCTTGCACGGTGCCTTGCACGGGCGCCTAAATCTCGCCTTCATCTAAGAAAGAGCCTATGCCGGCGTGCAGGCTGGGTGGGAGCAGCAGGCACCTGGCCGCGATGCAGATGCGATTGGAAGCAGAAAGAAAACCGCGTGGACTTCCCGTCTCCCTGCACAGCCCTTGCCTGTGCACGTGAAACGCTGCGGCCTTGGGCTCTGGGCCGCCCCCGGGAACAGCTTTGCCCAGGAAGAGAAGCGATGTCCTTGTTCCACTCACAGAGGAAGCCCCCGAGCTCCGGGCCACGTGGCAGCGGTTCAGCTTCCAAATATAGCGCCTGTTATTATTCACACATGGCGCGGCCCAGGGCCACCAGCACATGGGGTTTCTTGTGAGACAGGAGATGTTGCCCAAGGCTTCTGAACTGGTTTTGCTGTGACACAGTTAAGGGGGGGGGCGGGACCTGGGAATAATCAAGTCCTTGCAAAACGCTTTGGTCGATTTTCAGTCGATTGTTAAATGTTTCCTTCTTTGTGCTACAAGAATTGCGAAAGGAATGCCAGTGGGAGTTTAGTTTTCAATAAAGTCTTCCTTTTCAGAATTTGTATTATTTATTTACTTTTTTAAAAAAGATGAGTTTATTTGAAAGGCATAGTTACAGAGAGAGACAGAAAGAGAGAGAGGAGAGAGAAGTCTTCCTTCCTCTGGTTCACTCCCCGAATGGCAGCAACAGCCAGGGCTGGGCCAGGCTGAAGCCAGGAGCCAGGAGCTGCTTCCGGGCCTCCCACGGGGGCACACAAGCACTGGGCCACCCTGCACCGCTGTCCCCGGCCGTCAGCAGGGAGCTGGATCGGAAGTGGAGCAGCCGGGACTCCGGTGTGCGGTGCAGCTGTGGCTTGACCGGCTACACCGAGACTCTGGGTCCCTTCAGTAGACGCCTTCCAGTCACGAAGTCAAGTGCTGTCTCACTCATTTTCATATTGACTTGGTAGCTTCAAGATCCACTATTGGCTGACACTGGCAGTCAAGATCTATTGCTTTCCCTTTAACACTCACAACACCTGAAATACAACACACCGCACCCTTGAGGGGGACTAAGTGCCGCTGCTCTCTGGGGCTTTGTCCTGGGGGAGAGGTGACCGCACCCAGCAGAGAGCAGGAAACAGGTGCCATCCTCACCCACGACACAGCCACGGTTGCGGCGTGTGGAGGCCAACATGTGCTCTTCCTTTCCACGCCCTCACTAGGCCGTAAGGATCAGGCATTGCAGCCAGAGAAGCCACCGGGAGACTGGAGCAGCTCAGAGCCCCCTGGGAAACGCTGGGTGGAGTCTTGCCCGGGAGACCTGGCCAGTGGCCGAGGGCCGTGCACTGAGACCGTGTCGGGCCCCCGGGGAGCCGTGTGCACAGGGAGGAAGAGGGTTGGAGGGTCAGTCGGCGGGCAGGATATGTGACTGGAAGAGTTTTGTCTCAAAACATCTGGGCTGAGCCAGATACCGGCTCAAAAAGGAGTTACTCAAGACCGAGAATTCTGCCTGAAAGCTGCTGGAAGAGAGAACGCTACCTTTTCTCATCACTGTGTTTTGAATCCGTGACTTCCTTTATCCCCTTTACTGTTGAATAGCCCCTCTCTCCCGGCTGCTCCCCCGAACGGGACTTCTAGGCAGGAGGAGCAAACACAAACTAGGGGGAGAGGGCAGGTGGGTTCTACTTGTTCATTTGCGGAAAAGAGGAATTAGGAGCGCTGAATACATATTTAGTTACAGGCGTTAGAGTTCAAAAATCTTGACTTTGTGATGTGTTTGTTTTCCACTTCACAGTCGGGGAAAACTGAAGGTGGAGATAAGATTGTCCTGACTTCGCTGTGGAAGTCAGGGAGCTGGAAACCGTGGCGGTGACCGCCAAAGCTGGTCGGCGGCATCATAGCCTAGCACAGTCTGCAAACCCGGGCAAGGTTCCGCCCCGCCCGACGGCCTTTCTCTTGGAGACCAGGATGCCATGTGGTCAGCAGCCCCCGCCCCCACCCCGTCACGCCAACTGGCTACAGCCAGCAAGGCCCTGGACGGCGGCTCAGCCCTGAGGAAGACTTCAGACCCCCTGATGATCTTACTTCCTGGCTCCCTGACGTTAAGTCACGGAGGCCACCACTAGAGGAGCGCACACAGGAGCGAGAGAAGGGGGAGGGGCCGCCCCTCTCTCAGACACCCCTCCTCTTCTGATCCAGCTCTCTGCTGTGGCCGGGGAAAGCAGCGGAGGATGGCCCAAGTGCTTGGGCCCCTGCACCCACGTAGGAGACCCTGAGGGGGCTCCTGGCTTCGGATCGGCCCCGTTGCGGCCATTTGGGGAGTGAACCAGCAGCTGGAAGATCTCTCTCTGTCTCCCCCTCTCTGTCTGTAACTCTGCCTCTCCAATAAACACACACGCACACAGTCTGAGTTCCACCCTGCCTTCCTCACCCATCCTCAGGCTCCGAAGACAAAAGAAAAGGAAATGGCTGAGTGATCAGGAAGTTGGGTTTCAAGTTTCATCCAGGTACATTTCCTGGGGAAAAGGAAAAAAAAGCAACACCGGATTTATTCTGTGAAAGATCCTCGCAGTGTCGGCCATCTGAACATGCAGCAAAATGGATGTTAACGGGCCCGTCCGTGCGGGAAGGCGTCAGGCTGTGTGTGCCAGGTGGCACGAGGCGGGCACCCCGTGGGTGCCTCCCCCGCTGGGCTCGCTGGACTCCCAGGACGAACGCCAGCCGGCTGACCCCAGGCTGACCTGCTAGGGATGCCAAAGAGAAGCAGACCACACGGCTGCCCCACCCCTCCGGCCGCCCCAGGGATCAGGCTAAGGGCGATTGCCGTCCAGGCTGAACGGCCGACATTCCGTGCTGCTGAACCATTTAACAGCACGGGTGGCGGCGTGATTGACGATAAAGCCTTGCACCTATTTCAGGTGCACATTGTGATGGGTTTGGACATGCCGTCACCGTGATAAAGTGTACAGCGTCGTCGGGCGCTGTGTGCCTGCGTTTCCCGCAGTACGATGGCACCTTCCTCCTGTGTTAAGGTGCACGGTGCAGGGGTGACACGGTGCAGGGGTGACACGGTGCAGGGGTGAACCTGGGGACAATGCCGAGCTACCCAAGTTCCCTCTGCTGAGGCAGAGTCAGGAAACAGGGCGTTCCCAGGGGGAGCTCGTGCAGGGCCCACCGGCGGTGCTGTCGGTAGCGCTGTGCAGACAGATGCCCGTGCACTCACACTGGCAGGATGGGGCACCCTGGGAGGACCCCAACGAGCGACCCAGCGGAGGAGCCACGCTGAGCGCTGGGCCGGTGCCCCCATGTGGGTGTTTATTCACGAACACGGACGAGGACCGCTCGGCAGCACTTCTCCCGGCAAGCGTCTCTTTAACAGGAATGAGTCCAGTAGGGTGTGCAAGGGACCAGGACTGGCCAGCCCTGGAACACACGGCCCTCAGTCCTGATGAGACTGAGCGCCCGTGCGGGAGGTTGCCTGGGCTCAGGCCCCCTGCTCCACGCTTTGCTCTGGCCTCACTGTCGTCCGCACGGCCTGAGAGCAGCACGTTGACTTCGGTGTGGAGACCAGTGCCCGGGCAAGGCTCCAGGGGCACAGATGCACAGACGGCCTGGCCGCCCAGCAGCGCCACCGGAGCCCTCGACTTTCTAACGTAAGACGGTCCCATGCGCCACGGGGCCACCCTGGCTCTGGGTTGTTCCTTGGTGCTTGCCTGAGCTCGGGTGTCCTGAATTCTCTCTGGAGACCTCGGGCTGCAGTGGGGAGCCACTCCCCGACCTGGCTTGTTCCAGTGAAAACAGAACAAAAGAGGAAGTGAGCCGTGTGGGTGTCTGTCCTCAAGCCTGCTGGTGAAGTCTCTGCAGACTGCCCTGAAGACGAGCGAAGTCGAGGCGAATCGGACGCGTGGGTGATGAAGAGAAGCCGGCCGCTCCGTGCTCCCGCACGGTTAGCATCAGCCGCCTCCTCAGGCCCAGGCCTCGACATCGGGACCGGCCTGCGAGGCCCGACCCTGTTTCCTCTGTGCTGTGAGTTCAGCCTCTTTCCCAAAGTCGACTCTAGAAGTCCTTTGCTTCCCTTAAACTACAAAGTAGTGATTTTTTTTCATTAGCCTTTGATGCTTGCATCCAAACAGGAGAATTTCTGAAAATGAGGGGTACAGTCTGGCCCCACCAGAAACGGCCTTGGAAACGCTTGTCCTGGGGCAGCTGGTGAGGCCCCTGGAGTGAGCCTGAGCTCAGCGGCCCCCGTGCAGTGCCTGGAAGGTGGCTGCGGCTCCGTCTTCCGGGCGAGGCCAAAGCAGCTTCAGTGGCCACGTCTTGCCTTCTTCTAAGCTGAACTTGGAGCGCTTTGTTTTAATGTAACCTTAGTTAGCCACATAAGGCCTCTTCAAGTTTAATTTTTTTTTCCCTTTGTATCTGTTTCCTCCCGTGGTCCAGCAAAGGCGTCAGATGCATCTGAGAACCTTCTCTGCCAAGGACAGCCTGCGGCGACACAGGCGCTTTGCCTGGTGTGTCTCGCACCTGCTCGATGTCCTAGCTGGCATGGAGTACGTGCAGCACAGGCCGGTTTCTACAGTTTGTCCCATTTGCTGCCGGCATCTTTGCCCGACTGTCACAGCCTTGGGTTTTGTCTCCAGCTCAAGACCAAGCAGGCAGACTTCTCTACTTGTTTGGTTTACTCGTGTTTCTTCTTTCCTCCAGGAAATGTAGACGGAACCTCTATTTTCCGTTAGGTGTTATGGATGGATGGCTACGTCTGACTCTCTGATCCCTATCGCAAGGCATAGGAGTTGACATTTGTGAGGCACGCTAAATCATAATCTGCGTGATGTGGCCCCTAAGTACTTACTTTATTCTTCCTAATAACCAGAGAGAGAAATGAACTGTGACCACCCCGGTGCAGCTGATGAGACTGAGGGCCGTTGTCTCCAGCCTTCCCAGAGCCAGGGTGGAGAGGCTCACCCAGAGTCCTCCTGAGTTCTAGGAGGCGCCAGGCAGCCAGACGCAAAACAATGCCCCCTCCAAAGGAGGGGAAGATAAACAGGACATCAAAAGGGAAGGATTGTCGGAATTCCTTGTTATCTTTCCATCCAAATCACCCAGACTGGTCTGGGGGAAGGGGTGGGAGGGGAGAAGAATCTGTAGGGCCCGGCTCCCTCCCCGGCCTGATGGGATGGCAGATAAAGGTGATGTAGGGACTGTGCACTCCCTCCTGGTGGCTGCCAGTTTGTCCAGGTTCTGTCTGCGCAGATGGCTGGCTGTGTGTGGGATCATGGGTCCCTCTGGGCTCAGCAGAGCCCCGGGGGGCTGGACTTCAAGCCTCCTCTCGCCTGGGCTCCCAGAGGCCCCTTCCTCAGGCGCGGTGGAATGCAGGACGAGCACTTCTGCCTGATTCCTAGCTCGGAGCCCCCAGCAGGAAACTGGAAGTAGTAAGAGCTTCCAGCACGTCCCATCGATGCGTAGATGCCAAGTTATTCACCCTCGGATCAAGGGGCAGCAGCAAACCAGGGACTCGTCAGGTCTCGTTTTCGGTTTGCCTTTTGTTGTCCTAAGCAGATTAAACTTACGATGTTTTTTTTTTTTTTTTTTTTTTTTTTTTTTTTTTTTGACAGGCAGAGTGGACAGTGAGAGAGAGAGAGAGAGAGAGACAGAGAGAAAGGTCTTCCTTTTGCCGTTGGTTCACCCTCCAATGGCCCTGCGGCCAGTGCGCTGCGGCCGGTGCACCGCGCTGATCCGATGGCAGGAGCCAGGTGCTTCTCCTGGTCTCCCATGGAGTGCAGGGCCCAAGTACTTGGGCCATCCTCCACTGCACTCCCTGGCCACAGCAGAGAGCTGGCCTGGAAGAGGGGCAACCGGGACAGAATCCGGCGCCCCGACCGGGACTAGAACCCGGTGTGCCGGTGCCACAAGGCGGAGGATTAGCCTAGTGAGACGCGGTGCCGGCCACAATGTTTTCATCACAGCTACAGTCACCCCTCAGTGTCTCCGGGAGCCAGCTCCAGGGTCCCCTCCAGAAACCAAAGTCTGTGCACACTCGAGTCCCTGGCAGGACGTGGAACATCCCCGGCACACCTCCTGTACACGCCAGCTCACCTCTCGGTGAGTTAGAGCGGCTGGTGCCGGGTGAAGTCCATGTTGCTAGCTGTTCCGGGAATAGCAGCGAGACAAAACGTCTGTACGCTGGGCCATCTTCTACTGCTACCCCAGGGCAAACAAGCAGTTGTTAGTCTAAGATGTTTGTCTGCAGTCGGTTGAATCGGCGGGTGCGGAACCTGCAGGCCAGGCTGTGTTCCTGAGAACACGGGTGCCCCGCCCAGATCACGAGCGTTTTCCGCACAGACGGCACCAGAGAGACCCTGGGCACACGCGTGGGAGTCGTTCTGCAGGTCGTGTCCTAGGCAGGGCTGGTGCGCGGGGTTGCTGTGCGGTGACAAGCGGGTCTCGGTGTCGTGCGGCCAGAGTAACGGGAAAGTGAGCCTTCAGGGCTGAGTGCCGCTGAACTCACTGAAGTCCTTATCCCTGGTCTTGTCCCCAGCCCGCCTTCCCCCAGCCCCGATGCACACAAGCTTGCTCTTGTGGTCCTGACCGATGCCCTCCAAACGTGATCCATTAGGGCAGACCTTGCCGGGCTCAGCATCGCAACAGCAAACTCCCACCCCGCTCTGAGTGCTGGGAGCACTCGGCTCACTCCGTCTTGAGTGACCCCTTCCTGCTTCTGTGTCACGGGAGGAAGCACTCCTCTCCCGGCCCGCACGGGTGCCTCACTCCGGGGACCCACACGGATGACCCCAGAGGCTGTGTGATCGACTCTCCTTGTGTCACCTGTGTAGGGGGACCTCGCCCTCCTAGCAGAAGGCAGGGGCCCCGGAAGACGGCTAAGTGCGCCTCTCCCCGGGCAGCTGAGGAGCAGGTGTGCCTGCTGGCGAGCTGAGAGGTCACCTGTTCTGCACACGCACGCACGCTCACTGCTCCTCAGCACGTGACGAGTGAGCGCGCTCAGTCACACTCGGCGACAGCTCCCAGACACCCAGCAGCTTCAACGCGGCCTCCTCTTTCTAGGATCCCGGGCGCCATTCTGCCGGGATTCTGCATGCAGTGCATCACTGTTGATTGGTGCACTGACGAAAGGGCTTGGGCCTCACCTTCCCGGGAGACGTCCGTGTGTTCCCTGCACCGCCTCCCACGTTACGGATCCTCCAGGACAGGAACCACCCTCCCCTTTTCTGAGCTCAGTGTCAACGACTCCCCGTGTCTCTCTCCAGCCCCTTCAAACTGTTCGGGACAGGACTGGAGGGCTCATTGCCGGTCCCCCATTCATCCCGCTCACCCAAGGGTCCACCTCGCTGGCCGGGGCACTAGCCGGGGCCCTGACCCCATCCAGGCCCGGTTCCTGTCCCGATCATTCCTGCTGGCTTCCGTCTCTTGGTCTGAGGAGTGTGCGCTGAAGTCATGCTGTGCTGTGGCGCACACGACGGCTCTGCCTCACCATCCGCCCCTCCCCCGAGACGTGCCTACATAGCCCCTGCGCACCTGTCAAGACTCAGCGCACACACTGGGGCCGGCACTGTGGCGCAGCGGGTTAACGCCCTGACCTGAAGCACCGGCATCCCATATGGACGCCGGTTCTAGTCCTGGCTGCTCCTCTTCCGATCCAGCTCTCTGCTGTGGCCTGGGAAAGCAGTGGAGGATGGCCCAAGTCCTTAGGCCCCTGCACCTGTGTGGGAGACCAGGAAAAAGCTCCTGGCTCCTGGCTTTGGATTGGCGCAGCTCCGGCCTTTGCGGCCATCTGGGAGTGAACCAGCGGATGGAAGATGTCTGTCTCTGTCTCTACCTCTCTCTGTAACTCTGTCTTTCAAATAAATAAAATAAATCCTAAAAGAGAGAGAGAGAGAGAGAGAGAGAGAGAGAGAGAGAGAGAGAGAAGAGCCACGAATGAAATGGAGAAAACAGGAAGCAAGAAGGCGTTAGCCCCCCACGAGGGGCGTTTCCTGCTCGCAATCCGCGGCCGCTTCCTGCCACGGCGGTCACGGCGTGTTGCACGTCTTCTCTGAAGGACGTGGGGGTGGGTAAGGACGAGCAGGGTGGCTGCCGTAACCCTGCACAGGCACGGCGCGTGCACACAGGGCACAGCCGTCTCAGTCCCGAGCACGGAGTCCTGGTGGGATTCTTTGTCCACAAGCAGAGCAGATGGAAGGCGTGGGGAGCGCTGGGGTGCGGCAGCCGCTGTTTGACTCACGCTGGCTGGCCGAGGGCTGTCGGTGTCCGAGCTGACTTGGCGCACTCATCTGAGGGGAGGCGCTCAGGCTCCTGGGGAGATGACAAAAGGCAAGTGCAAAGGCCCTGAGGCAGGACTGTGAGGGAGCTGGCGGACTGCGGCAGAGAGGGGTGCAGGCACCGTGAGCCTGCAGGAGACGTCGGGGTGCAGCCGGGGCCCTGGGCCAGCCGGGCTCCACAGGACTCTCACGCTAAGAACGCGTGGTAAGCAGCTCACGTGTGTCCCTCCGCTCTGCAGCGCCAGCAGGCTGTCTCAGGTCTCGCCTCGGCGTGACGCAGCAACACGGGTCCTTTGGACGCTCAGTTCCCTTGGGTCGTCCAGGTGGCTCCTCGGTTCCCAGGCCCAGTGGAGGGTGTGAAAAATCCAAGCTTTCTTTAATCGGAAAGAATGTCATGCAAGCACTGATTTTCCATGCAAATTCACCAAGACGGATTTGACATTTAATCCTCAAAACCACAATAATCCAACACAGTTCGTTTCATTTTTTCCACAGAAACCATACAAAATTGCACACCAATCCTCCTCGTCCAAGGCAACATGCTTTGTAATAAACTCGAGGAGTTTGGGAAGAATCAAGAAATGTTTACGAGAAGGTAAGAGGACAGCGGGCTGCAGTCGGCCCTCCCGGAGCTGTTTGGTGGTGGCTTGGTGTGTGGGTGCGCGGGTGGCTCAGGTCTTTCGGGAACCGTTTCTTCCAAATGAGAGGTGGCTGGGGAGGTGGGATTGCAGAAAGCCACAGAGGCTACTGCCAAGTTACCTGACCTTGACCTGAACAGGAAGAAAACAACAGAACCAAGAGCTCCTGTAGACAGGGGGCGCTGGCGGCACGGACAGCTTGGGAAGTGTCTAGAACCCACAGTGTTGGGCAAAGTCTTAGTGTGCGAGGAGTCCCTCCCTGGATCCCAAGATGGACGGACGGGCTCCATCCTCTTCAGGGGAGAATCCTTCAGTACCAGGACCGATCGTGGCCTTTTGGGGAAAGATCCGAGACCACCACACCCACGCCACCACCTCCAGCATGATGCTGGGCACCTGGCTGTCCTAAGTCTCAGGTCACACACACACACATGCACACACACAGTCACACGCACACACACAGTTACACGCACAGACATGCACACATGCACACAGTCACATGCATACACACACGGACACACAGTCACATACACAGTCACGCACACACACAGTTACACGCACAGACATGCACACATGCACACAGTCACATGCATATACACACAGACACACAGTCACATACACAGTCACGCACACACACAGTTACACACACAGACATGCACACACACACAGAGTCACATGCATACACACACGGACACACAGTCACACACACAGTTACACACACACTCACAGTTACACGCACAGACATGCACACACAATCACATGAATACACACACATGGACACACAGTCACACACACACAGTCATGCACACACACAGTTACACACACAGACATGCACACACACACAGTCACATGCACACACACACATGGACACACAGTCACACACACACAGTCATGCACACACAGTCACATGCATACACACACGGACACACAGTCACGCACACACACAGTTACACACACCGCCGCTCCTTGGATGCTGTGTGTCCGCTGCTCCTGTGTGCCAGAGGCTTGGCCTCCCGTGTGGCGGTGTTGAGGTGGTAGAACCCCTGCAAAGCGGGTCCTAGTGGAGGTGGTCGGATCCTGGCTGACCAGGGAGGGGTGAACACAGGTCTCACAGGGCAGTGAGTGCCCCTGAGGTCGGGCTGTTATAAGAGTGGCCCGGGCCCCTGCCAGTCTCGTGCTTCCGACCTCCCCACGTGCTCCTGCCACATGCCACCCGCATGTCGCCATCGGTCGGGGTCTGTCCAGAGGACAGA
Organism: Oryctolagus cuniculus; assembly: GCF_051225735.1. NCBI lineage: Eukaryota > Metazoa > Chordata > Mammalia > Lagomorpha > Leporidae > Oryctolagus > Oryctolagus cuniculus. The sequence goes on along the minus strand of NC_142882.1, from coordinate 89,439,623 downwards.
GATGGGGTCTTACCGTGGACTCGCAGCCTCCAGGACGGAGTGAAACAAACCTCTGCCGTGTCGCCAGTGCCAGACTTTCTGTTGCAGCAGCAGAGAGACTAAGACCCTGCGCACACATCAGCGCCAACAACGTCCCTGTCCGTGCACAGTGGACAGCCAGTGCAGGCCGACAGAGTCCCAGCAGGGGCGGGCGGCGGCCGGGTGGCGCCTGCACCCTCACGGGTGTCCCGGGGTCCGAAGCAGGGTGTGGCATCTTCCTGGGTCGCAATCACCCTTCGAGATGGTGCGTCTTGGCTCTGGTGGGCCTTGCCCTTTGTCACTGTGGCTTTTATGAGCTAAGAGGCCAGCGACACTGAACTTCCCCCAATACCCGCCGAGCGAGAGAGCCATGAGCGGAAACACAGGGCAGATCCCTGCACATCCGTGCTGAGGACGATTTGGGTGGTGACAGCGCCAACCTTGCACGTATGCGACTGCGCGGTGCGTCAGCAGGTGAGTGGCTGAGCGGGGTCAGGAGAGGTGTCCCGCTGGTGGTCAGAGACAGAGGCCACTGCCTCTGACCTAATGGACCGGACTCCCCTCTGTCTGGCCAGGAGCATCTCGTCACCCCTGAGAGGTGGGTTGGTTTCTCCCAGCTCCTCCGGCCCGTGGAGGCGAGGCTTTGCTGCCTCCAGCCAGAGATGGAGGCCCTGGGCGGGGGTGAGGACTAAGCCAGCTGGACTTGGGCAGCAGGTTCCGATGTCCCTTACCCTCGGTCTTCTGGGATGCCCGGCAGAAGCCAGGAGTGTGAAGGAGGCTTGTTTCAGGACTTGTGTTGGAATTGACATGGGAAAGCAAAGACAGCGAGGGGTGAACAGACTGGGGCTGGATGGTTTGAATAATTCCAGAGGGATTAGGGCTGCCAAGGTGGCCCCTTTGTCCTGGTGCCTGGTCCTGGGCTGAGTCAGGGCAGGGGAAACGCTGGCTTGGACGGGGGCCAGCAGGTGCACATGAGCGGTGAGTGCAGACCTGCTTGTCCGCAGGAGAGGTGGCCGTGTTGACGGACAGGCCCTCTGACGAATGGTTGCCAAGTAGACACAGAGTCTAAGAAGAGAACGGAGAGGGGTGGGGCGACGGGGGGGAGGTGTGCACGAGGCCGTGTTGCCGTGGAGCTCGGCAGACCTGCCAGGAGCATCGGTCAGGGAGCCGAATGCCCCGTGCTGCCCAGCAGGCTCCAGCGCTCACCGGGAGGTGGGGACAGCAGCTGTTGCAGCCTCAGGACTCGGATGTCCCACGTCCCCCAGCTTCACGGTTGCTCCTCCTTCTCTGTCTCCATCCACCACACATCGGCCAAAGTGTCCTGACAACAGCCAGCAGACAACATCTAGGAGACTTTGAACGATTTATTCAAGTGAAGAGCTGACCCCTCAACATGCTCACGGCTCTCTTTGGACAAGCTGAGCACATGCTGGCTTCATGGGCGTTTTGATCTAAGTTACAACGTGCACCGAGCCATGGTGCCACTGAGGTCACACAGAGGGAAGCAAAGACAGGTGCAGAAGGTGCCGGCATAGTCAGGATGTGCTGGGCCTGATGTGGGTAACAAATGTACTCATTTTTGATCCTGATTCTTGTCTCCTGCAGAGATAGAAAGATTAAGCAGACTGGCATCCTGTGCAAACAGGAACAGAAGTTATTTAGCAGTGATGAGATAAATACACTTTCACACGCCAGGGTGGGATGCCAAAAACACAGTGGAATACCCACCGTGAGTGGGCCACAGAGTTGCCCATAAACCAGAGAGAAGTGAAAAACCAAAAATAGTACCTATACTTGGGAGGGTCTGCCCAAGAGCAGGACAGCTCCAGAGAGTGGGAGACGAGCCGCGCACCTGACAGCGGAAGTCCAAGTGCATCCCGTGGTGGGAAAGGGCTCTCTCCCACCTTCCTCCACTGTTTTTAAAGATTTTCTCTATTTATTTGAGAGGTAGAGTTACAGACAGTGAGAAGGAGAGACAGAGAGAGGTCTTCCATCCGCTGGTTCACTCCCCAACTGGCCGTAATGGCTGGAGCTGTGCCGATCCGAAGCCAGGAGCCAGGAGCTTCTTCCTGGTCTCCCACACGGGTGCAGGGGCCCAAGTACTTGGGCCATCCTCCACTGCTTTCCCAGGCCATAGAAGAGAACTGGATTGGAAGAGGAACAGCAAGGACTAGAACTGGAGCCCACGTGGGATGCCGGTGCCACAGGCGGAGGATTAACCAAGTGAGCCACGGAGCCAGCCGCCCTCTGCTTTTTTTAAAAGAAGGAATTAGATATGTAAATAACGTGGGGTCTGAACATGCACGCTGGTCCTGAATGCCCAGACGCATCTGGGAAGGTGCATGTAGCGAACCAGCAGCTAAGATGACAGCCTCGTGTTGCAGGATGCAAGGGTTGCAGACCACCTAAGCTGTCAGGAACCGGTTGCACCATATCAGTCCCAGAGGTGAACATCCCAGGGTGTGCCTGGGCCATGCAGTGGCATCAGAGTCCCTGGGGGTGCTGCAGGCCGGGTGTCCCTGCTGTGCCCAGAGCTGGACACTCGCCCCTCCTCCTGCTGCTGCTCACCCCTACACCCACGCCCGCCCTCCCCCTGCACACGGATGAGGACTGCCAGAGCTGTCAATGAACATTTATGTCTGATGCTTCTTCCGGGGAAGGCTGGACGAGAGAGGGGGGCTCCGGCCCATTTCAGACGAACACCCACCACGAGTGGGTATCACAACCTGTCTTCTCGCTTGCCCTTAGAAACAGCAGTGACTGCCAGTCCGTTTCACTCCCTGGCTTGTGAGCTGTTGAATCCCAGTATTTTCTGTACCATGGGCAGCAGGCACCTGTCTGTGCTCAGTGCCCACCGGGAAAACCCTCCACTGGGATGGCCCTCCGAGCTGTGGCTTTTCTTGTCTCCTCCTGGTCCCGCTGAGTCTTGGTCTGTGTCTGGGGACCTGGCAGGTGCCCGCTGAAGCACTGTGACATTTTGGTAACTGGGGCACGAGTGTCACAGACCCCGAGGCAGGAAGTCCCTGAGCCTGGCTCTGGTTCCTTCGGAACAGCGAGCACGCAGCGCCCAGGGCTGGCACCCGGAGCTGCAGGTCTCGCCCTGGCCCCGCCTCCCGTGAAACCCTCGGCAACTCCCCACCGGCTCCGGCTTCTCCGTGTGGGCTACACGGCCCCAGCATGACTTCCTCGGTCAGGACAGCTGTCCAAGTATTACAAAAAATAAATAAAACTATTTGGGGTTTCCTGCTGCCCTGGCTAGCCTCCCATCAGTCCAAAAACATTGTCTGAGTGGACAAGGTGGAGGTCGCAGCGTCAGGCCTTTGTGTTGAACGGACTCTGTGCAGGGCAAGTGCAGAGCCCGGCGGGGCCCCTGCTGCTGTGAGTCCTCGTCCAGGGACTCCTGCTGAGCTGTGGCCGTTACCTCTCAGTGACCTCGTCAGCGGTTGGCTAATGAAGCCTTCCCGGCCAGAGCCACGGTGAGTTTACGTTCCTCCACTTCCACTTGCGCCGCGTGACCGTGAGGTTCAGAGCCGAAGCTGAGTCGGATTGCTTGTGTCCTTGTTGTGCTAGGAAAAAAAAACACACACACACACAAACCTTTGAAGACAGCGCGGTCTCGTTTTCTCATTTCACAAATGAGACAGAAACTCCGGGAAGGCTAGGAGCCTGGCAGCATCACGTGCAGGCTTGTTGATGCTTTACAACCTGAACGTGAGCCATGTCTTCCATCTCCCTACGGAGCCCCCACGAAAATAAGGAGTCGCCCCGTTTCATGTGCACACCTAGGGCAGAGTGCGTGTGGACGCTCGCGGGAGATCACAAATATTCCTCAGAGAGCCTTCCCCAGCGCCGGGGCAACGCTGAGCTGGGCAGTTCACAGGTAGGTGCCCCGGCGTCTTCGGCTGGGAAGCGGCACTCCAGGCCACAGCAGTTATCTGATTTCCCAGACTGGCAAAGGCGCCGAGCGGCCCGGCTGTGCGTGCTGCCACCCTCGGCCCTCTGGGGCGTGCGGGCTTCCATCCAGCCACACAGGGACTGAGCCCGCCTCCTCGGACGGGAGGGGAAGGCACCCGGCCAGGGCCAGTCCTTGCCTTCTGTTTTCTTTGTCTTAGTGGATCGGTTTGTACAAGAATTAGAGAGTCTGTGTCGACCTTGACAGCTCAATCCCGGCTTGCGTTTCCATGGTGAAATGTGGACCCCAGGGAAAGCTGTTGAGACTGAAACTCACGCTGCCAAGCGGAGGGAGACCGCCGCCCTGTGACGGGAGCGCCGAGAGCGAAGCGTGGGCCCACGTGCCAGGCTGCCTCGGTCACTTCTCAGTGCCCGAGGGCCTCCGCGCGCCCACCGATGAGCTGCTTCTTTGGGATACCGAGCAGCCTGCTCCCTGGCGTGCGTTTGTCCCCGCACCCGGGTGTGAAAGAAGCCGAAGCGAGCACTTACCTGTCTGTTAGTCAGCTTTGCAGTGCGGCCACCAGCCCCCGAGCAACGAGCTCCCACTGCAGCCCAGGGCCACTTCCAGTCGCCCACAGCCTCTCCTGCTGCGGGGCCATGTCTGCCCCCCCGGGCTCGAAGGGCAAAACCCACCCCAAGGTCATTGCATCCAGAGGCAGGGCCTTTGGCAGGGGATGAAGTCCTGAGGGCTGCACCTGGAGAAGCAGAGTCCTTATCTGAGACCCCAGGGGGCTGCGCTGGCCCCTGACCACAGTGTCGGACACGGCCAGGAGGTCCGTCTGTGGCCCGGACCACAGTCTGCCACTGGGTGTGGTCTCCACCCCCATCTGCCGCAGCTGTGGGAACCCGTGATTTTGTTTACAAACCGCAGAGCCTGTAATGCAGCAGTGGAGCAGCCACGCCCGTCCCGTCACGATGGGCCACGTGTGTGATAGTGGTTCTGTAGGACCACCGTGGAGGTGGGACCTTCCTGTCCCTGGGACACCACACACAGGGCCACGTTCCTGTCACCTGGGACAGCACACACAGGGCCACGTTCCTGTCCCTGGGACAGCGCACACAGGGCCACGTTCCTGTCCCTGGGACAGCGCACACAGGGCCACGTTCCTGTCCCTGGGACAGCGCACACAGGGCCATGTTCCTGTCCCTGGGACAGCACACCCAGGGCCACTTTCCTGTCACCTGGGACGGCGCACACAGGGCCACATTCCTGTCCCTGGGACAGCACACACAGGGCCACGTTCCTGTCCCTGGGACAGCGCACACAGGGCCACGTTCCTGTCCCTGGGACAGCGCACACAGGGCCACGTTCCTGTCCCTGGGACAGCGCACACAGGGCCACGTTCCTGTCCCTGGGACAGCGCACACAGGGCCACGTTCCTGTCCCTGGACAGCACACACAGGGCCATGTTCCTGTCCCTGGGACAGCGCACACAGGGCCACGTTCCTGTCCCTGGGACAGCGCACACAGGGCCACGTTCCTGTCCCTGGGACAGCGCACACAGGGCCACGTTCCTGTCACCTGGGACAGCGCACACAGGGCCACGTTCCTGTCCCTGGGACAGCGCACACAGGGCCACGTTCCTGTCCCTGGGACAGCGCACACAGGGCCACGTTCCTGTCCCTGGGACAGTGCACACAGGGCCATGTTCCTGTCCCTGGGACAGCGGACACAGGGCCACGTTCCTGTCACTGGGACAGCGCACACAGGGCCACGTTCCTGTCCCTGGACAGCACACACAGGGCCACGTTCCTGTCCCTGGGACAGTGCACACAGGGCCATGTTCCTGTCCCTGGGACAGCGGACACAGGGCCACGTTCCTGTCCCTGGGACACCACACACAGGGCCATATTCCTGTCCCTGGGACAGCGCACACAGGGCCACGTTCCTGTCCCTGGGACAGCGCACACAGGGCCACGTTCCTGTCCCTGGGACAGCGTACACAGGGCCACGTTCCTGTCCCTGGGACACCACACACAGGGCCATATTCCTGTCCCTGGGATGCCACACACAGGGCCACATTCCTGTCACCTGGGACAGCGGACACAGGACCACGTTCCTGTCCCTGGGACAGCACACGCAGGGCCACGTTCCTGTCCCTGGGACACCACACACAGGGCCATGTTCCTGTGCCTGGGACAGTGCACACAGGGCCACGTTCCTGACCCTGGGACAGCACACACAGGGCCACGTTCCTGTCGCAGGGAAGGTGCAGCCGTCCTGACATCGTACGCAAGGCCTTCCTCCCGGGGCTCTGGTGCGGCTGCTGTGAGCAAACCTGCTGCGTTGCCAGCCCCATGGAGACAGAGCACCTGCGAGACGGAGACACTCACAAGGCAGCACCACACGCAGTGAGCAAGGCTGTCCTCAGTTGATGTATTCACGTATTTCTATTTTTTTTTTAAAGATTTATTTAGTTATTTATCTGAAAGGCAGAGTTATAGAGAGGCAGAGGCAGATAGAGAGAGAGAGAGAGAGAGAGAGGTCTTCCTCCATCCACTGGTTCACTCCCCAGATGGCCTCAACGGCTAGAGCTGCGCCAATCCGAAGCCAGGAGCCAGAGCATCCTCAGGGTCTCCCACGTGGGTGCAGGGGCCCAAGCACCTGGGCCATCCTCCACTGCTTTCCCAGGCCACAGCAGAGAGCTGGATCGGAGGTGGAGCAGCTGGGACTCGAACCAGCGCCCGTATGGGATGCCGGCACTGCAGGCAGCAGCTTTACCTGCTACGCCACAGCGCCGGCCCCCACTCTATTTCTTATCATTATTTTCAAGTGCACACATACTTATTAAAAAGATAGTTAACTGCAAAACAGCCTCGGGCAGATCCCCAGGCGGGGTCCAGGAGAAGGTGCTGTCGTCACTGGAGACGGTGGCTGGCTCCACGCGTGTTCCTGCCCCGGGGCCGTCTCCAGTGGGAGGAGCCTCAGACTTGGAAGACAGCGATAGCAATGACACTGAACCTGTGCAGACCCAGCCAACGTGTGTGCTTGTCTCGGCTCTCCTGAGACAAGCGCAGATTCTGAGAGAGATAAAGGAACCAACAGAGAAAGAGAGAGAAAACTCGCGCCTCTGGTCCACGTCCACGCCCCACACGCTGGCAGCAGTCAGGACTGTGCTGGCATCGGAGCCAGGGGCCAGGAACTCGATCCAGGTCTCCCACGTGGACAGCACTGCTTGTAACCTCCAGAGGTCTGCGCCGGACAGGAAGCCGGCACCAGGATAAACACAAAATGCGCCGGACAGGAAGCTGGCACCAGGAGCTGAGCCAGAAATCGGCGCAGGCTCTCTAACAGGGGGCCTGGCATCCCAGCCACCTCCTGGTAGCCAGGCCAACAGCCTACCCTTCGTCTAAGTTTTTAAGAAAAATAGTTAATAAGTAAAAACAAAGAGATAAGAACAGCAGAAAAAGCTTATGATACAAAGAAAACATCTCGTATGTGCCCGTGTTTCAAGTGTTCTTACAACGGTGAAATGCTTGTATAGTCAAGTGATAAAGTGAGCAGGTTACAGACACGGGGTGACTTGCAGTTGAAGGAAGGCTGTTTGGAGAAGTGGAGCAGAAGCTGCGGGCAGTGTATCTGCCAGGTCTCCAGCAGGGGCACCTACGCATGCCCTCTCCACCCAGCCCTGCGAGCTGCACCCAGCACCGGTGCAAGTCCTCCACTTCTGCCTCTCGCACCATCCCTTTAACGGCGCCTGCTCTATGTGTAGATGTTGAAGTACTATATTATGTACTGTACTATATTATGATGACTGATAGAAAATTGGTGAGTTGGGGCCGGCGCTGTGGCATAGCAGGCAAAGCTGCCGCCTGCAACGCTGACATCCCATAAGGCTGCTGGTTTGAGTCCCGGCTGCTCCACTTCTGATCCAGCTCCCTGCGAATGCTCCTGGGAGAGCAGCGGAAGGCTGCCCGAGTGCTTGGGCCCCTGCACCTGGGTGCTGGGCTTGACCAAAACCCGGCGTCTCTGGAATGCTCAGCTCTCTGTCTTGTTTTCTAGACTCATCTCAAATAGTAAGAAACATCTGTGCAATATGGAACTAGTAACCAAGTTTCCAAGAATTTTCCTCCCATCGACCGCAAACTCCAGTGTTAAATTCTTGGCATGTTGTTGCAAGTAGTTTACAGGCAAATTCTGACAACAACAACAACAAAAGCAGTGATCAAATGGATCCCACAATGGGATCCTAACCTTCCTCTGAGGCTGGTGCTGTGGCTCCCTTGGTTAATCCTCTGCCTACGGCGCCAGCATCCCATATGTGCACTGGATTCTAGCCTGCCTGCTCCTCTTCCAGTCCAGCTCTCTGCTGTGGCCCGGGAGGGCAGTGGAGGATGGCCCAAGTGCTTGGGCCCTGCACCTGCATGGGAGACCAGGAGAAGCACCTGGCTCCTGGCTTCGGATCAGCATAGTTCTGGCCGTAGTGGCCATTTGGGGGGTGAACCAACAGAAGGAAGACCTTTCTCTCTGTCTCTCTCTCACACTCTCACACTAACTCTGCCTGTCAAATAAACAAAAATAAAAAGGAAAAAAAGAAATGCCTCCTCAAGGGCACGGGGAGCTGCCCCTGCTGTTTGCTCCAGCACATGTCGTCCCTGTAGTTCTGCGTTTGTGTCTGAGAGACCCTTGCGAGCGCTGCCGTGATGCGATGTCCCCTGGAGATGTTCCATGCGTGCTCTGAGGTCACTGCTCGCCGCGTTGGCTCCATGCTTTCCTTTGGGTAAGACAGTGAGGAGCTGAGCCACAATCTCTCCCTTCCGTCGTGGCCGTGGCCGATCTCGCGTCCAGTAACCGCAGCAGGGTTGCAGGGTGACGGATACATTCATTGTTCCTTCTTCGTCTATTTTAAATATTTTCTGTTGTAGCTGTGCTGTGCATGAATTTTAACATAAACCACCTCCGATATTTTTGGAAACACACAAGCCATTTGTATGTGGTGCAGTGGGTTAAACTGCCTCTGGGACACTCATACCCACATCTGAGTGTCTGTTAGTCTTCACTTCTCTGCTTCGGATCCAGCCTCCTGCGGACGCACACCTGGGAGGCAGCAGGCGATGGCTTAAACGCGGGCCCCTGACACCCCCGTATCTGACTTGGCTAAAACCTCTGGCTCTTGCCTCCAGTCCAGCCCAGCCCTTGGCTGTTGCAGACATCTGGGCAGCAAACCGGCAATGGAAGATACATTCTCCATCTCTGTCTTTCTCGCCACCTTTGAAATAAATAAATCAGTCTTTAAAAATAAATAAAGGCTGAGGGCAGCTCTTCCCATCTGGAGTTTGGGGTTGCCAGTGGGGAAGAGGACTTCAGGGCCTTGACGTCTTTTCCCCGAAGCTGGGGCCTCCCGGGGTTCACTCTTCCTGTCTTCCTGGCTCAGCACCTGCGTGTTCCGGCCAGAACCACGAAGAACCAGGAGTATGAGCGCTAAAACCCGTAAGAAAAGTGAGACAAGCGTGCTCAGGTTACGAACGGGTGCAGGCTGAGGCGTGGGAAACTCACTCCCTTCCACACGGGCAGTGCGATCCTGACGCGGACGCTGTTCGGCCCAAGCGTTCGCTTCCAGGGACACCAACGTGTTAAAAAGGCAGAAAACAGAACAATTCAGCCACTGGCATCCTAAGATGTTTATCTCGTTACAATATTCGCATGGATAGAGCTGCCTGCTGCAATGCCTGCTCAACCCTCGCTCACTCAGGAGGAAAGACGCAAGACGGAGAGGCGTGGTGGGGAGTTGGGTAAAAGCAGGACTTCAAGGGCAGACATCAGGATCATCAGATGACCCAGAGTGAGTGTGGCTGCCTGTTGGATGGGCACGGGGTCTTCCCGCTGGCCACAAGACCACCCCAAGGGGCGCTGTACACGGGGCAGCAGCCAGGAGAAGACAGCTCTTGAGCCGCACCCCCAGGGTCCTCTCACGGTGCAGGTGATCGCGTGGGCGCCGCAGTGGCCAGCAGCACCCTTTGTCACGCCTCCCTGGACTCAGGTCCTTCTTAGAATATCACATTCCGGGGCCAGCGCTGTGGTGCAGTGGGCTAAGCCTCCACCTGCGGCACCAGCATCCCATACAGGCACTGGTTCACATCCCGGCTGCTCCTCTTCTGATCCAGCTCTCTGCCGATGGCCTGGGAAAGTAGTGGAAGATGGCCTGAGTGCTTGGGCTCTGGAAGAAGCTCCTGGCTCCTGGCTTTGGATTGGCTCAGCTCCAGCCATTGCAGCCATTTGGGGAGTGAACCAGTGGGTGGAAGACCTCTCTCTCTGTCTCTGCCTCTCTCTGTCTGTAACGCTACCTCTCAAATAAATAAAAAGAAAAGAATCTCGCATTTGACAAAAGATGAGACGGAAGTTCAGCCTGGTGAAGGGATTCGCTCAGTGGCAGACACGGCGGCGGGGGCGGCCATTTTTTCACCAGGACTCGGGCACGGTCCTGTGAGTGCTGCTCATGTCCTTCAGAGAGAATTGTTTCAGACGTGGGAAACAGAAGCCCTAACAGCCGCTGCTAGACGCCGGTACTACTCCCATTGTATACATGGGAGGCCGAAGCCCGGAGAACAGGTCGCAGAGGCAGCAAAGGGAAAAGCAGTGGGCGCGTGCGCTCGGAGCCGGGCGCGGGGCAGGCCCGCAGCGTCCCCTGCACCCACCGCCTCCTCGGACGGGCACATTGCCTGTTCCCAAACGCGTCCGTGTACGTGACCACCGAGCTCCTCCCATCAGGGGAGAAACAGCAACAGCACTGCCAGAATTTCAGTGGGCATTCCAGTGCTTATCCTGACTCACGTCTACAGATTTGCATTAATCTTTGGTCCGGAAATGCATAAGGCTCTTCCGAAGGCAAACATTCTGTCATTTCTGAAAAACACAAAGTATTCATTCCTGAAAGTCCCTTTGAGCCCACTGGATTAAAAGAGGAAAGGCAGGAAGCAACTGGAGAAAGGATGGAAGGAGGGAGGGAGGGAGGGGAAGGGCGAAGGGTCTTAAAACAGAAGACAAGGGGCCCAACACTGTGGTGTAGCAGGAAAAGCAGCCACCTGCAGTGCCAGCATCCCATGTGGGCACTGGTTCGAGTCCCGGCTGCTCCACTCCAATCCAGCTCTCTGCTGTGGCCTGGGAAAGCCGTAGAAGATGGCCCAAGTCCTTAGGCCCCTGCACCCATGTGGGAGACTGGGAAGAAGCTCCTGGCTTCAGATCAGTGCAGCTCCAGCCATCGGGGCCGTCTGGGGAGTGAACCAGTAGATGGAGGACCTCTCTCTCTCTCTCTCTCTCTCTGTAACTCTGCCTTTCAAGTAAATAAATACTTTAAAAAAGACACAGTCAGTGACTCAATTTGATCATTCCCAGCACTTTCCAGGAGACCAGCAGTTAATAAGCCTTTGTCATGGGATTCAGAAACCCAGCGTAAATGGGAAGTCTGCTTGGTGCTTTGTGAGTGGAGAAACTGAGTCACAAGACAGTCACATGTGACCCTGGGCCCAGCCCACGGAGGAGACACTTCCCACGGGGCCTGGAACCCTGAAACAACAAGACCACGCATCTTCACTCTGATTCCAGCGTGGTGCTGGGCTGAGCCGGGTACGGCCGAGTCCGTGTTGGGCTCTGTGCCATCGGCTGTTTGTTATCTGCGGTGCGTCTGTTGTTAGTGTAATAGACCACGGCAAGTCCAGTTCCATAGCACGTTAGCTTGCCCACTGCCTAGAAACTGCAGGGCTCACGTGGCCAAGCCAAGTCCCGCGCTGCTGCGCGTTGGAGCTGAGCGTGCGAGCGAGGGGCCTCCAGGTCTCCCGGACCTTCTTGCTTCAGCGAACGTTCATTGCTTTCCTGCTTGCGCCAGGCGTTGGGCTTCCAGCTGCAGGCAGAGCTGTCTTTGTTCCACGGAAACCCACGGAGCTGGCGATAGGTTCAGGGTGTGATGTAGTCTTCAGGAATCTATACCTCACGCCAGGCGCTGTACAAATCATCTGCTATAAGACTCTGTGTTTAATTCTGCAAAGAGTTCCCTAAGAAACCGGACATTTCAGTGGCTGTGTTCCATTCTCATTGGCCTGGCACTGTGTGCCAGTCCTCTGGCCTTGGCGTCCTGCTGGGCAAAGTCGGCCTGGGCTCCTGTGGGCACCTGGTCAGTTATCTTCCTGTCTCTTCCTTCTTTCTCCTCGGTCAAGACAAATGTTGCAACATTTGGTTCCTGTGCGCTTCGCCAAGGAGTGTCTGGAATTCTGATGCAGTGCTTGATGGACTCGGGTCAGCCTGGAATCCCCTACCAGGCTGCGTGGGAGCAGAGGCCGAGGGCACAGCTCCGCTCAGATCCCAGCACGGTCCCCGCCACCTTGAGACAAGCATCCTGTCCCCTACCACCTCCTTCTCCGTAACGCTGGGGAGAAGTCGGGAAATCTCATGGATGGAGCCTTGTTCCCTTGCAGTTGGCACAAACTCAGTACCAGGGAAGTGTGGTGGCCGAGCAGCCCCAGCCTCCTTATCCTTGTTCCCCTGGAATCTGTTACTCAGTTCCAACTTGGGGTCAAGGCCAGAGCGGAGAGAACCCTCTCAGAACTCTCTTGACCCCTGAAGTGTGAGGCCTTTGACTGCACGGACACTGGGATAAAATGACATCATCAAGCTCACTAACTTCTAGCATTTCATTCCCTTCTAAATCTAGACAAAAGAAAACAAAGGCCTAGCAACGCCCGTGAACTTTGCCACAATTAAACTCCCAGCTGTTTCCCGTCTCCATGGCGACGCTGTGTGTGTTGTGATTGAAGCCATCCTGTGTCTTCAGACCCACAGCACAAGAACATTTCGCGGCTCTGCACCCTGTGCAGTGCAGGGAGTCAGGACGGGGCGCTGGCCGATGCGGGCTCGGTCCCCGGGTGTCCTGCAGTGTGACCCCCAGAGACCAGATTCCCCGGATGCCCCATTCACGGGAAAGCCGCCTAAATCCAAGCTGTCTTACCTGGAACAGCAGAAGAAAGGATGAAAACCATAAAGCCATACAGTCACGTTGGTTTTGTGTGGACTCAGCTTCGCGCCTGGAAGGCTACGTGGACTCTCACAGGACACTGGACCGGGGCTGCACGCCAGAGCGTTCTGGGGGCTGAACTTGGAGCCCCAGTGTTTGCTTGGCTTTTGTCTGCACTGCGGCATTTTGCATGTCCGTGTCTCAGAAAGGACACCAGTCCACGAGTCGCCGAGTGCATGTAGGCGAGGACTACAGGAGGTTGTTAGATGAATAGAAATCAAGTTGGCAGTCTGGCACTGTGGCGCAGTGCATAAAGCCCTGGCCTGTAGCGCCAGCATCCCATATAGGCACCAGTTCTAGTCCCGGCTGCTCCTCTTCTGATCCAGCTCTCTGCTGTGGCCTGGGAAAGCAGTGGAGGATGGCCCAAGTCCTTGGGCCCCTGCATCCGCGTGGGAGACCCGGAGGAGGCTCCTGGCTCCTGGCTTCGGATTGGCCCAGTTCCGGCTGTTGCAGCCATCTGGGGAGTGAACCAGCAGATGGAAGACCTCTCTCTCTGCCTCTCTGTTTCTCTGTCTTTCAAATAAATAAAATAAATCTTTTAAAAAAAAGTTGATAGGGCCGGCGCCGCGGCTCACTAGGCTAATCCTCCGCCTTGCGGCGCTGGCACACCGGGTTCTAGTGCCGGTCGGGGCGCCGGATTCTGTCCCGGTTGCTCCTCTTCCAGGCCAGCTCTCTGCTGTGGCCCGGGAGTGCAGTGGAGGATGGCCCAGGTGCTTGGGCCCTGCACCCCATGGGAGACCAGGAGAAGCACCTGGCTCCTGACTCCTGCCATCGGATCAGCGTGGTGCGCCGGCCGCAGCGCGCCAGCCGCGGTGGCCATTGGAGGGTGAACCAACGGCAAAGGAAGACCTTTCTCTCTGTCTCTCTCTCTCACTGTCCACTCTGCCTGTCAAAAAAAAAAAAATAAAAAAATTAAAAAAAATTAAAAAAAAGTTGGTAGGTACCAGATTAATTTTGCCTGTTAATTTAATAAGTGTCCTGGCAGGAATGAATTGGTGAGTTTACTTTGATGCAAGAAATTTGCAATTCCCTACCTATGACAGAGCTTCAAAAAATTTCTGGAAAATGTTTCTGACGAAGAAAATAATGACACATGGGTTTCAAATGTTTTTTTGCACCAAAATAAAATAATCTTTCGAGTCCATTTTTCCATGAAAATGTTGACGTCCCCTGGTGCAGATGGGACTTGCAGCATGTTTATGGAGGCGCTGACCCAGCACCGCACGGCTGCTCTCGGTGCCCGGCGGCAGTGCGGGGGAGCCCCGACCCCCGCTGGTGGGGTCGTGGGGATCAGAGGTCTGGCTCTGCAGCCCAGGCTCCCCCACTCCAGTTTGAGGACAAAAACACATGAGCAGGGTCAAGGGAAAGCTGAAGACTGGATTTTTCTGTTTGACCTCGGCCCAGCGCTTCCAGGGCCAGCAGGAAACAGAGAGAGATAAGTTTCCTAGAAACTTCTGATTAGCTGCTAAATGACGACTGAGGGCCAAAGCTCCGAGCCAGGCACTTGCAGCTCGTGGGAAAACAGCAAAGCAGCTCCCAGCACGCGGAGGCTAAAACACTCGGGGGCCATCTGCCTGCTGCGGCCGGCTTTGCCTCGGGAGGGGGGCACGAGGCGCATGGCGGAAAGCACGCCTCCTTCCGGGACGGAGCCCTTTGGGTGGTCCCGAGTGGAGCTCTGCACTCTGGACACGCTTCAGTCTCTGCCCCCAGGCCGTGTCCATCACCCCCATCTCCTGGCCACTGCAGGTGGACAACGGCGCCCCCACGTCCTCAGACCTGCCCTGAGGACCTCGCTCCCACTCATGGGGGAAGGTTAGGGCTGACATCACCTGGGGCTCCGTTCGCCGGGACACCTTCAGGGGGAGTGGATTCTCCACCCTTGCCGAGGTGCCGCATCGAGGGCCCCCAGCACCCCTGGCCCAGGCAGTTGCTGACGGGTGGCATCAGCCCCTCTGCTGCTGTCTCCGCGCTGTCTTCCGGAATTCTGAGAATTGTTGCAGGTGCCTCGTGTTCTGGGGCCACACCCTGGAAGGGCTAATCGTGCCGCTCTGTGGGAGGCTCCCACTGCACCCCTCTGGTACCTTCCAGCCGTGGCAGGGCTCCTGCAGAGCTCACAGCAGACGCTGTGGGCCGAGAGATGCCGGGATGGCCGGGGCGGAACAGTCCTGTCTGGCAAAGCCACAAGGTGGGAAGACTCACCAGCCAGGGGAAGTTGGCCGTGTCGGGAGCAGCTGCCTAGGAAACGCGTGAGTTTCAAGTTCCCAGTTAATTCTGATCACAAATTTGGAGAGAAAGTGGAGCTATCTGCCCCCTGCCTCCTTCCAGGTTCTGTATCTGTGGGTCAGGGCAGTGCCCGAAGGCAGGCCTGGGACTTGTCCAGAAACGTGCCTGGCGCTGGGCTGTCGCACAGTCACGTGTGGAGCAAGGGACAGTCAACAGCACACCTGCAACCTTGTGACCCCCCCACCCCCACCCCGGGGTCACAGGGATCCTTGAGTCTTGGGCTTGAAAAGAAACAAGTAACCATGGACGCCACCCACTGCAGACATTCTGAAGTGGTCTCTTCTCTGATTTCCACGAGACACCACTGTCACCTTGTAGCCACAGAGCAGGCGGTCCTTGGGTCCCTGCACCCGCATGAGAGACCCAGAAGAAGCTCCTGGCTCCTGGCTTTGGATCGGCACAGCTGCAGCCATTGCAGCCACTGGGGAGTGAACCAGCGGATGGAAGATTCTCTCTCTGCCTCTCCCTCTCACTATCTGTAACTCTCTCTCTTAAATAAATAAATAAAATCTTTTTAAAAACAAGATTCTATGCTTCAAACCTTACATCGATGCACTTGTGTTCAGTGTCTTAACAGCGCCTGCTGGCTGCATGCTGCCGTCCACTAGCACGAGTGGTCAGCACACAGGATCGAGGTCACGGCGCTTAACATCATCACACCGCTCTCCAAACGCACCCCTTATTTACAGCAAATCGCTGGTCTGGGCAGGGGCCAGGGGTTCATGTCTGCACCATTGTGTTCAAAAATGTCTGTCACAGCATTGTCCGCAAGCAGCCTGGAGCATGTTCGAGGGCTTTTGTTTCTTTGATGTCCAGAACTGGAGCTGGAAGAATGCTGAGTCATGAGTGCCTGAGGATGGTTTAGAACAATTATGGAAGTTGTCAGGACCGAAACTCACAAACAGACCTTTTAATTCAGCAGCACGATCTTGTTTCCTGTTTCTGTTTTGCAGCTCTCTGTGCTTGGGAATTATAAATTCACAGTCCTCGCCACGCGCCCGCATTGCACAACCAGGCCCCTCGCCCCGGCCGCTCGCTCAGCGGTGGGAGGGACTCCTTGCTCTGACATCCATCCGGGAACAAGAGGAGCCCCTGCCGGCCCCGCCCCCCTGGGGTCTACCTCAGGGACACCAGTGGGTGGACATTCCAGCCTGTGGGGAGGGGTAGGGAAAAATCTAGAGGCATCACAGGAGCCAGGTTTGTCACTCTAGACAGGTCGGAGTCTGATTAAATCCTTTTTTTTTTTTTTTTTGACGGGCAGAGTGGACAGTGAGAGAGAGAGACAGAGAGAAAGGTCTTCCTTTTGCCATTGGTTCACCCTCCAATGGCCACCTCGGCCGGCGCACTGCAGCCGGCACATCGCGCCGATCCAAAGCCAGGAGCCAGGTGCTTCTCCTGGTCTCCCATGGGGTGCAGGGCCCAAGCACCTGGGCCATCCTCCACTGTACTCCCTGGCCACAGCAGGGAGCTGGCCTGGAAGAGGGGCAACCGGGACAGAATCCGGCGCCCCAACCGGGACTAGAACCCGGTGTGCCAGCGCCGCAAGACGGAGGATTAGCCTAGTGAGCTGGGGCGCCAGCCTTGATTAAATCCTAAGGTTTGTGAACAACCTTGGCTGGGGAGGAGGGACCACACCTGGTGCCGGGGTCCAGGGACCTCACACTCGTCCTCGCCCAGGGGCGCTGGCAGTGAGCCCCTCCCACAGAGGGCGTCTCAGGCACTGGCCAGTCTCGTCCCAGGAAGCCCCCGACCAGAGACACCACGAGTTAGCCCCCACCTCCGGCGTTCCTGGCCCTCCCGGGCAGCTGACCCCAGGCAGCTTCCTCCCGGCGCTCTCCTTGAAGGGCAGCCCTGCTGGGTTCTCACCCTCAGTCTGGGGTCCGCAGATCCACCCCCAAGCCAGCAGCTGAAGGGATTTACATACTTTGTGAAGCCGACCCTTCTTCCATGCGGCCGCCGGGGGCCTCCCAACTGTACCCTGGGGCTGGGACCCCAGACGCAGCCACCTGCCTCCACCGGGCGCCGCCTCCCCTCTGTGTGGCCTCCTTGCTTCTGCTGGGTTGCCACAAGAATGAGAGGTCCGGGCGCTCGCCGTGGGCATGCTGGAGATCGGCTGCTTTGTAAAGAGGCCTTTGCAGTCTGAGCACAACTCCCACGTGGCTGCGAACGGGGCAAGAGGTGGGGTCGTGGAAGGCGGAAAAGCAGGGGCAAGCTGAGGATTCCGACCTGCAGCCCCGTGCGCTGGGACACGCAGCTCTGCACCCCCGAGCACGCGTTCCCACGTGCGAGTAGGGGAGGCGGCCCCAGCGCCGGCTGCAGGGCTGTTGCGGTGCCCTGGTCCCCGCAGCCCCGGCGGGCGTGGGCCTCAGCGCACTGTCCCGTTCCTTCCAGAAACGCCATGATGAGCAGGAGACGTCCTGGAGCCACAGCAAGTCCAGGGGAGAAAACGCACGAGTCGGTGGTTCTGGATTCTTTAGGACGAACTTCCTGCGTCCTGGCTTTGACAGAAAACCAGAGGTGTTTGTGTTCTTCTGTCACTTTGGGCCCAAGATTCGGTCCCAGCCGTGGACGTGGGAAGGAGACTGGGCTGGGCCAGGGCGGGCCGGCTGACGAGCTCCTGGCTCTGCACCCTCGGTCGCCCGGACGTGGCCTCCCAGCCGTGGCACACGGGTGCATTGCCAGTGTGAATGTTTTTTCTCTGAGGACCTTGGGCACCACGCCTGGAGAGTATTGTGGTCCAGGCGTTCACCTGTCACTAATGCAACACACACGTGTGCACGCGTGTGAAGGGAGCATTCGTGTGCAGGCACATGTGTGTTTGCAACCACAGCCAGAAGTTGCGCTGCCACTCTCACCTGTTCGTCTTGACACTCGGAGTCTGATGCCATCAGCTACGTCACGTCACGTGAGCTGGACCAAGTCCATTTCACTAAAATGACACGAGCGGAGCAGAGCCTGAGGGAGGAAAGCCAATTTAAATTTTTATTATTATTATTTATTTGACAGGCAGAGTTAGACAGTGAGAGAGAGACAAAGGTCTTCCTTCCATTGGTTCACCCCCCAACGCTACGGCCAGAGCTACGCCGATCTGAAGCCAGGAGCCAGGTGCTTCCTCCTGGTCTCCCAAGCACCTGGGCCATCCTCCACTGCCCTCCCGGGCCACCGCAGAGAGCTGGACTGGAAGAGGAGCAACCGGGGCTAGAACCCGGTGCCCAAATGGGATGCCGGCGCCACAGGCAGAGGATTAACCAAGTGAGCCACAGCGCCGGCCCCAGGAAAGCCAATTTAGACGGAAGCTCCCTGCCTTGCCTCACAGTCACGTTGGATGCGATTATTAGCACCCGATGTTACTAGCAAGGCATTTCTGGGGCCGCACGGCTGTGGGATTCCAGTTGCCCGAGAAGACCCCCGGAGGGCCATGACTGGTGGACACCACCTGAGCTGTCAGGAGCCTGAGGCCAGGGGCCAAGGTCGAGGGGATGCTGGCCTCGCCTTGCTCTCGCAGACCCAGGCTTCCACACTCAAGGGAGCTGACAGCCCGGGGAGACGTTGAGGAAGCGCACTCGAGGAAACGGGGCCCCTTGTCTGGTTCCTCCCAAGCCAAGATGTCAATCAAAAGGCTAAAAATAGGACAAGCGCGGAGTCAGCATGCCAGGGATTCTGGGAACTCTGTCACTTCCCAGAGTTACTGGAAGTTTGAGGTCTGACTGCCGGAAAAGAACTCTAGGAAGACCCAGTTGAAAAGGGTCAGAGCCCAGCTCTCCAGAGTGCTCAGTGATGGATTTCACACGTCTTTCTAGAATGTTCTTTCCCTCATTCTCTCCCTGAAGAGGTTTTCTTTGTGCTGTGAAATCTGGTCCGTGAGGCGCTCCCTGCACTGCCAGTGCACCGCTCCTCACGCTGTGTCCAGCGTGCTGGGCTTACAGCTCCTCCCAGAGCTCCGCACTTCCGTTTCCTGGCCACGGCTCAGCTTCAGCCCCTGCCCAGGCACAGCGTCCGCCAAGGCCTGTCTGAGATGGGTGCCAGCTGCACCCACAGGGACAGGCGCTCCTTGGGCAGATACAGAGCGTGTGCTGACTGAGCCGTGCTAACTGGGGATTGGCATAGGCTCAAAGCTCAACCGTCTACAGGCCGATCGCCCTGAGCAAAGGCGGTGGTCGGGGCACGGGGTTGATGGCAGGCGGGCTCAGCAGCGTCCACTGTGACGGGCATCTCTGTGTTCTCCCTGCTGAGGGCTCAGGCCGTGACCAGAGGCTTCAGGTCCTTCCAGGGGAGCTGAGGGCGCTGAGAGGCCCCGCCCACGCTTGCCTTCAGTTCCCACGATGGAGGCGCAAATCCCAGCTTCGAAAGCTGCTGCAGAGGGAATTTTCAGATGGTCTTTTCCGAGCCCTTCTGTGCCTTCTCGGTGACAAGGCCTCTCCTCTCCATTCCTGACCTCCCTCTGTGTGTGTGTGTGTGTGTGTGTGCCACGTGGTAACTCCCCTCTGTGTGTGTGTGTGCACCACGTGGAGGCGCCTGGACCAGGCGTGTGAGAGCACTGCACGCAGTCTACAAGCAGGCTCTGTCTTGTCAGGATGCTGTGATGAGCCTGGTGTCCCCTGGGAGAGCCAGAACAGAGCGTCTGCTGCACCTGCTTGAGCCGGGCGCCCAAAGTGGACACCAAGGGGAGTGCAGCCAGCTCGCACCTCGCCTGAAAGCCACGCGTCAGGTGCGTCTCTTCCCTTCCACGGAAAATAATGTCCTACAAATTACAGGGGCTTCCAGCCACTCACTGCCCCAGCAGCTGGACGCAGGCTGTACCTCAAGGCCCCAGGACCAAGCCAAGTGTTTGATGAGCCGCACATAAAAACCACTCTTAAATATCGTACACTCCTTTAGCAATGATGATTAAATATCATTCGAGTTTAATTTAATCTTTTGGGGAAAAAATAGCCCCGGATATCCACTGGTGTCTGGGTCAGGCCAAAGGTCTCCAAAGCCCCTGAGAGAAGACGGGAAGGAAGAGTCAGAGGAGCTCCCTGGAGGGCGGCGCCCCTGCTGGTGAGCCCAGCCCAGCCCGGCTGGCGTCCCACGTGCCACGGCTGACAGCGCCGTCACCCCCGCTGTGTTGTGCAGAAATGCCTTTGCTGACCGGTCTGGCGCACTCCTGTCCCCGAGGCTGACCTCGCTCAGTCCTTTTCCTTAAACAGAATAGTGACTCTGTGCTTGTTTGTGAGCGACGCGCTCCCCCTTCCGTGGCCAGCTCGGTTCTGCTCAAAGGGACGCGCGCTGCCGCTCATGGGCTCAGCCGGGCAGACGGCGACGCTCGGCCTTCTCTCTCCCTGCATTTCCGGGTTGGTTCTGAAGCCGCCATCTGCACACAGGTACGCGGTCATGCAGAGATGCACACACACCCAGGCCCGCAGACAGGCACGGATGCACACACACGCATGGGCACATGGGGACACACAGGCCCACAGTCATGCACAGATGCACACACAGACACACACAGGCCCATAGCCAGGCATGGATGCACACACACGCATGGGCACACAGACACACACAGGCCCACAGTCATGCACAGATGCACACATTCACAGGTACACACGCAGGAAATACACGCATAAGTCCTCGCAGGCACACGCTGTCATGTGGGTGTCTCCTGCTGTTATTTACTTAGTTGGCCACATTTTCCCGAGTGGAGTGTGCACGAGTGCATGTGACAAGTGTGGATGAGTGTGCAACGTGGTTCCTCAATGGAGAAAAATGCCCTCAGACTGTCCGTCTTCCTTCTCCTCTCCCTCGCTGTCTCATGTCCCGCTGCACGCATGCTCAGCCTTGCTCTTCAGTACACACTGCCGTGCGTTCCACAGCCTCGCACCGTTACACTGCGTGTGACGCTACCCAGGGCAGGTGTTCGGGCAGCTTTGGCAGTCCTGACGGCCCCGGGGAGGCGGTTCAGGCCCCGTCTCTAGTCACAGCTGCAGAGCCGCAGGGCTGAGCCAGGCGCACGCAGCCAGCACACGGCTGCTGTAGAATTCGAGCCACAGCGTCCTCATATTCTCCACACTAAAGCCTGGTGTTTCCACAAGGTTTTCCCCTCCCTGTGTCTTCTCTGATGGCCCACCTGCACATCTCCTCCTCTCACCGTACTGCACCCCAGTGACTGCTCAGTGTTGTCTTTGGTATTGCAGTCTGTCTTCACTGGGGTCTTACATGTTCATTCATTCACTTACAAGTTTTTTTTTTTTAAGTTTATTTTACATTTTTAAAAATTTATTTATTTGAGAGGTAGAATTACAGACAGAGAGATGCAGAAAGAGAGAGAGAGAGAGAGGTCTTCCAACCATTGGTGCACTTCCCAGATGACTGTAACGGCCGCAGCTGCACCTATCTGAAGCCAGGAGCCAGGAGCTTCCTCTGGGTCTCCCACGCACGCGCAGGGGCCCGAGGACATGGGCCATCTTCTGCTGCTTTCCCAGCCACAGCAGAGAGCGGGGTCAGAAGTGGAGCAGCCAGGACACAAACTGGCACCCATGTGGGATGCCGGCACTGCAGATAGAGACTTAGGCTACGACGCCACAGCACCAGTCCCTATTTACTGAGTTTTTATTCATGTAGTTTTTGTTTCAAAAGCTTTATTTTATTTAAAAATCTGCCACTGTCTTGTTCTGTAATTTCAGATTATATTTATTATAGGTCCTCTCTCTCTCTCTCTCTCTCCATCTTGCACACACACACACACACACAGTTTCCATTGGATGGTTCCTACAATATCCTCTCCCTGAGGTTCTGCCCCCCACACTGCGGTGTCGGGGTCCTTCCTGCGGGTACATTGCTGGGGTGACGGGCAGCTCCTTGGGGACGTGGCGGGGGAGTCCCACTGCTCCTTCACGGCCGGGCAGTCTTCATATCCTGATGAGGGGCGAGGCCGTGCTTGCTCACCGTCCGTTGTTTGGAGCCCTGTGCCCTTGGTGCCGTTGGCCTGGGTCTTCAGCCTCCCGGGACCCATTCCCAACTTTTCACTTCCCGGGACTGCAAACCAGCATGAGGCTTCTCACGTCCCTTTGGCCTTCCGGTGAGAGCGTTGCGGCACCGTGTCAACTGATGGGAAATCGGGCGGGCTGGCCCGGGGCTGGTGTCCCCAGAGGCCACAGAGGCCCCCGAGGAGCCACGGAGACCCGGCAGCACCGGGCGGCACGGGCTCACCTCCTGGCCTCACCTCTTATTCTCTGTCAAACTTCAGAACTGGCTTCTGCGGGCGGCAGGCTTGGGGAGGCGTCACCGTCTGCGGCTCTTCTCTGTTCTCGGCAATGGGGGGTCAGCCTCATCCCTCTAGACCGCACGGGAGCTCCAACTCCCAGGTGCACAATGCACCTCACTCCTTGCGCGGTCACCAAGCTGTGAGATTTTTCCATATTCAAAGTACTTGGGAACAGTGGATGTGACCCCGTCATATTTTTTCTCATGTTATCTCCCCCTTATTTGTAAAGGTGACTTTTATTTTAAAATATTGATAGTGTCCGTTTTCGCAGAGTTTCAGGCTTAGAAAAAAATTGGCGCAGGGAGTTCGGAGTTCCCCAAGCCGTGTGCCTGCGCGGTTTCTGTTCATGGCATTTTGCCGTAGTGTATCAGGATTCTCCAGGAAGCAAACCCCAGGGGCTGGGGGCCTGGCACGGTGGTCAGGACACCACCTCGGACACCCACACCACCTTCCACGGCTCCTGGGCTCCGGTCCTGATTCTGATTCCAGCCTCCTGGGAACGTGCGCCCTGGGGAGCAGTGGGCAACCTCAAGTTCTTGAGGTCCCGCCATGCACTCCAGAGATGTGGGCTGAGTTCCAGGCTCCTGGCTCTGGCTTGGCCCAGCACTGGCTATTGCAGACGTTTGAGGAGTCAGCCGGCTAATAGAAAATCTCAGCCTTTCAAATAAATAATAATAAAATAAATATTAAAAATAACAGAATGGGGGCTGGCACTGTGGTGTAACAAGCCACTACCTGCAGCCCATATGGGCGCCAGGTCAAGTCCTGGCTTGAACTTCTGGTCCAGCTCTCTGCTGTGGCCTGGGAAGGCAGTGGAAGATGGGCCAAGTACTTGAGCCCCTGCACCAACATGGGAGACCCGGATGAAGCTCCTGGTTCCTCCTGGCTTCAGCCTGGTGCAGCCCCAGCTGTTGTGGCCATCTGGGGAATGAACCAGAAGATGGAAAATCTTTCTATCTCTCTCCCTCTCTTGCTCTCTGTTACTCTGCCTTTCAAATAAATTAAATAAAACAAACAGAGCCAATAGAGTGAATATTTAAATACAGATAGATTTATGGTAAGGAATTGGCTCTCAAAGAGTCTGAGAATTGCAAGATACAGGTGGCAAACTGGAGACCTAGGAATCCACCTTTTTGGATTTTGAACACAATTGCACTGAACCTAATCAATTTGGGGAGAACTGATACCTTGTTGTTAGAGTTTTCTTATTTATCAACATCGGCTATCTTCATTTATTTAGGTTTTCCTAGATTTCTGTTGTCAAAGCTTTGCAGTGTCTTCCTACAGATACTGCAATGTTTTCTTAGATTTGTATTTGACTGTTTCTTTTTCGTTGTGCTGTTTCATACTATTTTTTTTCAAATTTTGAGTTCCAGTTGTCCTCAAAAGCAAAAGTGGCTTTGCACGCTGACCTTGCACCCTACGGTCTTACCACAGCCCTGGAGCCCCACATTCGTTGTGGGCGCTTCGTGGTTTCCTGCACGCATGAGCTGGTGTCACTTCTTCCTGCCATGTTGTAAGCCTTTTGTTCACTTCCGTGGTGCTGTTGTGCTGGGATTTCCGATGTTGGACAGGAGTGGACATCCCGTCCCCCTCGTCTTAGGAGGGAAGCTCCTGACCCTCCCCGCCGAGCGTGAGGGCAGCTGCAGGTTCCTACGGACGTCTCTGCCAAGTCGAGGGAGTCCACCTGTGCCGCCGCTTTCTGAGTTCTCTCCATGGTCGGGTATTTGATTCTTGGCAAATGTCTTCTCTATATGTATTGACCTGATGATGACATGATTTTTATTTTTAATCTGCTCATGTGCTGTGTTACATTAATTTCTAAAGTTGAAAGAAACTTTTCATAGTTGGGATAAATTTCACTTGATTGTCGTATAGAAATCTTTGGATTCAGTTTGTTAATACTTTGCTGTGGGTTTTTATATCAGCAGTTAGGGAAATTATTGGTCTTTCTTTTCCTGTTGTGTGCCCACCTGTTTTTTTAAGATTTTATTTATTTATTTGAGAGGTAGAGTTACAGACAGTGAGAGGGAGAGACAGAGAGAAAGGTCTTCCTTCCACAGGTTCACTCCCCAGGTGGCTGCAAAGGCCAGAGCTGTGCCAATCGGAAGCCTGGAGCCAGGTGCTTCTTCCCCGTCTCCCACATGGATGCAGGGGCTCAAGCATACTTGAGCCAACTTCTGCTTTCTCAGGCCACAACAGAGAGCTGGATTGGAAGAGGAGCAGCCGGGACTAGAACCGGCACCCATATGGGATGCCGGCACTGCAGGCGGAGGATTAACCTACTGCGCAATGGCACCGGTCCCTACCAGTTGTTTTTTTAAGATTTTTATTTATTTAGTTTAGAGGTAGAGTTATAGAAAGGCAGAGGCAGAGAGAGAGAGAGAGAGAGAGAGAGAGAGGTCTTCCATCCGTTGGTTCACTCCCCAGATGGCTGCAACAGCCAGAGCTGCACCCATCCAAATCCAGGAGCCAGGAGCTTCTTCCAGGGCTCCCACATGGATGCAGGGGCCCAAGGCCTTGGGCCATCTTCTACTGCTGTCCCAGGCCATAGCAGAGAGCTGGATCAGAAAAGGGGCAGCCAGGACCCGAACCGGTGCCCATATGGGATGCTGGCACCACAGGCAGAGGATTAACCTACTGAGCCACAGTGCTAGCCCCGCCTGCCTGGTTTTGATGTTAGGCTAATGCAGCCTCATTTGATAAATTATGGAATATATTGTTCTCATATTTTTGAACAAGTTATAGAATACTGGCATAATTTCCTGGCCCGTGTTCCCTGTGAGATTCAGGATAATCTGTGCTTGGTGGTTGTTGAACAAGTTAGTGCACAGGTGTCAGATCCAGCCGCCTGCTGGTGCTGTGCACTTCAACTTTCTCCTGATCTCTTGCGTTGGAAGTGTTTACTATAATCCTGGAGCAGTCTACCCCTCCTCGTGGCTCTCAGTTTTCAGCTAAAGCACTTGCAAGCTATGTTGTTAGGTGCGTGAATCAGGGGCTACAAAAAGCATGTGGAAATGGAGCTAAGATGATGCTGTCCGAGGCCATCTCGCAGCGAGGACCGTGCGCCTTCCGGAGCAGTCACCGTTTGGTGGTTACGCGGCACTATTCTGTATCCTGCACGATTTTCCCTGCTTGGAGAGCTTTTTCCGAGAATGGAATGTGCATATTCAGGGCTCACTTGGTTGATGTTAGCATGGCTGATCCTTCTCCATTTACTACACTTTCACGGGTGACATAGAATTGGCCCCTTTATTGAATCTACTCTGAAATCACTATCTTTTGCGGATAGCTTTAGATCATTGACATTTAAACTAATGAGAAATGATACAGTTGGATTGACACCAGTTAAGCAAATTAGTTACATTTGCAACTGCTTTCTGTTGGTTGTTGTCTTTGGTTTTATCTTCCATTCTCTTGTCGTCCTTGGTTTTATCTGATCATTTTCCATTATTCCAATATCTACAGTCTCTGAGCGCAGTTATCATAATTTTATTTTATATTTTTATAATTGTACTTTAATTTTTAAAATCCCTTATTTTAGTGATTGCCCTAGCATTTGAAAGAGATGTTTGCAAGCAATTTAAATCCACTCTCAAATAAACCATGGGGCTGCCCCGGGTAGCACAGACAGCGACCGTGCAGACGCGTTGCCGTAGAACAGGACTCTGGTCTCCCTCTCCGGCTTTCACGACCCCGCTCTCGGCGCCCTCGCTCAGCAGTGAGCTGTAATGACCCAGCCCGTGGCCGCTCCTATCACCCCGACAAAACTCTTCTCCGTTGACTGCAAGTCCGGAGCAGGAAGACCCGGCTCTGCTGGATCGCGGCTTCCCTGGGCCGCCCCCTTCTTCCCAGGCTTCGACTGCATCGCTGTGTTCTCTCCGAGCATCTGCGGGGCGCGGCCACTGTGACCAAGCCTTCCCTCTTCCTTCAAAGGAAGGCTTCGTCTCTTCACTTCTGATGAATAATTCAGGATTCTTGGCTTGTATCTTTCCTTTTGTAATTTTTTTAAAGATTTTGTTTGAGAGGCAGCGTTAGAGAGAGAGAGAGAGAGAGAGGTCTTCCATCTGCTGGTTCACTCCCCAATTGGCTGCAATGGCCAGAGCTGCGCTGATCCATAGCCAGGAGCCAGGAGCTTCTTCCAGGTCTCCCAGGTGGGTGCAGGGGCCCAAGGACTTGGGCCGTCTTCTACTGCTTTCCCAGGCCAAAGCAGAGAGCTGGATCGGAAGTGGAGCAGCCGGGACTCGAACCAGCGCTCATATGGGATGCTGGCGCCAAAGGCGGAGGCTTAGCCCACCGCGCCACATTGCTAGCTCCTCCTTTCAGCACTTTGAGTACCTCACTGTGCTCACGCACAGACGGCTTCTAGAAAGAATCCTACGGCCATGCACAGCCTTGCCTCCACGGGGTGGGAGCGTTCAAGGTCCGCTCGGCTCTGCCTGCACTCTGAACGCCAGGTGCCTGGATGCGGCTTTTCTGGTCTTTTCCTGCATGGTGTCCTCTGGGGCGCCTAGATCTGCAGTGTGGTGCCTGTCATTAGTTCTGGAAGGTTCCGGTCATTTTGCTTTCCCGAGTCTCGGCTCCTCTCCTCCTCCCGTGTTCCCGTGTTCCCGCTGTGTGTATGTTGCACTCCTGTTCTGTGTTTCCTTCATGCTTGCTTCGCGTTTCAGGCGGGAGTGCCGGGCCACACCTTTGAGCTCCCTCACCCTCTCCGGGCTGTGTCCAGTCCGCAGACTGGCCATGAGCAGCATTCCTACGTCCTCTGTTCCCGTTGTTCTGTTCTCTAGCGTTTATTTTTTATTCTTTCTTGGGGCTCCCACTTCTCTACTGACTTTGACCATGTGTTGTAAGTCGTTGACCGTTTTCCACTCGGATTCTCAGCACGTTAATCAGAGTCATGTTAAATTACCAGACTAATAATTCCCTGCCCCCTGCCCCATCTGAGTCTGGTTCCGATGAGAGCTTTATGTCTCCAGGCTTTGGAAACTGTTCTTTTTTGGCTTGTTTTTGTCATCCCTGCTTGGTGTGGTTCTTGTTGCTGCTCGGTTTCTTTGCGTGTCTTTGAACTTTCTCCCTGAAAGCCAGAGAGGTGCATCAGGTGGAAAGAAGGGCAGTGCCCAGAGCTTTGGTGAGTGATGTGCGCCCATGCGGCTTCCCGTAAGGGTGGCTGAGTGCCCGCCGCGGCTGGAGGTGTCCGTGGCCATCACAGCCCCCGTGGATGGAGGTGTCCGTGGCCATCACAGCCCTGTGGCTGGAGGTGTCCGTGGCCATCACAGCCCCCGCAGCTGGAGGTGTCTGTGGCCATCACAGCCCTGTGGCTGGAGGTGTCCGTGGCCATCACAGCCCCTGTGGCTGGAGGTGTCCGTGGCCATCACAGCCCTGTGGCTGGAGGTGTCCGTGGCCATCATAGCCCCCGCAGCTGGAGGTGTCTGTGGCCATCACAGCCCCCGCAGCTGGAGGTGTCCGTGGCCATCACAGCCCTGTGGCTGGAGGTGTCCGTGGCCATCACAGCCCCTGTGGCTGGAGGTGTCCGTGGCCATCACAGCCCTGTGGCTGGAGGTGTCCGTGGCCATCACAGCCCCTGTGGCTGGAGGTGTCCGTGGCCATCACAGCCCTGTGGCTGGAGGTGTCCGTGGCCATCACAGCCCTGTGGCTGGAGGTGTCCGTGGCCATCATAGCCCCCATGGCTGGAGGTGTCCGTGGCCATCACAGCCCCCGCGGCTGGAGGTGTCCGTGGCCATCACAGCCCCCGTGGCTGGAGGTGTCCGTGGCTATCAAGGCCCTGGCGTCCTCCTGGTTGCTGTCCCTCGTCTCTGGTTTCCCTGAGAGTCTTCCTCCTGTGGGATCTGAGCCTGCCTGCAGACCCTTGGTCCCACGTGGGAGACACAAAGGACTCTCCTGGCTCCTGGCTCCTGGCTCCTGGCCCCTGGCTTCAGATCAGCGCAGCTCTGGCCGTTGCGGCCATCTGGAGAGTGATCCAGCAGATAGAAGACCTCTCTCTCTGCCTCTCCTTCTCTCTGTGTGTAACTCTGACTCTCAAATAAATAATCTTAAAAAAAATAAAAAAATTTCCATCAATAGACTTCCGTGACATAGAACTCGTGTCAGTGGGCTTGCTCAAGGTATTGAGGTCAACTCGTTTGCATTTTCAGCTGTTGTAAGGAATTGTTGGTGAACAGTGCGGTGAAACACTCCGAACCCACCCCAATGTGCTTGTGGAGTTATTGGAGCAACCACGCAGCTCCTCTGGGCTCTAATTCAGACGATCACACAGCCAGCTGGTCCTTTGCACTGAGCAGTCTGAAGAGAGAGGGCGTGGAGATGCTTTATCCTCTGCAAATAACTCGGGTCCCCCCATTGCAGCAACTTAGCCAGGCGCCATGGACAGGCACGGGAGCAAGGCGGGTTCACACTGCTACGCCCGCTGCACTAGGCCCCTTCCTCCCCACACCCCAGCCAGGCAAAGGCACCCACAGGCATGCGCGTGGGGTCTCGGCTCTCTGGAACAGCGACAGCCTCCACAGCTGTAGGATGCTGTGTGGTGTGGAGTGAACGCCCACGTGCACTTAGGGAGTTGGCCCTGGTGTTCTGCTGTCCTCTCCGTCCAGCCCTGGGCTCACTTAGGACTTAGGGGAATTACTCATAATTGCAAAACTGAAACTTCATACCCTTGGGTAATGCCCTGTTTCCTGTGTCCCCAGACTGTGCCTGGCTCATCTCACTTTGTGTCATTCCTTCCATGTTCATCCACATAATCGCCTATGGCAAGATAGCCCTCTTTCAAAACAAGTTTGTTTATTTATTTATTTATTTATTTATTTATAGGAAAATGGAGGAAGAGAGGCAGGCAGAAATCTACTGTCTGCTAGTTCATCCCCACAAAACCTGCGATGGCCAAGGATGGGCCAGTCTGAAGCCGGGAGCCGGCTCCATCCAGGCCGCCCATAGGAGTGTCAGGGAGTCAGCAACTCCAGGGTGCGCACTGGCAGGATGCTGGAAGGGGAATGTGTCCAGGACATGAACTGTCCGCGTGCTGTCAACCGCCGTACCCAGCACCCCCACATCTTCTTTTTAAGGCTGAATAATGGTGAGCTAGGAGCACACACCACACTGTCTGCATTCTCCCCTCTGTGAAGGGCTGTTGTGCACACGCAGGAGCCGGAGCCCCTTCCAAGTCGTCACTTCCACTCTTCGCTACACTCAGTGTGGGAATGCGGGAGCACATGGCGCTCCCCTCTGAGATGTTCCGTGGAACTTCTGGACGGTTTTCCCACCGAGGCTGCACACTGTACACCCCAGTGATGGTGCACAAGTGTTCCGGTTTCTCCACGTCCCTGTCAGCACTTTTTGTTGCTTTCTGTTAATAGCTGTTTGAACGGGAGTGAGGGGAGAGCTCACCGTGGTTTGATTTGCATTTCCCTGACGGGTCACCATGTGAAGCAGTTCCCACGCTCCTGCTGGCCAACCGTACGTCTTCTTTGGAGAAATGTCTAATCATGTTCTACACCCACTTTTAACTGGGTCATTTGATTTGTGCTGTTAAATTATACGATTTTCTTTCATATGTGGATATTAATTCCTGAACAGAGATGTGGTTTGCAAATGTTTTCTTCCAGTCCAAGTGTTGCCCTTCTTTGTTGATTGTTTCCTTTGCTATAGAAATGTTCACTCTGGTGTGGTCCTAGGTGTCTATTTTTGCTTTTGGTTTTAAATCCAAATGATCATGACCAACATCTTGGAACTTTTCTTGTTTTATATATATTTTTTTTGGACAGGCAGAGTTAGACAGTGAGAGAGAGAGAGACAGAGAGAAAGGTCTTCCTTCCATTGGTTCACCCCCTAAATGGCCACTACGGCCAGCGCACTGCGCTGATCCAAAGCCAGGAGCCAGGTGCTTCCTCTTGGTCTCCCATGTGTGTGCAGGGCCCAAGGACTTGGACTATCCTCCACTGCCCTCCCAGGCCACAGCAGAGAGCTGGACTGGAAGAGGAGCAACCGGGACAGAATCTGGAGCCCCGACTGGGACTAGAACCCGGGGTGCCAGCACCGCAGGCAGAGGATTAGCCTAGTGAGCCGCGGCACCGGCTTGTTGTATAGTTTTAAGTCTTTTTTAAAGTCTGTTGCGGGCAAGGCCTTGGCTGAGTGCTCCATGAACCGGGAACTGGGCTGTTCAAGGCAGAGACGTTTTGCATCCTGACCTGCTGTGTCAGATTAAAAGGGCAGAGAATGGGTCGGTGTGGTACAGTGGACAAAACCAGCAGCAGGAAATGCATGCGCCACATCCACATGAAGACGCAAAGGTTGGCCGTTCACAGACTCCTGGTCACAAACGGGGCAGGAGACAGGGACTTCGCACTGAACACTGTTGCCCCTGTGGTCCCAGCTTGGGGTAGAGCATGAGCCACATGAGCCACACCAGCGCGAGCACAGGCAGGCACGGCAGTGACCTTGTGCAGGAGAGCACTCAGAGCAATCGCATGGCAGAGCCTGCCACATCTACATGACCACGTCCACAGTATGACCACGTCTACAGGATGACCACATCTACAACATGACTGCATCTATGATGTGACCACATTGTCTGCAATGTGATGTCTACACTATGACCACATCTACAACATGACCACATCTATGACATGACCACATCTACAATGTGACGTCTATAGTACAACCATGTCTACAACATGACCACATCTCCAGCATGACTACGTCTACAGTGTGACCACGTCTACATGACCTTGTCTACTGTGTGACCACATCTACAGCATGACCACATCTATAACATGTCCATGTCTACAGCATGACCACATCTACAATGTAACCATGACTACAATGTGACAGCATCTACAACATGACCGCATTTATAGTGTGACCACATCTACAGTATGATCGTGTCTACAGTGTGACCAGCGGTGTCACCTGTTGCAAGTAATCAAATAGCACCTGACACAGGCCCAGGGGTTGGTGCATTCTCAGGTTTCCTTTAACTTCATGCTTTTCTTTCTTTAGTGAAGGAAATTATAAGGAGTATAATTATAATTTAGGAAATTATAACGAGTAACACATTTCCCCAGCATGCAGGACTATGGATGGCTTCCACAAAAGGAGAAAAGAAACAATTGATTTAAAAAAATTTTTTAAAAACCAGCACACAAAGCCTGTCCTCATTTTTTGTTTATTTCCTATAAAAAGCTGAAACAACTGCACCACAACAGAATTACTTGATGATGGCCCAGCTTGGCGCACAAACGTTTCTACCCCCTCCTTCCAACCAACCCTGCCAAACAATGAAAAAAGTCAAATACACAAGGAAGAAGACACAAGGCACTCGCGTCGCCGCGTTACACTTTGCTATCACAGGAACCACCTGGGCGGCTGGGTGCCCTTTCTCCGCGTGACGCTGCATTGGGAAGCTCTCCTGCACGCGCGCACAGACTGAGAAGTGGTCGGGCGGAAAGCCTCGCTCGCTCGGCAGGTCCGAGCCCTTGGCTGAGGCCAGGTGACGGACAGCTGCGATTCCCACGCTGGCCTCTGCTTCATCTGCTGGAAGGCTGAGCCCGCGGGTCGGGGGTGACTGAGCCCGTGCTGAGCTTGAATCCTCAGTGCCGACACGAAGCGTGCGCTGGGTGACCCGCGGGACAAAGCACTGCTTCTGAAGACAGGCTTTTTCCTCTCCCCAGCACAAAACCAGGACTCACGACCTGACGGTGCCCCTGTGGCCATCCGGGTTCTCAGGGCAGATGCCAAGGAGGCGCTGATCTGTCGGGAGCTGTGAAGGGACCTGGTGGGTGCAGGTGCGGAGGACACGGGATCGAGGTTATTAGAGCTGAATCGGAGAGGCCAGGCAAGGGTGCGGGGGACCGTTCTCCGAGAGTCGCTCGTGGGCCCTCATCTCCGGAGCCCGGGCAGTGTGGCCGCCTTCGCAGAGAGAGCAGCCCCGGAGAGAGGCCCGCCCTCCTCAAAGCCAAGGGCAGGTTCATGACTGCCAGGGCAGAAAACCATGTGTCCTCCAGGGCAAGGCCCGACTAGCGTCTAGATCATTGCAAATACGGGGGTGTAGACGTGTTGTGTGCGCTGCTTCTACAGGGGCTGTACCTCCACACGTGGGACCTGCAGCTGTGGTGTAGACGTGCTGTGTGTGCTGCTTCTACAGGGGCTGTATCTGCACACGTGGGACCTGCGGCTGTGGTGTAGACGTGTTATGTGTGCTGCTTCTACAGGGGTTGTATCTGCACATGTGGGACCTGCGGCCGTGGTGTAGACGTGTTGTGTGTGCTCTTCCACACAGACTGTACCTCCACACATGGACTTATAGGGAACCAGGAAAATAGTGGCGCTCACAGCCCAGGGGCAGCAGGACACCCCAGGCAGCCCTTGCAGGTCACAGGCTGCCAGGAAGCCTCCTCCAGGAGCAGCCGGGGGGCAGTGCCGTGCCAAGGCATGATGGGACGGTGCTGCATCCCCGTTCTATGGGGAGACCCCAGGGACAGGTATCCAGATCGCAGCAAATCGCGTCTCCCAAAAAGCACGCTGCTCGCCAGTCTCCCCAGGGAGGCCGTCTGGGTCGCTCAGCTGCTTCTCCTGGGCCGTGGCATTTGCAGGCTGAGCAGTGAGGCTGTGGCCCACGGGCGAGCACCGGGGATCTGTAGGGCAGGTCTGAGAGTTGCCCTACAGCTCGGGGAACCGGCAGCCGGGTGCCCGGCCTCCTGGACGGATTTCGTAGGTTTCGCTCTTGTTTGGCTTCCGTGCGAGGGCGTTTGTGGGCTCTGTGGTTTGCAGCACCACTTCTAGCCACAGGGTTATTTTTTCAAGCAAAAGTGCGTGTGGGTGTGACCACCTACCGCCAAGGAGCAGCGCCTCTGTGGCGTGGGCCGTCCCAGCCCTGGCCAGCCCTGCCTCTGCTCAGGACACAGACACAGAGCGTGGGAAGCACAGCAGGGCGCAGGGCGCGCGGTCACTCAGGGCGCCGCTTGCTAGCACTGGCCATGCCCACGGGGGCTACAACGCCCTGACGGTCTGTGCTGTACAGATGCCTGGGATACTCGGGGGCTCCGAGCAGAGGCCGGGGCCACCCCCAGCTGCCAGGCAGGGAGCGCCTCGGAACGCCCAGGCCTCTCTGGGGAAGCAGCTCTGATCCGGCTCCAGGGCCCACAACTCTCCTGCTTCCGGGCCGGGCTCGTGCCCCGGCTCTTCCTCTGCCCTCCCCCTCCTCACGTGACCAGGGGCGTCATTTACCCAGATACAAGTTGTCACGGAAGCACGAAGACCGGCAGCGAGGGCTTTAGGTGTTGATACCGAAGGCCTTGCTTCGGGTCGGATTTCGAAGGCTGAGCGGACGCGGCCGGGCGGGGAGAAGCCGAGGCCCGGGCAGCAGTGAGCCGGTGCCCTCCCCGGCTGGCGGACGTGACAGCCACTTCCCCACAGGTGGTGCAACCCCCGACTCAGAGAGACAACCCAGGTTCAGTGGCCGCACGCAGCAACCTGCCCCTGAGCCCCAGGGGAGGCAGGGCCCAGCCGGACTCGGCCAACAGAGGCGGGAGGGGACACGGGGGTGGGACCAGCCCACGGCCGTGTTGATTACTGTAATGTCTGGACCACAGTTTCTCTCTCACTGGCGTATGTCTCTAAGCGGCGTCTTGTTTCCCGGTGTGTGCTCCCTGCTGCCGAGTGCCGCGTCTCACCCGGCCTTCTCCTGCACCTGCCCCCCTCTCCTAGAGCCAGCCGTGGTGATGGGGTGACCGTCACGCACTGTCGTCACTGCTTCCTTTACTTTTCAGTGAAGCTGGGGCGGCCCATCCCGAGTGGTCCCGCAGTGCCCCCCCCCCCCCCACCGTCAGCGGAGAGAGGGGGGAGAGGATTTCCAACGTTCTCAACACAGGGAATGCTGTGTGTGACCACGCCGCCCTGCTGGGGCCACGACAGCAGGTGTCCAGCGCCGGAGCAGCACCTGCACCTCAGAGACATCTACGGTCACCACGTGCCGCTTGCGTCGGACCCACCGTTATGCAAGTCCGGGGTTTTTGAAACATATTCCCTCATTTCCAGTGTCTTCCAATCTGAGCTGCTATTTCTAAACAGTGGGTATGGACTGCAGTCTATTTCTGCAGTATTAATCGTGGGTAACTATCCTTCTCACCAGTGCTGGGGCACAGCAGGTTAACACCCAGCCTGTAAGGCCAGCATCCCCTATGGGCACTGGTTCGAGACCTGGCTGCTCCACTTCCTATCCAGCTCTCTGCTATGGCCTGGGAAAGCCGTAGAAGATGGCCCAAGTGCTTGGGCCCCTGCACCCATGTGGGAGACCCAGAAGAAGCTCCTGGCTTCAGATTGGCACAGCTCCGACCATTTCAGCCAACTGGGGAGTGAACCAGCAGATGGAAGACCTCTTTCTCTCTCTCTCTTTCTCTCTCTCTCTGCCTCTCCTCTCTCTGTGTAACTCTGACTTTTGAATAAATAAATAAATCTTTAAAAAATTATCATTCTCAGCATCTGACTATAATTTTAAAGCTGTTTTTAAATTTACTTTCCTCCAGCTTTACGGAGGTACAATGGACAAATAAGCATTATGTGTAACTTAACGAGACATGCTCAGTTATGAGAGCCCGAAGTTTTCGGGGACGGAGGCAGCAGCAGGGCACGTTGAGGTGGGGGAGAGATGGCAGTGAGGACACTCAGCCTGGAGATGGCCTCTGAGTCACTGGGCAGATCAAAGACCGACTCAGGAAACCGCAGGCTCCCTGGAAAACAAGCGCCACTTCCCTCCCCTCCGGGGTTGTCTGGGGTTGTCCCGCACCGGAGCTGAACACTTTGAAGTTCACGGCCGGATGGCATCCCAGGCCAAGGGGCTCGGCTGCGGGCAGGAGGAGAGACGTGGGGGAAGGGAAGTCCCTCTGCCCTCTGCAGTGTGATGTGCAGGGACGGGCAGGTCCCGGGTGCAACCCGCGGCTCCCACGCAAGAACCCTGGGAGCAGATGCGGGTGGAAGCCTGCTGGGAAAGACGCTGGAGGCCGCCTGGGGAGGGGTGGCTGCCAGGAGGCAGGAGGTGGGAGCTGGTGGTAGAATTTTCCAGCACAGATCAGGCCCACTCAGGTTCCTTTCAGTTCCTTTCAGTGCTGGCCCCTCAGGCCGGGCGCCCACTCCCTTGGTCCTGCCGAGGCCCGCGGGGACGGTGGGCAGCTTCAGTTCCGCTCAGTGTGCCAGGGTTTTCCGTGCCTGTGTGCTCAGCATCAACGCGGAGAAGCGGCCGCCGTGTGCTTCCACGCATTTGGGGACATAAATCCTGCCGTGCCTGCGGGGTCTCTGTCCGTGCAGGGAGGCTGCGCAGGCCTCCAGGCTTCTGCTGTCAGGGCCACGTGGCCTGGGGTGTTGTCTTATTTACGGCCGGGAAGCAAGGTCAGGCCCAGGGAGCGAGTGCACGCGAGGCCAATCCAGGGTAGCGCAGGCTGCCTGCGCCCTCTGCGCCTCCTGGAACACCAGGGTCCGGAAACTGCCAGAGGGCACCGGGTAACTGTGTTCTTACTGCGTTTGCCATCATTGTTTTAATTGTGCCTGCTACGCGGTGCGTATTCCATACAAGTATCCAACGCACAGCGATGAAATCAGGCTGAGCGATTGGATTGTTAAATAGAGGGAACTGAAATTGAAATCCGCTAAACCACCTGCCGTGAAGCACCCGGGGGTGCTGGGGGCTCGGCACCCATGGAGCTCTGGGAGCGGCTCGTCTTCGTTGTCCCAGATGTCTGCTTCAGGCCCCCGAGCCAGCGGAGCCACGGCCTCGCCAGGGTCATTAGCAGAGCAGGGACAAGAGGTTTAGTTGGAGAAGCAAGTAAATATTTGCTTTCTCTCCTCCACTGGATCTGAGAGATTGGTTGGAATTGCCCGTCTAATGGGTTTTTTGGCGAGGTTTGTAAACGCTCTGGGTTTGAGGCCGGCAACGGCGGGGAAGATTTATTTTTCTTGCCTGCAGTGACTGTGCACTGCGGAGAGACTAGCGGGGCACGTCTTCAGAGGCTGTGTTTGCTTACAGGGGGCACGGAGCCCAACCACTGGAGGAAATGGAGGAGGGCAGACTGGCGGGCGAGGCGGCCCGGGGCTGCCCGGGGCTGCCTGGTCTCCGGGGCGCTGGACCCCTCCTGGCCCCTCCAGCACCGCCGGGAGGCACTGGCCTGCACCCCTGCCCTCAGCCCAGACCCCACTCTTGGTCCAGTGAGGGCACTGGCCAGGTGACTTCTGAGGCCATCTCTGGAGACCGTATTGTGCAACACGCAGGGGAAAACCGTGCTCTCGTTCAAGCGATGGTTCCAACACTACTTATCTTTTTAAAATGTTGTGTTTTTTAGAATTTTAACAGATGTGTAGAAGTCATACGGGTTTATGGGGTGCTGTGTGATGTCCTGGCGGGGTACTATCCAATCAGGGTAAACACATTTATCTGGAAACAACCCAATTAGTATTGAAGAAAGCGTGCAACTTGGGGGAGAAAACCTAACTTTGTCTTTTGATTTGATTAATTTAGAGCCAAGTCAGAGGCTATCGCGAGGCACGTTCATAATTAAGGTGGTAAAATATCCCTTCAAATCAATAATTTCATGAGATGTGCATCCAGTGGCCCCTGCTGTGCGCCAGGGGGTCGTGTCATTCTAAAACAACACAAGCACATTAAAAATATCTTAGCTCGTGTTGTGTTTTC
Organism: Oryctolagus cuniculus; assembly: GCF_051225735.1. Taxonomy (NCBI): domain Eukaryota; kingdom Metazoa; phylum Chordata; class Mammalia; order Lagomorpha; family Leporidae; genus Oryctolagus; species Oryctolagus cuniculus. Next base: position 89,402,434 of record NC_142882.1, on the reverse strand, counting down.
TGCATGTAAGTCACTATCTAGTCCCTTACAGATATTCGTGACTGGAACACTTAATTGAGGAACAGAAACTGCAGATATTAAATGGTGATTTGATGTCCGGGGACACGCGTGCCCACCCCAGCTGTTGTTTGCGTGGGGGCTTGGGGACACTGAACCTCTGCTCACCGCTAAGCCCGAGGTCAGCGGTACTGTCAGCCACAGTCACCGCGCTGCCCTTCCGCCCCCCAGAGCTCGCTCACGTGCGGCAGAAGCCTGCGGCCTTTGGCTGAGCTCTCCCACGTCCCGCCCCCCTGAGCCAGCCAACCACCCGTCTGCCTCCGACATCTGTGACGTCCACACTTCGGGTTCCTCGAGGGAGAGGGACCCTGTGCTATGTGTCTTTGTGCGTCTGGCTGATTCCACGTAGCATAAACCCCTCCAGGGTCATCCCCGTTGTCACAGATAAGCGAATCGTCTCCTTCCTAAAGGGCAAAGAGTATGTTAATACACACCTCTGCTACGCTGTCTCGATGTGTCCGCCCACCGAAGTACAGTTGGGCCACAGAGAACAGGGCACAGGACCCGGGTGCAGACATCTGCCCAGCATGCTGCCGTTACTTTGGGCACCACCAGGAGTGCAGTGGCAGATGCCACGCGGCTCTTGCCTTCCGAGGAAGCTCCACACCGCTCCCTAGGAGGCTGCGCCCGCCGCCCCTCCCACCACCCACGTCTGAGACTGCGCCTTCTCCACGCTCTCCCTGACGCGCGCTGCCTTTCCTCTGTGGGTGACAGCCGTACCTGTTCCAACAGATACGAGGTGGTAGCTCACGGGGACTTTCGTGATGGGCATCTTACTCCACCCAGCGCATCCAGAGAGTGATGAGGTGGCTCCTCCGTGGCCCCGGGACAGGTGCGCGGAGAGCAGGGCCGACGGCTCCCTGCGGGTCTGACGCTGATTCAGGCTGAGGTCCCTCTAAAGAAAAAGACTATAAAATTGTAAATATGACGTTGAGCACAAGCTTCGTTAGAGCGGGGGCATGTTGAATCAACACACTTTTAAAGGGCAAACCCAGGCTTCAGAATGTGACTCGGGACCCCCTGAGGCCACGCTGCAGGACCTGGCCCTGTGCCATCGGATTTCTCTTCTCCATGCTGTATGAGGGGCTGTGTGGCTGTGTGACACCTGTAGGTGTCAGACTCAGGATGAAAATGTACAGAGGGTTTCTCTCCAGAACACGCGTGACTTCCGCCCGTGTGGCCACTCTGGGAGAGTTCTGCACGCCGCTCGCTCTGCAATTCACAGACGTTCCCAGGAGATGTTTTAGGCGCTCCCTGTGAGGTGCGTGTCAGCCTGAAACGCTCTGCCAGACACGGCGTCCTGCACAAGTCTGCACCCGCACACTGCAGACTCCGGCACGTTCTAGCTCCCCTCCCAACAAAGCATGGCCTCGGAGTGTGTAATAAGCGTGTTCGTCACGTGTCCGGGCTTCCCCGGGGACAGCGCCCGGGGGCTGATGGGAGCCACGCTCTCAGCTCACAGATCTCTGCCTGAGGATTGGAAAGGTTTCCCGCAGAGGAGCCCTGGCTCTGGGTGCGCTTCCTTCCTGTTCCCGTCACCACCAGCACCGCCCAGTCCAGCCAACCCGACAGCCTGGGAGGGAGCTGTGAGCCAAATGGCGGGCTCTCAAGATGCTGTAGACATCGTGAGCGCAGAAACACACAGCCTGACCCCCAGAGCCAGGCTCGAGCCTGGACGCTTCCGCTTCCTGAGCCTCGCGGGCACTCTGCCCCAAGACGATGACCGTCCTGCAAGCACAGCACACAGACTCCAAAGTACAAGTGATCGTATTGATCATATTGATCATATTGATCGTATTAATTGCAAATACGCTAATGCTGCATTTCAACAGGTGCCTGTAAGCTGGGCTGGGTGGGACAGGGAGAAAAGGAGAGAAAAAAGGAAAAAACAGCACTTCCTTCTCTTTTGCAAGGTTTATTGATTTATTTTTTATTATTTACTTGAGAGGCAGAGTGATGGGTAGAAGAGAGAGCAAGCGCGCTCTTCCGTTTACCGGCTGCCTCTCCAATGCCTGCAATGGCCGGGGCTAGACCGGACCATGTGCTCAGGTCTCCCCGTGGGTGGCAGAATCCCAAGCGCTCGAGGCGTCCCCTGCTTCCTTCCAGGCCCACCGCAGGACAGTGACTCCGAGGCCGAGGGGAGACGCAGTCCCAGGCACCCTGACGCGGGAAGCAGGCATCCCGAGCGCCAGGGCAGCTCCTGTGCCACAGTGCCCACAGTCTGGTTTACCATGTAAGGTCTAGCCTCCCCTACAGCGTGTCTCCGCATCCCATCTCACAGATGAACAAGCTAGAAGTGCGCGGCCCTGAGATTGCTCCAGGCCCTGGCGTTGTGATGAGGCAGAAGCAGCTGCCCAAGCCCAGAACCACCTCGGCT